>NC_135355.1:16582985-17182985 GCF_051622035.1 Arctopsyche grandis
AATTTATAAAATACGAAATTAGCAAAATATGTAAGGTGAGATGGATGAGAGTTTTTCTTATCCATATTAATAATATATCACCGTCAATATACATACCAATATATACATAGGCTCATACATACTATATCTGACTCAAGTGAATATGCGTATGTATGATGCGAGTGTACACAATGAAAACGTGCGAATTGCACAACTAATGATATTATATTAGATTTTCGGCTTTTCCAAGTGTCCACTAAGAAAGTTTCATATAATGTTATTTGATGTAGCATTGGGTCGTTCAGGATAAATCAATATTGAGCTCGAAGCTCAATGCTAAGGGATGGGATGGGATGACTTGCCGAAACTGGGGAGACGGTGCCACTTCACCTCAATATTAGAAATCACGTAGTTATCGCATCCAATAAGAGAAACGCTTCTTCAAAAGCAAATATAAATAAAAAATAAATAATTCAATAGAGAGATAATTTGAAATCACTGTTTTGGAAAAATTATGCGGCGGAAATTCACATACATACATATGTAGGTATGTATGTACATATGTATATGCATATTTGTATGTATTTCAATATTATCCCCTTGACATAAAATGCTTGATCACTCAAATAAATTGTAATTTAATAACAGCTCAAAGACATTACAGCATAATTTTCATTACAGCTCACGATCTTCGGGCGTGAGCCTCAACTCGATGATATTTTTCTGGAAAAAATAATAATAAATAGAGATATGCTTAACAATCACTTGTTTAACTATGCACGCAATAATGTCGTGCTTAGTGCCCTTTTCGTTCATCAGTTGTCCTGTTAATAAAAGAATCGCCGACTAATGTCGTCGTAATTTCGCTAAGCAATGTTCATTTTGGTATGTACATTTATGTTATAGATATAATACATTTATTTTCAGAACTTATAAAAACAACGGAAAAAACCTTAAAATGGAAATTTCCTTTCAAAATTACTAAATCGAATACTAAGGATTATTAACGTCACATGTATTCATATAAAATGTTTTATGACATCACACTGTATAATTTTATCGTTAACGGCTATTCCCTACTTCTCGATTGTATTAATAAAATTGTAAGAAATTAAATGTACTACAGATACAATTAAGCGAAACGGCGAAAATAGAGTACCCACTTTATTGTAAATACCTCCCCACCTCCCATAATTACCATAATTAATGGCATCCAATTACACGCATTCCCCATCCAATGGCTCCATTTATTATTCTCACCTCTATCACCATGCCTTTCGCATATACATTCATACATACGAACATCCAAACCTCCCTACTAATCAGTTAATACTATCCTCTTACTCCCAAAACCAACCACCTTTTTCACCTTCCCTCTTTGAGCCAGAACACACACTGTCTTCTCTAAAATTCAACGTTCAAATACAATTACAGTTAATTGCTACAATCCAGAGCTCTCTCCGCAAAATAAATCGTACAACAAAACTAACACAATTTGTTATTTGTAACCGTAAACCCTTGAATGAAAAATTAAAGTGCCTCTTTCTCCCTGTTATTGCAATCACAATAAACACGCCTACATGCATACATGAACTTGAAAATTATAGTATTAAACATTAATTAAAAGATAAAAGTAAACGTTAATTATGAAAACCTAATTAAAACCCTAAAATCAAAACGACCTTCATTATAGCGAAGTTCATGTATGCATGTAAAGGCTCACGTTAGATCTGTAACTATACATGTATTCGAGATTTGTATCAATTATACAATGCACCAGTAACAACTGATATTTGTATCGATGTCGCACTATGTACGACGCAATGTTTACACAAATTACCGTCTTTATATATACGATATAATATCATATATATAAAGACGGTAATTTGTGTGTGTGTGTGTGTCTGTGTGTATGTGTGTGGGTGTGTGTGTGTATGTGTGTGTCCTAACGCTGGCTGAACATAATTAATCGATTAAAGTTTTTTTTACCAGGGTTTTTATTTTAAAATTTGTAGTTTACTAGTTATATAACCGGAGTAGAACTTTTAAATCAGCTGATAACTAATAACTAAAAATAAAATTATCACTGTTTGATCTGTGTACATATATTAAGCCTGTATTGGTTAGAAAGTTTGTTTTGATTTGAGGTTATGGATTAATCGTTATTCTGTCACTCACCGAACAGTGTTGCCACCCTGCATAAAGGCCGGTGTGGCAACACCCAAGACCGTTGGCTCAGCAAGCCTCCACAAAACTATAAATATTTATATATTAGAGATAACGAGAACCTATAAAGCAAATTTTATAAAATATAGAGTGAAAAAAAAAAAGTTATAGGCGTTTAAATAATTAAAATTTGACAGCGGGTTGGCAGGGTGAAAAGTAATGAAACTACCGATGTGAATGATGAATGTGACAGATAAACGTCACCGTGTAATACGATGCAGTATTTTCAAACGTGTCTAATACGATTATTTTTCACCATCGTAATGGCGGATTTAATTTACACATATATAAATGACCAAACCGACCAAAAAGGCAAAGTTTGAAAATGATTGGATAAGAACCCAAATTTCGCCAGACGAAATTAGATGAAAAAAATCGGGTGTGACAACGAAGGTTAAAAAACAAAATTTGATATTGAATCGTATTTTATTGCAGTATTTTCAAACGTATCTAATACGATATTTTTTCACCATCGTAATTGCGGATGATACCTTAACTTATATTGATGACCAAAATGAGCAATATGGCAAAGTATGAAAACGATCGGATAAGAGATAAGGGATATAAAAAATGACCGCTTACACGAAAACCATATGAAACGTATAAGAGGTTAGTAAAAATACATATAAAACAAGGTTGCCATCGGAACATAAAAAAAAGAGGACATTTTTGAAAAAAATATTAAATGTTATACGAAAAATTCGAAAATTCAAGTATTAATAAAAGTAAGTACCAGTTTAATTAAAAACAAACTTAAATTCATATAAATTATGGTAAGAAAATATTAACATAATTGGTGAAAACTATTTTACTAATTCTTGAAGTCTCATTTTTCATATCTCATACTTGCCGGTGCATTCACTTTTACTTTACTGTTAGAAAAATCTAATCTACTGAAGCGTTTTGTTTTACTAAATAGTGTAATGTAAATCATATACATATATATATATATATATATATATATATATATATATATATATATATATATATATATATATATATATATATATATATGTACATACGTATACATCATATAAATGTATATAATGGCGCAATTCTGTGGGTGTGTATGTAAGATAACATACATATGTATGTACGTCACAGCTATAACATTGCCAACAAAATGTACGAATATAATAACAAGAAAAAACTTCTATATATACTGTTTGCTAACAATGTTTCCTCTGGGCAAGCCTCTGAGCATTTAGCGCCATCTATTGAAAATTTATTTAATTCATTTATCTATTGGTGTTTTATATTGTTTACGTGTAGATAGGTAGGTTGTTTTAACATTTTTTTTTTCATATAAACAATTAAATAGTATTTAAAAAAAATACGACCGCTTGTGGATCGAACACAGGACCAATACATCTATATTATTTTTTTTAAATGAATTAATATGCATTAACCCATGCGATGATATTTCATTGGGTACAACACTAGTATGTAGTTAACACTCGTAAATTAAAAATTAAAAAAGAGATTTTTTTATATGAAAGTTTCCCAGCGTTTATTGCTAAAAATTAAGATTAGCGTTTTATTGACGCGATATTGGAAAGGTTGATGATATCGCGTCACTGTTAATTCTCGGTTCCTCGCGGCAAAGGATCTGTGTACTTGCTTTTTTACACTGTGGGTTTATTAATGTGTAGTATCCGTTCCATGTCCTAATATAGCGTTTGCGAAAGAGACCAATAATTTCAAAAATGTGCGAATTTAGAAATCCCGCTATGGGGGGGGGCAATTGCCCTCATTGCCCCCCCCCCCCCTCCTCCTTGGATCAGTCTCTACATGTATGTACGTATTTGATATATAATTCCAATATTGTACTAAAGACATTTCTAGTCCCCATTGTAAGAAAAAAGATTAGACATTTCCTAAATACAAATTACGTATTCAATTTTCATTTCAATATCCACATTTTGCTCAAATAATTTGAGGATATTCAAAAGCAGCCATTCACATTCATTCATTCATATTTCTAGACAGAAAGATGTTCTTACGAATGCTTTAAAAAGAACGAGATTAATTTTTAGTGTAATATGTACATACATATGTATATGTACATATTATACTAAATATATATTTATTTATTTATTTATTTTATTCTAAACAGACCATTGTGGCATAACAGGAATTCCTAAATCGCCACAATAGTCAAAAACATAACACAAAAAAAACAAAATAACAATTAAACACAAATCAATACACAACAAAAATAATACACCCATCAATTATACATAAAAAAATACATTTGAACATAAACATAAATACATCCATACATAAACATAAAAAACAGCATTTAATAATAACAGATAAAGTAAATATATATATATATATATATATATATATATATATATAAATATATATATATATATATATATATATATATATATATATATATATATATATATATATATATATATATATATATATATATACATATATATATATATATATGTATATATATATATATATATATATATACATATACATATGTTTATACATATATACATATGTATATGTACATATATATACATATGTATATATATATATATATATATATATATATATATATATATATACATATATATATATATATATATACATATGTATATATATGTACATATACATATGTATATATGTATAAACATATGTATATGTATATATATGTATATATATATATATATATATATATATATATATATATATATATATATATATATGTATATATATATATATATATATATATATATATATATATATATATATATTTATATCTATATATATATATATATATATATATATATATATATATATATATAGTATATATATATATATACATACATATATATATAAATTACATTTATAATTTTTTCATGACGATATGAAACGTGTTACGATTATTTCTACCTGTCGTCTGATGTCACATGTCACTAAATTTATTTTCACATTATTATTTTTATGGAACAACTCTATTCTTTCATAGTCTTTTATACGTGACACCCTGTTTGCATCCACGCAACAATAAATTCTGAATATATTGAATTATTTATATTTTGCGCATAAAAAATAACAATGCCGCCCTGTTCTATTTTCATATCTGACATCTAATTTCCTTTCACAGCACACTACAAAATATAATATATAGCACGATATACTTATATAATAATATAATTTTACATAAATATATGCGTACATATCCATATGTACATATGTATACGACAATTACCTCGCATTGAGCGTTTTATAGGCCTCCCGAGAGCTATATTTTACATTGGAAAAACTATTTCTATTCATTGGATATTATGAATATACTCACATAGGTATTATATATTACAAATAGAATGAGTTCATATTTTATATTGAAACGAGAAATTATTATCTCAATAAAATATTTTATTGACGCCAGAGCCATCGTTATTAAAAAGCTTTGTGTGTTCGTTTGAGATCAAATTGGTGTATTGCTTCATCATTACAAGTTTATTTATAGCTGCATTATGTTATAATATGTGTGTACATACCGTAAATACTTATGTATTTAAAATTTAATTGAAAAATCAAATCATTTTTCATAAACGATAACATATTGAATGGCATCAACTTTTATCTTAATGTTTGATTTTATTATTAAATTATTTTACTTTAATCATTTCATCGTATATTTTTTTTATTTTTGAATATATAAATAGTAACCGGTAATATTATATATTAATATATAAATATTACATAAATTTAATTTACTTTTACTGCGAGTAGGCTCTATTTTTACATTTTTATAAGGCTCTTCTATATTTCACATTGGTTGCTATCGTTTTTTTTTAATTGAATATCAAGTCATCTTATTAAATCTAATTAAAAGACAACATTATCTTAAGCAAAAATAAATTCGTATCGTCTGTGTACATACATATTTTGGAGATTTTTTGAACACCGTTAGTCCTATCGAACTGAAATTGAATATCAATTACTGAAATTTTAAAGACGTTTAATGAACTTTATTGGATTTTTTTTAATTTAAAACCACCCAAAGTGAACTATTGACAATACGCACATTCTTTGAACTATTGACCATACGCACTTGAGGATAGATAAAATGAGGGGACTCAGCTTAAATGAATAGTCATCGCTAAATTCACATGTTAAAATTTGATAGTTTTTACATACCTCTTATGTATTTCACATGGTTTTCGTCACTCGTCTCTCGACGCTCCGTGAGAACGGACGTGCCGAAGACGTACTCTCTGTGCGAGCGCTCATAATACAGCGATACGCCATACCGTCAAAAAACCCACACCTTTTAACATACACCACAAACACCCCCCACAAAACGAACACCAAACGAACACATGTTGACACCATGCGAGGATCCAACCTGAAAAAGCGAATTAAGAAGACACTGATAACTACAACCGAAGCTCCTCAACCAGGCTGCTCTCAGACCGCTCAGATGGAGACCGAGTGGCAGTTTCCAAAACATACGGCAAAGAACGTGAAAGATGTTGCTCCTGAATTTAAAATTCAGGAGAAAAACAAATTTGAAGGGCTCTTGGAAGTTTCCGATGTCCCCAGAAGCGGTGGAAGAATACCGCCCATCATCATGACAGCTACTGGCACTCACGGCAGCATGATCGAGTCGATCAAGAAGTTTATAAAAGACTTCACAATGACTTACATTGGTCAAAATAATGTCAAGATACAATGTAAAAGTCTTGAAGACTTTAAAAAACTTCGGGATGGATTGACACCAGACCGACAATTCCATACCTTTTCCAGGAAGGAGGAAAAGGAAATAAAAAGTGTCGTACGTGGCTTGCCGAAATTGCCGGAAGCTGATATTAAAGATGACATCATCAGACAGGGATTCCCTGTAACCAAAGTCATACAGATGAAGACGAAGGAGCCTAGGAGCAACGCCACCGAGCTATACTTGGTGTTCTTCGAGCCATCGGTATCGGCAAAGAAGATTAAAGAAATCCGGTACATCTGTTACACAAAGGTCAGTGTCGTTAAATATACTAGTAATTCACAAAATATTACTCAATGTTTCAGATGCCAAGAATATGGACACGCTGCGAAAAACTGCAATCGGCAGGCCAAGTGCGTCAAATGTGCCGGCACTCACCTCACCGCACAATGCAATCAAGGAATAGTTACCCCTGCTGTCTGCTCAGGCTGTTCAGGATCTCACCCCGCTAACTTCAAAGACTGTCCAAAAAGACAGAGCTATCTGAAAATGCTGGAATCGAGGAAGAATCGAGCATCAATTGTCAAAGCCAACCCTTGGAAACTCCCAGTGGCGCAGCCACAAAATATCCCGGTCGTTAACGATCATAACTTCCCAAAGCTACCGACCATTAAAACTCCTTCACCAAATATCCCAAATATCCCTAAAAAACCCCACCAACCAACCAATCCCAACATTCAACCAACAACAGACCTAACTTCCATGGCGTCTATGACGAAGATGTTGAAGATCCTCCAGGAGATTCGTGCCAAGGCCAGCGGTTGCACCGACAAACTAGAGCTGGCACTCATGCTTGTCGAATATCTCGATGTCTTTGATTAACGGGAGGCGACTGAACATTCTAGCTTGGAATGCTCGTGGACTTAAGAATAAGATTGACGAACTAGAGTCGGCGATCGGTGAGTACTGTGTTGACATAGTTTTAATCTCCGAGACCTTCTTAAAACCTCATATCCGTATTAACCTACCTAACTTTAACTGCTATCGC
Source organism: Arctopsyche grandis (assembly GCF_051622035.1). NCBI lineage: Eukaryota > Metazoa > Arthropoda > Insecta > Trichoptera > Hydropsychidae > Arctopsyche > Arctopsyche grandis. The sequence continues at coordinate 16,590,926 of NC_135355.1, forward strand.
GAAGACCGAGAACAGCATGGAGGGGGAGTTGCCATTTTTATAAAATCGTCAATTAAACATTGTCGCGTAATAACTCCGCCAATAAAAAATTTAGAACTAACCGCCATCGAACTAACAATTAACAACACCCGTCACATAGTAGCATCCGCTTACAATCCTCCCCAAAAACGATTATTGGCATCCGATCTTAACAAAATATTTAACATTGGTAGTTCGGTAGTGGTAGCTGGTGACTTTAATGCCAAACATCCGTTATGGAGTTGCGTAAACACTGACCAACAAGGCACAACTCTTTTTAAATACATTCAACTAACAGATACAATCTTACTTCATCCGGATACATACACACACTATCCCACAAATAACTCACAACCATCCACACTAGATCTTGTCCTCGTCAAGAACTGCCCAAAAATATCGACACCAAATGCCCTTCAAACCCTGTCGTCTGATCATCTCCCGATAATCTTCTCAATCGACGGGAAACCCGAGGAAATCATCAAGCATAGTTGGAATTACGGGAGAGCTAACTGGCGAGAGTTCAAGTCGTACATAAATGACCAAACCATTCTAACTTCTACCACACTCACAAACAAAACCGAAATCGACAGCTCCATAATACACCTAACGGAATCAATAACTCGATCCAAACACCTTCACATACCTAAGACACAATACATTGAACACAAATTAGAGATAACTGACTTTGTTGCAAATCTAATTAAAAGTAAAAATAAACTCCGTAAAATTTGGCAAACATCAAAAAATCCAGCATTGAAAACATTAATTAATAAGCTCACATATCAAATTAAAATTAGAATCAAAGAAATCAAAAATGAAGCTTGGTCTAAAAAATTAGAAAAATTAAGCTCAGTTGATGGCTCTCTATGGAAATTAGCTAAAGCGATTCGCAGGACAAAAAACTCGATTCCTCCATTAGATGATGCAGGAATCTCAGTGACGCGTGATTGCGACAAAGCAGAACTATTATCAAAATCCTTCCAAAAACATCACACACTCACACAACATTACAATCACATACCAACGCATAATAAAGTCAACCGGTCCATTAAAATCATCACAAAAACTCCCACTAACAGTACTAAAAATATAAAATTGGTGCATCCGTGTGAAATCCAAAATATAATACGTAATTCAAAAAATAAAAAGGCACCTGGGCGAGATTCAATAGATAACATCACAATCAAACAACTTCCATTTAAAGCTTTAGTCTCACTATCTAAAATATTCAACGCATGTTTACTCACCGGGTATTTCCCAGAATACTGGAAAACAGCCAACGTAATTCCCATACTTAAGCCCGATAAAAGCTCAAAAAACCCGGCCAATTATCGACCCATTAGCTTACTTTGCACGCTTTCAAAAATTCTGGAAAAAATAATCTACACACGTTTACTTAAAGTCGTAAATAAGAAATTAATAAATGAACAATTTGGATTTCGCACTGGACATTCCACGACCCAACAACTAACAAGACTAACTGAACACGTGACGAAGAACTTTAATATGAAGAGAAGTACCGGAATGGTATGTCTCGACATAGAAAAGGCCTTCGACACGGTTTGGCACGATGGACTCATTCATAAGCTCCTTATTAACAAAATACCAAACTACCTAATTCTCATCATCCAATCGTACTTAACTCGTAGAAAGCTAGTGGTTAGCGTAAATAATGAATTATCGTCTCCAAAAATAATCGCAGCTGGCGTTCCGCAGGGGAGCTTGCTTGGCCCACTCTTGTTCTCCATATATATAAATGACATACCTATTCCAAAAAACTGTCACATAGCCCTATATGCAGATGATACAGCTTGCTTCACAAGTAGCAAAAAACCAAACACTATTCTTAAAAATGTTGAATTTGCAATTAAAACAATGACTGAACACTTCAATAAGTGGAAAATTCAAATTAATCAAACCAAAACAGACGCCATATTCTTTAGTGTTACAAAACATAAGCCAAGTTCAGATCTGAAAATCCCCTCTGGAGAAAGTCTGAAATGGCAGTCAGTAATAAAATATTTAGGAGTAACGTTTGATAAAAGAATGAGATGGGCACCTCACATTGAGGCAGCGAAATGCAAGGCGATGCGGGGTATATCCTCAATATATCCAATATTTAATCGCCATAGTTCTTTATCAACGCTAAATAAAATAAAATTATATCGCGCGCTCATATTACCATTATTAATCTATGCTTCACCTGTATGGAATAACGCCTCGAATACTAACCTTTCCAAGCTCCAAGTAATACAAAATAAATCCCTTAAAATAATTTATAATACACCCATATATACTAACCTGAAAAAACTGCATGCTATATATAATATTCCGTTTGTTACAGACATTACTAACAAACTAACCAGTAGATTCTATGAAAGAATCACTAATAACCATACTAACACACTTGTGAAGAGTCTCGGTGATTACAATAAAATGTCTATACCCTTCAGGTATAAACACAGATTACCTAAACACAATCTGCTTTAGGTCATCGACTTTAGATAGTCTTTAATTAATATTATGTATTAGATGTATTATGAACATTTATAAGGATTGTAAATAGGTTTTTGAGCTCTTTTTCCTATTATGCTTTAGATTAACATTAGAATAATATAATACTGTGATTACTAACCAAATTAAATTAAAATTGTAAAATAGAAAATGATCAGTAGATCAGTAGCTATTAAAATAGATATAAGATGTATTGTGAACATAATTTCGTAATAATAAAAAGCATTTAAAAATCAAAACATGGTTTTCGTGTAAGTGGTAATTTTTTATATCTCTTATTTGACATACATATGTATGTATAAATACATATGTACATGGTTTTAGCATTGCTAAAAGCAAATGTTGCTGTTGACACACAACCACGGGTTTTGCAAAAACAAAGATGTTGAAGAGGATGCATTATGGAAGTTTTTATAAAATATAAAAAAATACATCATAATTTCAACAAGTAAGAATATTTGTTAATTATTATTTGATTTTTTTTATAAATATTAGGATACAACTATTTTTTAGTAAGGAAAAAAGCGGGGAGGTGGGTGGGGTCGTAAAAATTAAACACCGACCTGGTTCTTTTTTATTTAGCACTACACCACTGCCTATACATAAGAGGATATTTGTGTTTACATAAGGGTACGCAAGTTCGACTCCGAAGGAGAATTTATACAAAGTTTACGCTTTTTATCGATTCATTAATTATGTTCGGCTAGCGTTAGGACACACACACGCACACACACAGATTACCATCTTAATATATATGTGTATATATATATATATATATATATATATATATATATATATATATATATATATATATATATATATATATATATATATATATGTATATATATATATATATATATATATATATATATATATATATATATATATATATATATATATATATAATATATTAAAATTTCATAACACATTGTTATAGTCAAACTAAAGCTAGTTATTATAAAATATGTATGTATGTATGTATGTATGATCATTTGCTCGTTTGTAAGCTCTCCGTTGTCATCCGATCGTTAAAATGGAATTGAATCGTCTTTGAACTATCCAAACTACTGATCGTGCAAACCCACTTATATAGTTATCATCCCGGATGAAATATGATAAGTTAATATAGGGTCCAGGCCGGGCAAAATGTCGAAGGGATATCCCCACAGGATATACATACATAGTCAGTCGGGCGAGTCTCGCTTATCGCGCGATCCCCTGAAGAATTCATTGAGTATCTTCATTGTCGAATGATCGATTACACCATCATGGCGAAAGTACGAATCACGTTCTCGTAGAATCCCTCTACTCCTCCTCTCCTACCCATCCAACATGGCGATAAATTACCAAATAATGTCTTGATAAGTTTGGGCATCCGCGCCAGACGCCAATCTCCCGGTCCGTGAATGGGGCGCGGCTCTTCGCGCCAAACATGAGGGGTTTTTGTAACCCGAATCCGTTAACTCATCCCCTAATTCCCTTATCCATTTTAAGCATTGTCGGGGGTGCGCTCAAATAGCGTCGACGACCTTAGACTGGGGTAATTTACATTTTTTTTATTTAGAAAATGCGCTGGCAATTAATCCTTATCTCGCGCGGAAAACGAGTCCCGCGAGTGTGCGCAAAAATTTAATTCAGAAATCTTATTTGGAGCTTTCGTGAAAATTTCAGTTCCGAAAGTTGTAAAGTATAAAAAGCACTTTGCAAATGTGATAGATAGTCTTTTCATTTGACGTCTATAAAACGTTCTACATATAAGTATGTACGTAATTTTATTATTTACATATGCTATGATATGTATGTTAGTATGTGCGCCTGTGTATTTTGGAGATTTTTTGAACACCGTTAGTACTATCAAACTGAAACTTCAGTTTGAAATCAATTACTGAAATGCTAATCGATACTAAGTATTTTTTTCAAGTTTTTAAATTGACCGAGAGTGGTACCTCCCTTATGTTTGTCCTCTTTTTCTATTTTTCTTACTTCGCTGTCGATTTTTACTTTTTTACATACCGGTGCATATATACATATATATATATATATATATATATATATATATATATATATATATATATATATATATATATATATATTGCTGTCGGTTCCCTCATCACTGAGGATCGTGACTATGATGTCCGGTCAACCAGCTGCCTCCATTCAGTAAATTCGGCCGGGCGAAGACTTGCTACCGTGGAAGCGCCCGTCGCTGCAGATACTTGGTCAGTCCAGCGTGCGGGGGATCTGCCTCTGGCTCTTCTGCTTTCGACGGTACCAACCACAACCAACCGCTCCAGGCTCTCCTCACCTCTTCGTGCAATGTGTTCGAAGAACTGCAATATACGTTTCAGGCATATTGTTGACAGTCTATCCTTGATTTTTAATTCTTCGAGAATAGACACATTCGTGCGTTTGTCGGTCCAAGGCACGCGCAGTAGCCGTCTCCAGGACCACATCTCGAAGGCATCGATTCTCCGTCTATCCGCCGCCTTCATGGTCCACGTCTCGACACCATAAAGGCAGACAGAAAAAACGAGACTCTTCACGAGACGGATTTTGACAGCAGTTGTAATGGCTCAATTATCATAATTTTTGTTTTGGGGCGGTTTATCTGGAGGCCATGCACATTACTCTCTGTCTCAACACGACGGATCAGTTCGGCCATTTCTTCATGATTATTAGCTATGAGCGTTGTGTCATCCGCATATCGAAGATTGGATAGTTTTTTTCCACCAATGGACACTCCACCCTTCCAAACATCCAGTGCTCTACGCATTATATACTCTCCATATATATTAAATAGGTCTGGAGATAATATACACCCTTGTCTTACTCCACGTTGTACTCGGAGCGAATTGATTCGAACTACTGCATTGTTATCATTATACAAGTTATATATTATTTTTACAAGATGCATGGCGACTCCCATGTCCAGTAGAACTTTCCACAGATAGTCCCAGTTCACAAAGTCAAAAGCTTTTTTATAGTCTATAAAACAAAGAACGGCTGGAGTTTGAAACTCCCGACATTTTTCAATAAGCTGACGTACATACATATATTCAGTATTTGTTCCCTCGTCCCTTTGCCTTTTACAAACCTTGCTTGTTCGTTCGGTATTTGCCATCCAAGGTAATTGCTCAAACGATCTTTAATTGTATAGAGCAATACTTTACTAGAGTGCGATATTAAGGCTAAGGTCCTGTAATTCTCGCATTTTTTTGTAGATCCTTTCTTGTGTAAGGGAATGAATATTGAATTGACCCAATCTTTCGGCCATACTCCGTTTACCCAGATCTTGTTGAACATATTACATAGCGCCTTTATCGCAGTTTCACCAAGCTCTTTCAGAAGTTCAGCTTGTATACCATCGCTGCCAGGAGACTTTTTACATTTCAGTTTCTTTATGGCATTTGCAACTTCAGATGTCAAGATGTCAGGCTCCCTGACATCATCAATTAGGGAAACAATTGAGGTCGACGAACTACCACTGTACAATTCCGAACAGTATTCTTTCCATCGGTTGAGTATCACATCAATATCTGTAAGCGTGTTTCCAAATTGATCATCTATTGTCCAAGTTTTAGGTGAAAATTTTTGAGTGACGATTTTTACTTTGTGAAAAAAATCCCTTGCCTGATTCTTTAATGCGTGTTTTTCTGTCTCCTCACATATGTCATTTATATATTTAGCTTTATCCCGCCTACAACTCCTTTGAATATCTTTATGTAATATTGCATACCTTCCAAGATATTCTGTCGATGTTATGCCAGTTTGTTTAAGTCTTTTACGTTCTTTTATCTTAACCCAAGTTGAATAATGTTTTCTGGCATACCGAATTATGAGATCTTTAAAAATTTTCCAAGACTCTTCTACATCTACATTAGAATTTATTTGAAATTCTGCATCTTTTTCTCTGATTACATTGCCAAAATTAATTACATCATCATTGGTGAGTTTAATTGCTTTATTTTGATGTCTTTTAATCATTTTCAATTTCAGTCGAAATTTAGCAAGTTATTGTCCGATCCGCAATCTGCACCTGGATATGTTTTGACGTTATGTATCGATGATTTCCATCTAGAATTTATTAATACATAATCGATTTGGTTGCGGTGACGATCCCCAGGAGATATCCAAGTGTATAATCGCCTAGGATGATGTTGAAACCAAGTATTCATAATGGACATTTTATTTTCAATGCAGAAACTTATAAGTTTCTCTCCTCTCTCATTTTGAATACCCAATCCATATTTACCTACTATGTTATCAATGTTGCTATTATTACCGACTTTGGCATTAAAATCACCAAGAATGATGGTCATTTCTTTGTTTGAGATATTTGACAATGTATCGAGTAGTGAAGCATAGAACGCATTTATTTTACTATCTTCGGCATCTGCAGTAGGAGCATATATTTGAAGGATGTTGAGTTTATATGGATGCGTGTTGAGTTTTAAGTGTATAAGTCTGTCGCTAATGGGGTTGTAGCCAATTAGTGCACTGGTTAATTTAGATGCTAAGATCACCGCGACACCGCTATGTGACGAATCTTGGTTACCAGAAAAATATATCGTATTTCCATTTGAAGTTTTATAATGGCCGTTGTTCTTCCAGTGCGTTTCCGAGATTCCGAGTATATCTAGCCCATGACTGTACATCTCTTTCTCAACAACTAGTGTTTTCCCAAGATTCAGTAGTCCTCTAACGTTCCAAGTACCTATTTTGGATTTGTTCCGTAAAGTTTCTCCAGTCGCATATTTTCCACATGATGCCTGGTGAGTCACATGCATGTGGCCAGTAGCCAATTTCACACCGTGAGACCAGGAACCTCGAAGGCGCCGGGTGTCAGCCGGAGAGTCAGACTTCTTCACACATTTATTTTTGTACATCATAGTTATCTTGGGAGAATACTGCAGTGGATTCCCACTTCCTTCTACAGCACAGTAAATGTTTTGACATCTTATACTGGCAGAGCTGCTGCCCACTACCAGGGATTTATTATAGAGTTTCCTTCTCTGTCAAAGATGATACGGTACCTTTGAAAACTGGGTTGTGCTTTTGTTAAGCGGCGGCACCTACTCGCCGCTGACCTGAGACCGTCATAGTGTTTTGTGACATTTTATAGAGTGAAACTTACCACGGAATCACTCATCACCACTCTTATCTCAGCGCTCCTTGTCCAGGACCACCATGTCGCCATGGCAGTTCACTACAAGAGTCGTTCCCCTATCTGCAACTTGGGGACCTGAGCGGTTGCATGGAGCTCTGCTCTGAGCTTAATAATTACTCCGTGCGGACGTGTGTTTCCATTTATGATATATTTACATATATTGAAAGTTTATTCACAATCATAATATTTATGAAATTAGTACGAAACATTAACGTTAACTTTGAGTACAAGTATCCAATATCAAATATTAAATGTCAAAATTAAATATTAAATTATTCAACACTCAATATTAAATATGAAATAATTCAACGTTACATATTATCAATACTATCATTAATAAACAAATATTAATTATAAAATTTATAACGTAATATTTTTTGAATATTTTTATCTGAACCGATAGTAGTACTCGAGAAATCGAGTTTTTTTTATGTTTTTCTCAAAAACTTTTTAGTTTATTGAACTGAATTTTCATATCTAGAAGTTTAAGTTTAATACCAAGTTTTTATAAAATTTGGTAAACATCCGTCAACCCGAAGTGGCAGTTTACTCTTGTTCGATTTTTCTTCCACTATTTTTTTCCCTTAAACACGTGTGCTCGTCACGAAAAAATTCAAGTACAATTCTTGTATCAATGTGATGAAAATAAAAAAAAATCATTAAATTTTATAAACCGGAAGTGGGATTTTTTCCTGTTAGAAAGGTCAAAAATGTTGTGCCCACTACTCTGTCCACACCCCTGAAAGTATTAAGCTGAAAATTCATATTTGTATTCTTTATGTACTAACTTAGATCTGCTAAAGTTTTGGTCAGAATTTGTAAACCAGAAGTAGTATTTTTTTTTTAACAATATTTCATTATATTTTCATTATTTTATTTTGACCTTTCAAACTATTTTAATCTTCTTGATATTTATTGTTTATAATAAAAATAGTGATTTTAAGTAAAAATAAAAAAAAATCACGAAATATAATGAACCGGAAGTGGAATTTTTTCCTCTTAGAAAAATCAAAATGTTATCGCCTGGATTCTGTCCACACCCCTGAGCGTATTAAGCTGAAAATTTATATTTTATGTTTTATGTACAAACTTAGAGCTGATAACGTTTTGGTCAGAATTCATAAACCGGAAGTACTATTTTTTTTTAAAACAATATTTCATTATTTTATTTTGACCTTTTAAATTATTTTTCTTGATAATTAATGTGTATAATACTGATAGTGATTTTAAGTATTAAAAAAAACTGAACAAAATCCGACAACCGGTAGTAGAACTTTTGTCATGTGCAAGTTTCCTTATATTTGCGCTCAATTTGTATCGCTATCATAGTTATTAGTATTTTTAATCTGTCTGTACGATTCAATATCAAATTTTGTTTTTTAACCTTCGTCGTCACACCCGATTTTTTTCATCTGATTTCGTCTGGCGAAATTTGGGTTCTTATCCAATCATTTTCAAACTTTGCCTTTTTGGTCGGTTTGGTCATTTATATATGTGTAAATTAAATCCGCCATTACGATGGTGAAAAATAATCGTATTAGACACGTTTGAAAATACTGCATCGTATTACACGGTGACGTTTATCTGTCATTCATCATTCACATCGGTAGTTTCATTACTTTTCACCCTGCCATCTCGCTGTCAAATTTTAATTATTTAAACACCTATAACTTTTTCTTTTTTCACTCTATATTTTATAAAATTTGCTTTATAGGTTCTCGTTATCTCTAATATATAAATATTTATAGTTTTGTGGAGGCTTGCTGAGCCAACGGTCTTGGGTGTTGCCACACCGGCCTTTATTCAGGGTGGCAACACTGTTCTGTGAGTCTGACAGAATGACGTTTAACCCATAACCTCAAATCAAAACAAACTTTCTAACCAATACAGGCTTAATATATTTACACAGATCAAACAGTGATAGTTTTATTTTTAGTTATTAGTTATCTGCTGATTTAAAAGTTCTACTCCGGTTATATAACTAGTAAACTAAAAATTTTAAAATAAAAACCCTGGTAAAAAAAACTTTTTTAAATACTAACCTATTTTTAGATTTGTATATAAAATTATAAAATAAAAAAAAACTCAAGTAAAAAAAACTGTAGTAAAAAAATAAATGTATTTTATAAAACTGTAGTAATAAAATAATGTACTAAAATATAAATAAAATAAAAAGGCAATTTAAACAATATTTCAACAACAAATGTACAAATATTTATGTGGGATTTCATAATTAATATTTCAATCTAAGAGTTTTCAATGATTGGGGTTTCAATCAAAATTATGGTCCCGGCTTAACTAATGTAATTAAATATATTACTAAGATAATTTGTAAAAAGTCCTATCACCATACACAATTGCTCATTCATAATTACGTTTATATTCAATCTACATACATACATATATATATATATATATATATATATATATATATATATATATATATATATATATATATACTAGCTGAACCCCGGCATGCGTTGCAATGCCATAATAGCGCTTGCAACTCCCGTTCCCGTTCCCGTTCTCGTTCCCGTTCCCATTGCCGTTCGTGTTCTCGTTCCCGTTACCATTCCCATTTGTCGGAAAAACGCAGGTAGCGAACACATTTCAAATTATTGCGTTGCAATGACACTCATTCCCGTTTTTCCCGTTTTTCAGAGTAATCTTCCCGGACATGCACACAACAAATTCTGAAAGTTTCATCTTAATCGGTTCAGTGGTTTAGCAGCCTATTCGAGACACACACACACACACAGACATTCATTTATATATATGTATATATATATATATATATATATATATATATATATATATATATATATATATATATATAGATATATATAGATATGCTATATAAAACTGAATGTCTGTTTGTCTGTCTGTCTATCTCGTATAGGCTCATCCACTCAACCGATGACGATGGAACTTTCAGGATTTGTTTTATGCATGTCCAGGAAGCTTACTGTGAAAAAAAAAGACGGGAATAAACCTCTTAATAATAATATTCGTGATCACGATTTTACCGACGCGACAGTTTGAAGCGTCATTGTGTAGTCAAGGAAATTTGTTCGTTGGTAACCACGTTACCAGTTGGTTTATGATGACACGGCTTTGAAGAGACGTTAGTTGAGCTCTATCCATCACTTGAAACGGGAACGGGAACGGGAATTACATTCGTTTTTGTGACATTGCAACGCATGCCGGGTTCAGCTAGTCTTGAATAAATTTAAAATATTTTTTATTCTATAATTTATTTTTAAGATTATGTATAGGTATATGAAAATTGATTTGAAAAACAGGATGTGAATTCGTGTGAGATCACGAGTTATTTGTATTCAATGGAATTCTTCAGAAGTTAGCCAATACGAATTTCATCTCAACGTGAACTTTAACAGCATTGTTGTAATATTGGAAAGTTTGAGAATCACCAATCTAACCTGTCCACCGTCATATCGCGAACGCAACACAAAAGTTTGTCTGAACAACAAGTTTCGGACGTGCGAATACGCCGATGTGTAGAAAAGCAACACGAAACCAAGTTAAGGACGAAGAAGAAGAACAATGAAGTCTTGTTTGGGCCTGATTGTACATATGTATGTATGTATTAGATGGAAACAGCGAGAACAAAACAACGACAGAGTCCCCGAAGATTCATTCATCATCTTGTAATCCCTAGAGACCTCTTAACTAGCAACGCGGCCGCACTTTCATGCCACCCCGTACACACCCACTCATAGGTAGTAGAAAGAGGTACATGGATAACAAGCACTCGTCGTGCAAATTATTGTATATAATATATTGTATGTATGTACACACATATCATATATGTGATGCGGTGTAAATTATCAACTTGTTATACGTTACGACTTTGTATGTACATATGTATATTATATTTCGTACGAGATATGTGTTTTGTTAGTTGTTCTCTGGAACAAATCCGAAAAGCTTTGTTCTCGTTACGAAAGACAAACACGTGAAATTTTATATATGTGTGCGGTGGGAAATCGAATGAAAACACGACGTGTGCGAAACAGCGTATATTCGTTACGCGATAATCCAGAGTAAACGGGTTCGTTATAACGCCAAGTCGAAAGCATATATGTATGTACATATGTACATACAGTTATCGGTCGATCGACGCTTTGAACTATCAAGCAAAATTTTTGTATACGGGATGCGATGCCGTTTAAATTTTCATGTTTTTACTATTAGAAAAGAAGCCCTAGTAACTATTATTCCTTTCGCGACTACGTACCTATGCGAAGCAGCATTTTCGTCATTACTTATATTAATAAATAAGCAAAGGTCATGCCTTTCCACGGAGACTTTGGAAGATGCTTTGCGAGTTAGCATTTCTGACATTGAACCCGATATCCTATAATTTTGTACTGAATATAAATATGTGTATAATTGTAATAATTACTGCCAAATAAACCTTTTACCTAGAAAAAAAAATTTTTAGGGGCCGGGAATTAATTATTTCAAATTTAGGTGGTCGTGACATGAAAGTAATTGGGAAGCACTGAACTACCTCATTCTTGATTTGCTGAGGTAGAATAAAATAGAATGAAGTAGAATGAAATCGGTACAGTAATTTAATTTTTTTTCCAAAAATACATCATATTATTATTTATTATTATTTTTATTTTATTTTATTTCATACCAGGAAGGCATTACAGGTAAACCCCAATGCGCCTTCCTGGCCAAATTACAAACAATACAGCATTTTTTATTATATACATAAGTCGCTAAATTACGAGACACTGACTTAAACTCGACAATTAACGAGACATCTATGAATTGTACATACATTTTTTTATTGTAATATTTACATTATTCATACTCAAATAGTGGTGACATAGTGGGTAGGAAGGATTTTTAGCCAATTTTTAATCGGGAATCGTTTCAACAATGAAATCAGAGAAAATCGGCAAACTCTGATAGGAAACGATCAACCAGGAGTCACAAATCCTGGTCTGACCAGCAGCATTACAGATATACTCAGAAAAATTCTTTTCAATCGAGGTCAGCTCAAGGGATCGAACTCGGCGCCTCTCAGTGTTAAGCAGAAGCTTAACGACCGAGCCACGCTGCTGGCTAAATTATATCTGCGTGTGTGTATATAATGTGTGTGTATATAATGTGTGTGTATATAATGTGTGTGTATATAATCTGTGTGTGTGTGTATATAATATTATATCTGCGTGTGTGTATATTTTGATTTAGTTTTTGATTTCGATTTTTATTTAGATTTTGATTTCGATTCCTTTTTCAATTCCAGTTTCGGATTCCTTTTTCAGTTCCAGTTCTTGATTTATACTTCGGTTTCGATTCCGATTAATTATTACTATTCGTATTTGAAACTTTATTTTAAATCATGTATCAATTTGTTTCTAAAAATAGCCGTTGAAATGTAAACAGGCACATTACTATTATATTATTATGAATACTATTATGAATAGCCCGATGAAATATCATCGCATGGGTATAAAATTATCATATACCCGTATAAAACTAAATAAAAAATCCGGAACCGGAACCGTTATTTTCGTAGACTCTCATAGATAGTTTTCAATTATTTATTTGTAATAATTTTCAATTCTTAAAGTTAACGTTAAAAAAATTTAATATTTTCCGATTATACACAAACGGTCATTGACCTCGTAACGTTGAATATTATTATTACACATAACAAATTACGTGCATATATGTATGTACATATGATGTGTATTTACAACACGTATTCTGGGCGAGGATATGGCGTGTGGCGCGGGCTCGTGAGGACATTGCGTTTGGATCGGAGGGTCCGAGGTTCGATTCCCGGCGCCCGCGGTGAATAAAATCAATTTTTTTCTCGAATATCGTCAAAATATAAATAATTTAAATTTAAATAATAATTTTAATTTAATTGAAAATAAATATCCAAAAAAATGGTTCAAAACCTCGCTAAATGAAATAATTAAAATTACGTATTTTTATATGGCGAGAAGGAATATTTCAATTAATGTTTAAAAAAAAAAGGCGAAATGAAGAATTGGATTTGGCATGATGTCCGTGACCATTAGCTCAATTTAGACCTATATTCAGGCTATTGGGGTGATCAGTTCGAGTCGCGACAAAGTCGTCTCGTCGAAAAATGAATTTATCGATTTTTATCGATTCATTCATTATGTTCGGCGAGAGTTAGGACACACACACACACACACACACGCGCGCGCACACACACACACACACACGCGCACACACACACACGCACACACACACGCACGCACGCACGCACGCACGCACGCACGCACGCACGCACACACACACACACACACAGATTACCGTCTTTATATATATATAATCTACATGTGTGGGGGAGACAATAGTCGTGATAACAGCGGCTTCCGGTTGATTAAATTTTGTGATTTTTACTTTTATCTATGTACGTTAATAAGTGAATAAGGTTTTGGTCAGAATTCTTATTTAGAATATCTTATATAGAAAACAATATTTGATTATTTTATTTTAACCTTTTAAATTATTTTTATTTTCTTGATATTTAATGTGTATAATATTTATAGTGATTTTAAATAATGAAAAAAAATTAAACAAAATCCGATAACCGGAAGAAGAACTTTTTGTCTTGTGTAAGTTTCCCTACAATTGCACTCAATTTGTATCGAAAATACTCTCATAGCCGATATGTGTGAATGAGTGCATGTTTAATTAACAAATTTAGTTTTGTAATCTTCTTATATTCCTCAAATACATAGATAAAGTCGTGAGTTGGTCACATTCGAATATTGTTATTTTCACTTACAGTTAGAAAGACTCAACTTACTGTTATACAATTTTTCTCTTTGTTAAGTTGAAAAGTTTCCGATTGCATTCAATCGTGTACAATCTCACCAAGGCACGTAGCTACCCACACATATGTATGTATTTCTTCAAAATACGAACTTCTAGCTTTTATATTACAAGAATAGCACTTAAATATTTTACAGCACCACTGAAATGGCCATTCAAAATGTTGTGCGACCTTAACGCCATAAATCTATGTACATACATATGTACATCCACACATACATAGATACTTACATAAGTTCGAATGTTTGTAAAATTATATTATATATAGTAGGTATATATGTATGTATGTATGTACATATTTATGTTTACTTTGTGTCATCTTGATACCAAGAAACAAACATCACATTTATATTTTTAGACATACCTGACGAGATAACACGAAGCTAAAAAAAATAATACTGTAAACATTCAGGGATAAATTGTATATTGATGCAGAGGATATGTAAACCGACCTTTGGATCATTTCCGTTTTCACAGAGCGCGCTCAGTGGATATTGTACACTAGTTTTATGCCCGTTGAAATTTCAACGGGTGCTTTCGGATTGATACATGATTTAAAATAAAGTTACAATATGAATAGTAATAACACTGTTCGACACGAAAAATGATTCAGAGACGAGATATAAATTTTCTTATAGATCTATGCCCAATAAACACGAATCTGGTAATAAAAAATGTTTATTGGC
The DNA here is from genome assembly GCF_051622035.1 of Arctopsyche grandis. Classification (NCBI taxonomy): domain Eukaryota; kingdom Metazoa; phylum Arthropoda; class Insecta; order Trichoptera; family Hydropsychidae; genus Arctopsyche; species Arctopsyche grandis. Next base: position 16,606,169 of record NC_135355.1, read on the forward strand.
TAGAGATTCGGAAATATATGTGCTTTTTAAATCGCGCGATTTTTCGCTTTTTAAATCACGCGTCGATGTCTCAAAATCTGTCAACTTTCTGTTCAAAATGAATATTGGAATTTATAGTCTGGTATTTTATCTTTCATTTGTAATACTTTTCAGCTTTCAAATCTCTCCAGTAGTCGTCCAGTTCAAATCAAAAGTCAAAAGTACGTATTTTCACTTGGGATTTTTTCCCACTGTTAATACTATGTTATATTGAAACATGTTTATGTGAATAGTGTTCTGGCCACACTATTTTTTGTTTTCGTTTAAAAGGGTTACTTGGAAGTGTGCTGAATTTTAAATCGGTATCGACACAAAACTTCATCTGTTATTACTACGTACATAAAGTAAAAAATCCCCAAGTACCATGCTAATGTCTAACCACAATTTTTCGAAATTTGAGTTTTTTTAATTAAATAAAATGAAATTTCTCTGATCATTATTATACAAAACATATTTTTCAAAATTTTGATATGTAGTGGTGTTTAAAATTATACATTTAGTGGTTCGTGAGGTCCGAAAGGTCATTATCGTGAAAATTCTATTAATACTATAAAAAATTATATAAATACATATATGTACATATGTATATGTATAAATAATATCTAAAATAAATATTTATTGTTTCGCCTACCTCATCTTTGTGATACCAGAAAATATAAGCTGGAGGCTCCGGGCTATATCGCAACAAACATGTCAAATTTATTGTACTCCCCCTTCCCACGTGAAGATCTGGTCCTCCCAAAATTGTTGCCGTTGGAACTGAAAACACAATCTAATATCAAATTCCGCACACAATCCATGAATTAATATAATACTTCTATACAAAAAGCAGGCTTATCTATATACAAATACATATGTACTATATACAAAAATACCACATGAGTTATTCCATTCATCACTTTTCGACTTTTCCTCCCACATAAATCACAACTAATAAGTCAAAGCTTCATCAATATTTGAATGGAAGCGTTAGTTTCATTCTAATCTACATATAAGTATGTTTGTTTGAGGATAAACTTATATGATATTATATAATAATAATTTTAGCATATTGTATTTCAGAAAATTTTAAAACGAATATTGTAATATTTTGAGAAGCACTGTTTTATACCTTACTACTTAAGTAATTTAGGGATTCCGGTATTATTCCCTTCCGGTTTTATCAATTTTTTTTTTCACCGGCATCTACCAGTGTTGATTTATTTAAGCAATCACTGCACAATTAAAGCAATTTAATTAATTACAAATAAAATTTTAATAAATTTACTGTAGAATATCTTTTGATTAATCATGAATTTATGTGACTAATTACTTACCAATTAATTATTTTTAATTATTACAAAACTTTTATAAATTATACACAATACAAATCTTTTTGGAAATGTTTTATTTATCAATAAAGTTGAATAACAATGATAAGATCAAACAATGCAATATATTTAATACAATAATTAGTTCAAAATATTACACACTAGAATAATAGAGTACAATAACACGAATACAGTAAAAAATTCAAAAAAAATCAGCTTATACAGTTTTCAGAATTAATTTATGTATAATCAATTTTTGGTATTAAAGTAAGATAAGATTATAAAAAACTAAATATCTAAACTTTCATCCCCTAACCTTGATCTTATTTTTGTGCAAATTAATCCGACAGTTGAAAATGCTATTTTGGATTCAACCTTTTTAAATATTATAAGTAAATATACGTATCCAAATAAATGTCAAGAAATAAAATAAATTTCCGGAAAATTTCACGTTACAATTTTTTCGGAAACCTATTTATAAATTATAAATCAATACACATATGTATTCGGAAATAGTCTCCGGAATAAGTGCGATATTTTCAACATCTTTATCTTTGATTTTAATGTTATTGTTCACTTAGCTGTTCCTTTGAATAGCAGGTCAAAAATAATGTTGAGTGTCGACTCATTCTTCGACTAGTCTATACAAACTAGCCGATAGATACAGCGGTTTCTTCTGAATTCAAAACAATTCAACTAACATAACAACTCAGCGTACATATTTATAACGAGATACATAAAATATGAGTACGTACCCATTTTTTTCTGTATTGACGTAGAACACAAAATACAAATAATACTATAACTTCTGGATTACACCAAAACTTCGGATAACTAACTATAATCATCTAACCGTGTACGTTAAATACATATGTATAATATAATACGAAAAAAACTAATGCTTAAAATGAAAAAAAATAACATAAATCAAATGAAAAATATCGAAATGAATATGCAAATTTCGATAATACCAATGGCTTAGTTTGTATTACTGGCTGTACCCATATTCGAATTTTGCCCAAAAACCAGTAATACCAATATTGGGATTCCATTAGGTATATTTTAAAGGGGTCTACCTCACGGGCCCGAAAGTGAAACGCCCGAAAACGCAAATATCGGAAGGCAAAGATCGAAAATCGAAAGATCAAAAAAAAAAGGGTGCATGGTAAACGGTACTATGTATATATAATATACATAAATGAGTGGTATGCGGTGAAATTATCTCTCTTTTTGTCATACAGCCTTGTTTAATGTGCGCGCAAAGAATACGGGAGGAAAAGCCTGTTCCTCTTGTTCCTGTTGTATCTTGCTCGCGCAAATTAAGTGAGTATGTACCGTTTACCATGCACCCTTTTTTATCTTTCGACTTAAGATCTTTCGATTTTCGATATTTGCCTTCCGATATTTGTGTTTTCGGGCGTTTCACTTTCGGGCCCGTGAGGGAGACCGATATTAAAGCACTTCATTGCATTTGTTTTTTATATTTATACATCTACTACTATGTTATAAAAATAAAGTATTGCTTGCCATGTGGAATATTAAGCATAACCTTCTTACTAATTCGACAAAATCCTACGACTTTTTTATTGCTTTTTGGTGCAGATAGAAAGAAAATAATAAAGGTACAATATTTTCATTGAAAGGAAACATATTTGCTTATACGTACTTCGTATCAATAAAAATCAAATACATTGATTTATTATGTGTGTATACGCAAATTTTATTTTTAAGAAGCCGCCTATTAAAATAATGAATAGAATATCAAAATTTGATTCAAGATAACAATGGATACAATTTTCTATTGTAAATTTGTATACATTTGGGCACTCTTTTCATACAAACCTATATGTATATTTTATAGCTAAATTGCGCGATCATATTTTATTTATAATATTGCTTTTTACTTTCCCCTCTTTCCCCCAAACTTGGCACCTATTGGCAGACTTTCTCCAGCTAGAAAAACTTCCTCGACAGCTGCCACAGTCGTGCTCCTCGCGGGGCACACACCAACTTGGAATCGAAAAACTATTTTATGTGAATACGCCATTGTGAAGCGTCATATGGTGAGAATATTTTACAAGTTTTCCATCAAGAAACTTCGACGGGGTGGGGCTTCGAGAATGGTTGACTGAGCGCCGTGGGTTTATGAAAGTGACTCGGTAAATATTTATTGGCCGGGACGTGCGTCTCTTTAAACTTTCTTTAGGACCAAAGTTGTGACTTACGAGTATAAACGTTTGATAGAATAGTAACGGCCTGTACGTGCTAGTGCGACAATACACTCCCGATATTTGGCCTAATTGGCCCCTCGAAAGTGGGTCGTTACCCACGGTTGGCGGCTGTCGAAGCAAATTGCCACTAGTTAAGCCTCACATGGGTCTTTTGTGCTTTATTTTGTTTTACCCAATTACACATACAGATATGTATAATATATTCAGATTATATTACAGATTGCGCAGCGGTATGATTATATCCAGATTCATACCACTGCGCAACACTTACACGATTTATATCAGAAAATTTTGTTAATTTTCAACTGAACTTCACTTCGATAGCTACCGGCAATTCAATTGGTTTGGTGGTAAGAAAACAATGGTAGTCTTGGATATATTCATGTATATATGAAAGAAGGGATCGTCGAATTCTTAAACTTAATCAACTTCGCCCTTGACCCAACCAGTGGCCTAAAATGAAGTATACATATAATACATTATACATATATTATGTTAAGAAATCTATAAGCGCAAACTGGCACACTAATATATAATTTTTTTTTTATCAAGTTGGGTCCACAGAATAGCAAAATGAAAAAAAATATTTGCTCTTTCACTTAAATATAATATATGTATGTACATACATACATATATACAAATATTTCTTACTGTGACTAGGTCACTCGTAAAAAAAGTGTAAAATTAAAAAAACTTGAAAATGAACCGTTTTTATTATATTAGACACGATTGATTTTTTTTAGAAGCTTAACATTACTTGATTATTAAAAACTAACAATAAAAAGTTACACAAACCAATAAAGCAATTTTTTTCCTGAAAAATCTATGTATTTTTGACTGTATGGACATTTTTCAGGTGAAGTGTATTTTCCAGTTGTAATACATATGTATGTATATTCCATCTAACCTGGTACCAATTACCGTTATAGTATTTTCAGTTGTAATATATTTTGACTAGTTGGAATATGTTCCGTCTAACCCACGTAAGTTTATTAATGTAGCGAATAATATTCCAAGTAGTCAAAATATATTATAACTGAAAATACAGTTCAACTGTAAGTAAAATAGAGAGGTTTGGTTTTCGTGAAAACGTCACTAGACCGGTAAATGAAGTTGGAAAATTACATTTTCATTTTGAACACGTTCTTAGAATAATACGGTACTCATTACCTCGTAATACATAGCAAATGTTGACGCATTACTGAATTCTAAAGCTTTCGTCATTATATCAGAGCTGTAAAAACTCAACTGTTATATAATATGTATTACAACTGGCGGAAGTTGTTGAAAGTAAAAATATATAATTTACTGTTTGAATTGTATTCGCATGTGAATGACCTAAAACGGTAGTTGGAATGTATTAAAACTAAAAATGCAATTCGACTGTAAAATATACATACATCTGATTAAATGCATGCCAAAATTTTTATACCACAGAAATGGTGAGTTCAAAGTGCTGAATCTGTCAACTTAAAAATGTAACTGTTTTAATCTATTTAGCTACCGGTATGTGTGTACATATACATATGTATTTACATATAAATATATATATACATATATATATATATATATATATATATATATATATATATATATATATATATATATATATATATATATATATATATATATATATATATATATATATATATATATATATATATATATATATATATATTTATATGTATATATACTAAATCTTGAAAAAAACAACCAACGCTAAAAATATAAATTCATCGTCTCCATTCACAGCTGTCAGATGCTTTATCAACGAAATAATATGATATATCACCTCGTTAATATCATAAACATCAAAAGTATTGGTCTCTACAAAATTTTACAATTTGATACAAAGGCGAAATAGAGTATTGAAAAAGGCTAATTCATAAAAATCAAGTTAGATAGATAAACAAGTTATAGTAACATAACGTAAAAAGACTTAATCCTCATCCGTCTTCGTGATGTGAAGATATACATATATAGTCTTCAATGTACTGATATAAATCTAATTTAATGGAACATGGTACACTGATTTTTTTTTATTTTACTATAATTTATGACATAAACTGTGAGTCATGCTGCTTTTTACATACCTCTTATTTAACAATATAATTAATATGACTTTGATATACGCGTAGATTTTAATAAGTTATTTAGTCTATTCATGCAATATATTTATTGAATCTCCCTTTATAACTTACAAAGCACTTTAGCCGGAGACAGAGGCGTGAGCTGATAAATAAAGCGTAAGAAGCACTTCCACCACTTTGGTATCGAGACGCGTCCGTATTGGATTTAGAGCAAAGACATAAATAAAATTAGCTTACTGACCCACAATGTTCAGATTTACGTAGTAGCTCCTGACCGGCAGGGTGGAGACCTGACACTCATACACGCCAGCATCCCTTTGTTGAGCCCACTTTATGTGCAGAATCCAATCGTCCGTGTCGGGTCTGTGTGTGGTCTGAAATCTCTGGTCCGAGGTGTACGTGTAAGTGCCCACAGTCAGGATGTGAATATCGCGATGTCTGATCCACGAAACCTGCAAAAAATAACGGAAATTCCGCTTCAATATCCATTGCAGACAATGACTACCATTATTGTATCGTGCCAACAGTCTTAAAAGCTTTTGTACACATGCCATAATTCGTTTCAACGAAGGACTAAAGGGTTAGTGATTTATCAAAGGTAGTTAGTTAATCAAATTTCAATCTGGGTCAAAGCGCTCAAATGTAAATTATCACTTTACAAAGCAGCAATATCAGTGATTTCAGGACAAATAAATATTTCGCGTGTCTTCAATTTAATCGTTTTGCCCTCTTGCAAAAAGACAAAAAGATAACAAATATATATATATATATATATATATATATATATATATATATATATATATATATATATATATATATATATATATATATATATATATATATATATATAAACGTTTTAAAATAAAAAATGCCTTAATGAAGAAAAAATTTCCCATCAATGTGTTTTGCCAGTGATGGCATGAAACGCCAAAATGCTATACAAAGTTCAATGCAAGATTGGAACGCCGTATGCTGGGCATAACGAAGAGAGATAGGAAACGGAATATGTGGGTAAGAGGTATGACAAAGGTAGTTGAAAAAGTGAATAAATGGAAATGGCAATGGGTGGTCATATGGCTAGAGGAATTTACGAAGGGTAAGAGAGAATGTAAAGGGATGAAAGGAAAACTGCATCAAAAAACGAATAAATGTAATTAGAAAAATGTGTGGGGTGAGATGGTTGAGAATTGGAAATGGAAGATTGTATCCAGCAGTGGTTGAAATCTTTATCTGCACATACATACGTACATTTGTATGTACTTATGTATATATAGGTAGAAAAGTTAAGTTAACGTAAGTAAGTTAAAAAATCAGCTGATCTCAATTCAACATTTTATTGAATTTGTTGAGTACAATGGATTTTATACGTAGGGGTTTATTTTTCATCAATTCAGCAACAACAATCTATATTCAGCTACATACAACGCAGTAAAAATATTTACACAGTCTTAAATGATGCGGAACCCAATAAAATATGGAATATAATATACAAATTTTCCCTTTCAATAATATTCATTTCGTCGACATTGTGTATTTCTCGCAGAACAGAAATTCTATTACCATTGAAATCAATCGGTTCGTATCACTTTACTGTAATATATCACGTCGCCTCTGAAAATAATTTTCGCACCCGATAATAATTCGAATCACGTAAATCGGGTGACAGGAACTTATTTTTTTCGTTTTTTTTTCGCAGGCGAATAACTTCAAAACAAGCTTGGTTCGATTCGAAACGATAATACTTCATCCCTTTTGTGTGTATCCGTGTATCGACGAGCCTAATGGTGAAATAAGCTTCGAGCTCAAATCGGAGCACAATTGAACCGTACCAAGCCGTACCTATTGACAGTTCGTACAATGGCAAAGGTCAACTCTATGATGTATTGTCTTTTTATAACGATGTATACTGTAATATACAAACTATTCCGATTCCTAAATCACCAATATTTACAATGCTTCGTATATGTACAGTCTCAAACTCTGGATAATCATAGCTAACATGAGTTAACATTAGTTATTCCATTCAGTAAGTCACAATTGAAATTCTTACATTGAAATTTCTCATTTCTCACAATTGAAATTCTTACATTGAAATTTCTCATTTCTCACAATTGAAATTCTTAGTGGCGAAACTAAATACAGTTCCAGTTTTTTGCAAACAATGTATGTACATATGTAATTCATTTTTCAATTCACATTACATATCTCGAACCAACGTTCGTCGAATTCCTAATTAATTCAGAACCTTTCAAATCCGACCCCTAGCAATATCTGACACACACACATCCTTTATCATATCAAATGTTAACTGAGGATCGTATTTGGTTTAACATAAATAGGAAACCGTGCTGTGCTATCAATTACTCTTATTTCCCACTGGAATATTACTGCCACGGATGAATGATCGAAACAATTTATTTATTTATTGGCATCTCACTGAGTGTAGTTAATTTTGCCAATTACGCAAATTGGACAAAACCGCTCTCGTTAGAAGCTATAATTCCACCTATTAATTTCTAGTTCTACACACCCTATTTTAATACGACGGTTTCTGTAAACTCTTTTTTTTTCACAGAAACTTAAACTTAAAACCAAATGATAAGTGGAAAAATGTAAATTATTGTATGTATATATGTACATATGTACATTTCAACGATTTGAAGACATTTACAATCTATGTATTGCATATAAAATCGAGATAATAATGAAATATTTAACAATCAATTTTAATTTCAATCTTTCCAAATGCCTATTTTTATCGATTCAATGTTGGAAATTCATGTAACCCGATAAAGTCTCCATCAGTTTCTTTGGGAGCTTTATAAAAAAATTTGGATGTGACCAACTCATGACTTTATCTATGTATTTGAGGAATATAAGAAGGTCACAAAACAAAATTCGATAATTAAACATACATACACATTCACACATACCAGTTATGAAAGCACTTTCGATTCAAATTGAGCGCAAATGTAGGGAAACACAAAACAAAAGTTGTCGGATTTTTTTTAGAAATTTTTTTATTACTTAAAATCAGTATAATTACACTGTTCGACACGAAAAATGTTTCAGAGATGAGATATGACTTTTCTTATAGATCTATGCCCAGTGAACACGAATCTGGTAATAAAAAGTGTTGATTGGCTCGAGATTCGGAGATATATGTGTTTTTTAAATCGCGCGATTTTTCTATATCTTGGTATTGTTCGGTCGATTTCTCAAAATCTGTTAATTTTCTGTTCAAAATGAATATTGGAATCTACAGTCGGGTATTTTATCTTTCATTTGTAGTACTTTTCAGCTTTCAAATCTCTCTAAGTAGTCGTCCAGTTAAAATCATCTAAAATCATCAAATCATCAAAAAATCATATTTCGACTATTCTTGTGGATTAATAACAAAAATTCGTTTGTTTTATCGAGGTAAGTCAGTTATCAATAGAATTTTTGTTATGAATCCACAAGAATAGTCGAAATATGATTTTTCTAACTGGAATTTTATTTAATTCTCTTATAAAGATAATTTAATATATTATCCCTATTAATTCAATTCAGATTCGTGTAAATACGAGTAAACACTAGTACGAGCCTTTTGCTCGCAATTTTACCGATTTAAAATTCAGCACACTTCCAGTTAACCCTTTTAAACGAAAACAAAAAATAGTGTGGTCAGAACACTATCCTAATAAACATGTTTCAATAGAAAATACTCAATATAATATAGTATTAACAGTGGGAAAAAATCCCACATTTTGATTTGAACTGGACGACTACTTAGAGAGATTTGAAAGCTGAAAAGTACTACAAATGAAAGATAAAATACCCGACTGTAGATTCCGATATTCATTTTGAACAGAAAATTAACAGATTTTAAGAAATCGATCGAACAACACCAAGATATAGAAAAATCGCGCGATTTAAAAAACACATATATCTCCGAATCTCGAGCCAATCAACACTTTTTATTACCAGATTCTTGTTCACTGGGCATAGATATATAAGAAAAGTCATATCCCGTCTCTGAAACATTTTAAAAGTCGTCATTTGTCGAACAGTGTTATTATACACATTAAATATCAAGAAAATAAAATTAATTTAAAAGGTCAAAATAAAATAATGAAATATTGTTTTAAAAAAATATATCACTTCCGGTTTACGAATTCTGACCAAAACCGTATCAGCTCTAAGTTAGTACAAAAAGAAAACAAACATAAATTTTCAGCTTGATACTTTCAGGGTGTGGAAAGAATCGTAGCCACAACATTTTTGACCTTTCTGCGAGGAAAAAATCCCACTTCTGGTTTTTTAAATTCAGAGATTTTTTTTATTTTAATCGCATTGATACAAGAATGATACTTGATTTTTTTCATGAAGAGCACACATTTCCGGTCAACTTAAAAAATTGAAATAAATTTACGGCATATCGATTAGAATTTCAGTAACCGATTGTAAGTTTCAGTTCAATAGGACTGACGGTGTTTTAAAAATCCCCAAAATACACAGAAACACACACATTTTTTCTAGATGATGAAAACGTGATCAGTGACGATTATGAGTTCCAATCAGTCAAAATCTCAAGTTCGCATTTTCGCATGATCACAAAACTTCGTCTATTGCTACTTCGTACATAGATAAAGTAAAAATTGTTGTCCAAAACGAATAGGCGGAGAAAGGGCGGTTTCTTATTTAATAATGGAGACATGTGGAATTTTTTACGAAATACGGTGATTTAAATTAACCTGTTATTTCATCGGATTTCACAGACTTGAACGTTTTTCTTTAGGATAATTAGAAATTCATATCGACAATTCAGGAACTATGTATGTACATATGATATCAAGATGTGTATGTGTGTGTGTGTGTGATCGATGTCAAAGAGATTTTTGGTTTGGTGATTTCAATTTCAACTAAACAATTTGAACCGTATGAATGCCGAAACACATTTGAGTTACATATATGTGTGTATCCCTACATATATATGTACATATTGTATATTGCTGTCCTATAGAGTTTCGATCCTCAGTTAGATTACTTTTATTTGTATGCTTAACGTCGAAGGACCACAGATGTCTGTGATAGCGAGTTTCGAGTAATATGATATATTTTATACAAGTATGTTTTCTATTTTTCCCTCGCTGCTGACAAAATGAGACCGCAATTTTATTGTGTACCCTTTCTTGCAAGAGCTCACGAAATACGAAATGATACTATACCCGTCATAGTGTCGGCCATTTCTGTATCTTCATTCGTAAATGAAAGATTAAACGCCCTCGCTGAACCAGCGCGCCGACAATGGTAAATTAGAAATGTTAATGACAAGGCTTTCGTCGAATATATATCCTCATGGATATCTTGTCCATTCTATCCTAAGTCAACACGGGTTTTCGTGCCGGAAAAAAGTAAGAAAATAAGCAGAACTCGCTAGATACGTCTTCTCACACATGAAAATACATACTAGTAAAATAATACGAAAAAATCTCGTTATGTGGCGTATAATTCAAACCTTTTCCAATCACTTACAAAAACATCTTTACTTCTTCCTTTCATATAAAAAAACATGGATTTAAATACATCTCATACATATGTATGTTTATGTATGTACGTATAAATATAAATACATACATACATACACATAATAATAAGTGAAAATATGAGAGCCTATAAGGTGATAGGAATGAAATCGATTTCATTCAGAAAATACTCTTCACTCGGTTAAATTGTTAGCGTTGTAGATTATCATTATTATGTATACATATGTAGATTATTTATGGCCAAAATTGTCATCAATATAAATTACGAACAGAGAAAATTAGTAAAAGGATGCAGTAGCATTCTGGATTTCACTCAAGGAAGATATGTAGATGGACGAAATTATGAAAATGTGTGGGGTGAGATGGATGAGAGTTGTGCAAAACAGAGACGAATGGAAGCGTGTTGGAGAGGCCTTCATCCAGCAGTGGATGGTCAATGACTGTAAATGATGATGATGATGATGATGTACATACATATATTCATGATTTTAATATTTAAATAACAAATAAATTTAATGTAATAGAAGTCCCGTCCTCGGTTTTTCACTACAAATTGTATATTTTCATCTCGAATGTACATATTTTTTCTATAATACTCAAAAACTCAAAATTACATTTAATTATAAACACCGATCCAAATATTATTTTTCTCGTTAATTTGATAAACATTTTTTCAGAAAACAAGTATGTTATGTTATTTTATACACACGTGTTTTTTTTTCTGCAACGGATTATTTATATCTACTATTTCGACAGCATATCGCCCTGTAAAGTAATAAAAAATAAAATATTATACGTGTTTTTGCACACTTTCGCCCCTCACGTCGCCTTCGAGATAACATTTTTACGAGTGCAAGACAAGCAGTTAAGTCTTTTTTTTTTTTTCAGGAAGTGCTTATTTACAACTCTGTATGCCATATTTTCACTGACGATGAAATAACACGCTCTATGCACGTAACGTACGTAAAAGGTCTACATATGTTGATTAATTTTCGAAATCTCTTGTTGTGTTTTATGTATAGTTTTTCCCTTCGATACCCACCATTAGTGTAAGTGAATTTGTTACTTGTGCGTTAGCGAAATAAAACCCAACCAGGATATTGGGCTAATCTCAAAATTGCGTTCTATCCCATACATTATTAACTGAATATGTACGAACACTTTTACAGCACATTCGCCGTCCTTCTACCGTGGTCAACATTTGATATAAAGTTAATTTTTTTCTATCGAATATCTCAATTTCTAATTATTTTCAGTAAAACTTTTATAAAAAACTTTAGCATATATAAAAGATATATTTATCCAAGGAATTCATACGACTGTGTAGAATATCAAGTTGAATAGAAAATCACATTTTTGAAGTTTTTATGACTTTTTTGGACCAAATCATCAAATTAAATTGGCAATTTTTTCGAAGAAAATTTACGTACATACGTATGTGACGGTTTGAATGCGGTTTCCTTGTTTATTTATTGTTTATAAATAAAATATGTATGCTAAATTCATTCATTCATCTTCATATGATTCTCATATTTATAATATTTTTTAATTTAGAGGGGTCTGGCACCACCATAGCCCCCCTTGGCTACGGCCGTGAATACATGACATATTCATACCTGTTATGTAGATACGTTTTTGAGATTTAAGTATTACTTGAATAGTATAAATATGAATTTGATTTAAAAATCCATAAAAATACTTTAAAACGAACTAAAAACAAATAATTCGGATCATTCGTTCGACAATCTCTCCATTATTAGCCCGGATAGTTGTAGTATACTCCAATATTTATTTATTTTGCATACTAATTATGTCTTTTTGATGCCACACGAAAATGACGGGACACCGTACAATATATGTACATATGTACAAATATACGAGAATTTACATGTGCTTTTCACGCTCGGGAAATAAAAATTCAAAAATATTATTTTGAATATTTTTTTAAGCGGATTCTATTTTGTACAAACAACCCAAATTTTATACTTTATATATTATACATATGTAGATTCACAAGTAATCTGATAATGGACTTCCCAGTATACACATACATACATATTAAATATAAATATTTTTAAATTAATATATGTACATATATAAAATAGGGGTCTACGTGACGAGCCAGAATGTTAAATTACAGAAAACACAAATATCGGAAGGCAAAGATCAAAAATCGAAAGATCTTAAGTCGAAAGATCAAAACAAAGGGTGCATGGTAAACGGTACATACTCACGTACATACTCACTTAATTTTCGCGAGCAGGGTGCAACAGGAACAAATTCTGCGCGCGCAAATTAATACGTGAGGAAAAGCCTGTTCCTCTTGTTCCTGTTGTATCCTGCTCGCGCAAATTAAGTGAGTATGTACCGTTTACCATGCACCCTTTTTTTTTATCTTTCGACTTAAGATCTTTCGATTTTTGATTCTTACCTTCCGATATTTGTGTTTTCTGTAATTTAACATTCTGGCTCGTCACGGAGACCGATAAAATAGACATATGTATGTACATTCATATATGGCCTTTATTTTAACATAAAAATTTGACATTAGAAAGTGACCATTTAAGGCATTTTTTAATAATATGATTAAATAAAAATTGTTTAATGAAAACAATTACCATATTTCTAATTAGATTAAGCAGTTAATTAAGTGTATTAAGCAGTCAATTAAGTAGATACATACCGTTTTATTTCCAAGATTTCTGACTCTACAGTTGAGATATGCGGATCTTCCCACGAGGGCTGTTACATTTGGAGTCGACAAAGACACGAAAAATGGGTCTATTCGGTCTTCTCCGAATAGAGGGAAACTGTTCACCGTAGCCGGCGGTAGCAAATTCACACTGGGCTCGCTGTTATTCATATAATCTTGATTCAATTGCATTGAATCTGTAAAATAAAATTAAAAAAAAAACACAAATTATTGCTCAGCTGAAAAAATCGTGTTATATTATCAACAATTAAGTTAAACTGCATTATATACATACATATACATATATGTACCTACATATTATCCATACATACATACATAAGTATACTGCTTGGCCTTAATGCGAAACAAAGTTCCCCTTTGGTTAAAAGTTTCCGTAATATATTAGCTCGCAATAGGGGCAGTGGGGGGGGGGGGGGTATGGTGAAAAGAGTGAAGCCATTCTTCAACTTTTTTCTCCTGTTCAAAAGCTAAAAGAAACCCCGAAACTCCCCGGTCCACATACACACCACACACACACACACATACTTAAGTTTGTAACTTGAACTACCGCCTTCCTTTTCAAAAAATCTTCAGTTAAATCAATTAACGTCCCCTCTTTCACAAAAATACGTTATTTCGTCGAGAACAAAATTTCCACACTAAGCAGAGTTGGGGCAGATAGGCGGGCAATTTTGACATCTCCATACCTTTTTTAAATCTATTAAATTCAACGTTATGATCCATATGATTTATGTTTTTTAAAGTAATATTACGAAAGTTTTCAAAACATTTTATACATTAAATACATATGTATGTATATACTAATTCTCAAAACAACTATTTTAATTCCATCACACTCCTTTGTTACGGCAACTAGTCAAAATGTCGAATGTCATGTCTTTGTAGAAAAAGTCATATCTTAGTGGAAAAAATAAAAAAGATTTTTTCGAATGACAAAAACGTGAACCGAATTTTTAAAATTTCCCTACAATTTAGTACACTTTTGAAAGAAGTGTACTTCATTGTATGTAAATGACCAGAAATTCCAATATTTTAACTCGTTCAATGGAATATTCGTGATTTTCCACAAAATATCTTTGCCAATTTATTTTGACATGGAATGATTTCAGTGACTTTTCTTTATAAAAAGCTATACATTTTAAATAAAACCATATTTGTATTCAAAATTCTATAAGTTTACAATATATGAAATATTGTTAAATAAAAATTTTGTACATGTTTAATGTATGTACATACTTGTATTAGATTTCCATTATTATCATATATTTAAATCTCAATCGTAATAACTTTTACTTACTTATACATTATTGTGAAAAATTAATTTATATTAAAATTCTGTTATGCTTTCATATTTATGAGAGTCAAATTATTCGAGAATTTTTTATAAGACGAAAAATACGTAAATATCTCCGAAATGATGAAATGTAAATACGCAAATGTGATTCTCGGGTGATTCAACAAAGGTATGTCAATTTAACGTCTTCTTCAAAAGAAATCTCTATCATTCTTTCATACGATAACTTTATAGATATATAATCAATGTTTTAATGAGTATGACTATTCGCCTCATAACAAGAATATTATGTTTCACCTGCGCTCAAATCTGCTTGACCCAACTTTTAGGTCTAATTGCTACTCTCATATATGTACATATGTATGTACATACTTATTAGGTTGGAACAAAAATGCGAATTTTGGATTATCATCGATGGACCTACAAATTTTACGGATTTTATGAAATATCAGAAGACCAAATGGTCTATTTTGGGAACATTAAAAAAAATGACGATTTTCTGAAAATTACCCGTACAAACAAATACTCAATGCGTATGCGATGCACTCTGTATGGGGAATATTTGAGCGAAACGGCAACTTTGAATTCTCATCATCACTCAAAACAAATCATAATTGACCCAAACCAACTTTAATAGGTGAATATTAAGCGTTTATTTATTTTTAAAATAAAATATTGAAAATAAATCTTTTTTTCGACTTTTTTGTCGAAATAAATCTATTGGTTGGAGGCACATGATATTGTTTAATACCGATAAAATTTTTTATTTAACTTTCTCTTGAAACGACCAAAGTTTTTCACTAGATCCATCGATGAAAGCCCAAAATTTGCGATTTTCGCTTCGGTCTAATACAAATACAAAGAACTAATTTTTTTTTTTCAATAATAACTTCTTAGTATATAAGTTATAGTAGTGACAAAATTCCATACAATTAGGGCCCTATACGCACTTACAATTTTCAATCGCGTGACATTTTTGTTGGGCGACAGAAAACATAGATGGTAACTGTGATTATTTGGTCGCATATGCGCGCAGTCGTATTAAAACTGTATGTTCTATTTTCGCGACTAAATGATCGTGCGACAAAAAATCGAAAGTGCGTATTGGGCCTAAGGCCCGGCGTATAGGACCTAAGGAAACCAATAAATAATTATCCAGTATACTTTTTTCACTCGTTTTAATCATCCCTAATTTATAAATATTACAATTTATGTAATGATATTATTTTTACAAACCTCCTTTACGTTTCATTACACAAATGATATCAGATTAACCTATGTACATACATACATACACGCAATGTCATATTTCCAGTGGTGTCACCCTAATGGTTTCCATGGGTTTCCGGAAACCCGTTGTTAAAAATCAAAAGATTCCGGAAATCCGTTATTTAATCCAAAAATTCATATAATTTTTGTAAAAAATTATATACAAATATTGAAAATTTAATGAACTTTCATGTAATAGTTCTTTGGACGGAAACAAAATGTATACAAATGTACAATATGTGTAACAGTGAAATTATATTTCAAGTGAAAATATATTTTCACTGACGTTTCAGTTAAATCATAACCAGTTACATTTTCAAGGTTGGTTTTATTAATTTAAGATTAGATTGTTAAGGTTGGTATTACTCAAGGGTAAGGATAGGTTAGGTTAAGTAAGGGTTGGCCTTATTCATTTAAAATTGGGTTGATAGGATAAAATTTATAGAGTTAAACTTTATAAATTCATTGTTTGATATATTTTCACTGCTTGAATTGGTGTGAATATATATTTTTACTGGAGAAAATATATTTTCACTTGAAAAATGCTTTCACTGTAACATATATATTTTCAAAATATTTTTTTTTTTTAAATTTGGAGACCCGTTGTTCCAAAATTGGGGTGACACCACTGCTTATTTCCGAATCAATCCTTACAAAATTATATTCTTATCCACGTCTCTCTTCATTGGGTAACTGTTTTGATGATTTGTGACGTATCTTTTTTGAAAAATTCACCTGTGAAATATGTATATAAAATATTTTCAGAATGAAACAGTTTCAAAAAAGAAAAATAAATTACTGCCACAATATAAAAAATGTGCAAATTTGACAAAGGGACATAAATTTATCTATCGAGTATAAATGTAAGTCTTCTTGAGGAATAGGTATACAACGTGACCCTTTTTCTTATTGGTCCGCACCCTGTCAGTTCATGGCCACGCGCACCCCGATAATGCGAAAAACTTTATCATAGCGACCATCGTCAACGTTCTTTATACCTGAAGAAAAAAATTTCATTTCGAGCACGATTAATAAGGAGCATTTTTCACTGTACCGTATAATAAAATTCAATCTGTCGTGCGGTATTAATTTTTTCGCGGTTTAATTCCGTCATCCGCGGATTTGACGTTGGTGAAAAAATATATTTCCGAGAATAAATTTTCAGACCACTCCTTTGAGATCAAAAGTTTTAGGACCAAAAAAGTCTTAAGGGACTGGTTTTTTTTTATTTTATTTTATTCAGTACGCTATTATAGACCGACGGCTCTCCTCGAGAACATTTTGCTCTGATCCAATTACAACTAAACTGAAAAAAGGCTGACACAGAACTTTTTTTTATAATTCGTACATTTTCCAGGGTTTTGTACACCCCCCGGAGGGCTGGATCCGGCCAAACTTCGCTTTCGCCTAATGAAACTTATTGGACTTGATACATATTTAAAAAGTGTATGATTTCCGCCAGGAATGGGGAATTTCAAACTTAATTAACCTTATCTTGCCCTTATTTCTACATACTTTTCCAGCCTAAAAGTTCCAGTTGAAATTCTATTATTATTTCCTTCATTTCAACATCTTTTTGACATAAATACATTTTTTCCTTCATTTTTTGCGAGTGAATAATATAAATCTATGTATTAGGTATAAAATACGTTAAGCTAATATAATCTTGATTTAACAGAAGGGGGGGGGAGACACTTATGTTTTATACTTTTTAAAAACTTAAAGAGAATATAAGTATCTATACATATGTATAGATTTATATTTTAAAATTTAATAACCCAAGAGGTTTGTTAATATAAAAATGCAAATATCAAATAATATAAAACATATTTATACATATATTGCTATTTATTACAGAAATAAATGTTTAAAATAAAAGTAACTTACATATGTATCTATGTACATAGGTACATCTATACAATTTTTTCGGCGTCTAGCCATCGCTATTTAAAAACCGTTCCGAATACAATACCATAAATAACAAGCGAAAATAAAAGTCGAATAAAAAAAATTTATTTGAATCGTTGACATGCGTCGAAATTTGGCTGATATTATTTAATGTACTATTATGAGTGAGGATCTTGATATTTAATATAATTATTTGTCAAATTCAACAAAACGATTTATTAGATTTTAAACAAAAACTGCTGGTCAAAATGACCAAACGACAAAATGAATTTCAATATAACTATCGGCTTTTGAAAAATTTACGGGTTGAAAAAAATTGCGTCTACGGGCCAGTTTTGAAATTAAAAGTATTTGACGTGCTCTATATATTTTTGGTAAATATTTTTTATACATATGTACACATGTACATAATGCAAAAAAATAAAAATAAAATTGTGCAAACTTTTTATTTATTATTTATACAGATTTTTCCACCATGTAATTTTTGTAATTGTTTCTTATTTGAAACCAAATCGTGGCTCAAATTTGGCTCAAATTGGCTCAATCTTGGCTCAAATTGCTTAGTGTGAATTCGTAAAATAACGATGATCTTAAAATCGGTTTCTTTATGTTCATGGTAGAAAATGATTTTTTCAAATAAAAGAAAATGTACATATTATATACGAGTACGCTTTTTTTACTATTTTGAGATATTCTTCAACTGAATGTCCCTTATAGAATTCAACCAATTTTTATCAAGAAAATATGATCTTGCTACGGTGTTCTCTAGAAAATTTAAAATTTAAAGGATCATCACCTGGGTAACGGAAATGGATCTTAAAAGTTTCTTCTTTGTAAAATCAGTGATAACTATATTTGAGAATAGTTTTAAATACTATTTAAAACTATTCTCAAAAAAAAGATATGAACAAACCTTATTTTTGGAAATTTTTGTCGAGATAAATCGGTTAGTTAGAGGTACAGGTTGTTTAAAATCAATGATTTTTTTTTATTTAATGTTCCCTAAATACGACAAAAGTTTCCACTAGGTCCACCGATGAAAAACCAAAATTTGCTTATTTCGCTCCGATCTAATGTATATATGTATGTACATTCATAATTATGCATAAGACAGTTCAAATTATATATCATATTTACTGAATTTCGCATTATTTTATATGTAAACTGAAAATAATCTAGCACACAATAATATTCACCCCTATAATTTATACATTATATAAATTATAATTGATCGATATGCAAACGTCATGTACTGTATGTATATTCGATTACTATAATATGATGGATAGGCTCAACGAAGGTGGAAATGCGAATTTCCTGGAAGCAAAATATTTAAAACAAATTTTATAATACACTCAAATACTAAACATGGTTGTATACTTTTTTAGATTTTTTTCCAATATGTGCCGGGAACTATGTATTCACTGTCTCATCACATAATCAATTAGGTATCTCATTTCGCATCAATCTTGCTTTTCAGATAAATAGCCGACGTGCAATTATCTGGCGAGTTTTTCCTCTTTTCCACTACCACCTACCTACCTATTGTTCCCTCATATATTTCTCTTGGGTACGTTACGCTAACCGACAGGCGATATGTCTAAACGTCGACAATTAATCATAGTACGGTAATATAACGCATCAATTTACTTTTTCCTTGTTTTCTTTTGCGTTTTAAAAGTTCAACTATCATCGAAAATTTTCGTCACGTTTCTAAATAATGAATCATTATCGTCTGAAAATATTTCAACGATCGATTTGTACAATACAGTATAAAGTAAAGCAATTAGTTCCAATCAATCAAGTGGCGCCTATAATCTAAAAATCGAAAAGAGTGGAAGAAAAATCATTATCACACATATTTTAATAAAAAGATATTTTTTAATTCGAATAATTATATACATATAAATTTAAGCCTTTTAGATTCGGAATCGACTTCAAAAAAAGTTAATTCAAAACAAAATCACTTGTACATATAATATGTATGCATTAAATATGTGATTTGTAAGAAATTTGAACTTAAATGGTTAGGAATTTATTTACATATATGTACATATACATAGTATATAATTTAATAATTTGCTTAATGTACCTATATAATTCACTATTTATTCTATAATCCGGAAAAAATATGTCTTACAATGTTTGTACATCAATATATATATATATATATATATATATATATATATATATATATATATATATATATATATATATATATATATATATATATATATATATATATATATATATATATATATATATATATATATATATATATATATATATATATATATATATATATATATATATATATATATATATATATATATATATATATATATATATATATATATATATATATATATATATATATATATATATATATATATATATATATATATATATATATGTATATGTATATATATATATAAATATATATATATATATATATATATATATATATATATATATATATATATATATATATATATATATATATATATAATATACATATTATATATTAGGTAAACCTAATGGAAAACATGAAAACGTTAAATAAAAAAATTCAACAAATTTAAACAATGTCTCCGACCAATCGATTTATCTCAGCAGGCAAAAAATTCAGAAATGTGAATTATTCTAATATATCATTTATTTTAAAGCTTCGATTGGTTTTGTTTTATTTTAAAAAATACATAGATGCTCCATAGTCACCTATTGCAGTTTGATTGAATCAATAAATGAGAATTCAAAGTCACCTTTTTCCCAGAAACTCCCATACAAAGCGTGCCATTTTCACGACGGCCGTTTATATGGCGGAAGCGGTCTTTTCAGAAAATCTTCATTTTCTGAAAGTTCTCATCATTATTTTGAACATAAAAGTCGTTAGATATTTGTCTTTATCTACCTTTATAAATGTTGTTAGATATTTGTCTTTAACAGAAAAGTTCCAAAAAATTGTAATAGTTTTATAAAATATGAATGGCTCATATTATTACACACATATTATAGTTATTGTGAATATTACAATAAAGTTTGGTAAATCGATTAAGAAAAAGGTGAAATCAGTTTATCTCATTTGAAAAATTTTGAATTTATCATAAATATATGTAACTACGAACTACAATATGTTTAACTGGATTTGTTTTATTTTTCTCGTCCAAAAAATTCAATAACGATTGCCGTCGGTCCATTTTATAAACACACTAGTGCTTTTACCCGGCTTCGCTCGGTATTTGTAATATAAACCGCTTAAACATGGCCAATGTGATAGTAAGTAACATTTTATTAAATTTATTTGAATAGTTTTATTTTATTTAAATATTCATTTGTTTTTCTACGAACCAACAATAGTTACATACAAAGTCTCTTTCGAAATTCTGTATTAGATATAAATAAAATGTTCAAAATTTAAATGTTAATGTTCAAAATTTAACATTATAAGGAGCCGGATTTAATTGAAGTATTTCCAAAACTTTTTCAATGAAGTTCCAAATACAATAAATATAACCATAAGCATAACCAAAAACAATTAATAAAAAAATGTATAATAATATGTAGTTATATACCTAGCATTGAAATCTGATGCGAAACGATGATATAAAACACGATACTTTTGCACATGTTAATCATGCGAAATTTCTTCTGATACTTCGGCATCTTCAACGTCGAAATGCTTCCAATATCAAATATTTTGTGTTTTGCATGCATAATAATTACAACAAAAAAATAAAACTTCACAAAAACACAAACACAATAGTCAGTCTAAAACCAACGCCCACCATTTAATAAAAAATACAAGTTTTACACTGATGTCAATTCGCACTATTATTTCACAAAAACGATTGTAATCGTTATTAAAACACCGAACAATGTTCCTTTGTCAAATATCACTTTGATTTTATTTTTAGTCAAAAATTGTATTCACATGTTACAGTTTATCCAAGCGCTTTGGCGCCGTACATATTGACCGTTGGGCGAAAACTGTCATCGCGTAAAGCTTTCCCTGTTGGCTGTGAGCATTAAGGGTGGTTTTCGCGAAGCTTGGACAATTTTTGTTTAGGAAATTGCGGAGTTTTCAGAGGAACGCAACCTTTGGGATCAGACGCTGAAAAGAAACTGTTTGGCAGCGGGCCAGCGGGTGGAGGGGGGGGAGCAATCGCTGTGAGGAGAAACAAGATTACGCAAGCGCCACACTCACCCCTCTCATAGGGGTGCGAAAGCCTCTCCCACTCCCTAGCGAGGGGAAAGCGTGGTGGCTCTGAAACGGAATAAATAATAAAATCGCGAAAACTCGCACCGATTTTACAACCCACGTGTGTGACGACACCGAGCAAAAAATTTCCTAATGATCGCCACTGCTTAAGAAGTGTTATGGTGCTTACGGACTAAACCAACGACGATTTTGGGCCAACTTTTTAACCAGCAGTAGCGTACAAAATATCAAAATAAAAATTAAATTTTAAAATTGAAATTAAATATCAAAATCAAGCTAAAGAGCGAGATTGAGCTAAAATTAGATCATCTTTGATGTTTTGAATTACAACAATGTTTTGAATTACGACGATACGCATTTAAAACCAGAGAAATATTATAATTTCTCTGCTTACGAGCGAAAAAAAATATTGTTAAAGTCGTCAGGAGATGTTACTGTATTTCCACGTGGATGATCGATAAAAAAAACAATTCATAAAAAAACGTGGTGTCGGATGTCGGTGATTTTTCAAAGGGTTTTTTTTCTTTCGTCGAAATAAAATTAATAATCACACATTATCCGATAAATTTTACCTCTGAAATGATTTAATTACTTGATTTATTTCGACGAGAGAAACAATTGAAGAATAAAAAAATCCGTTTGATGTGACCGACAACACCCCGGGTTAGCAAAAATCGTTGGATCACCCATACTAATACATGATATATTCTCAGTAACTGCGCATTACGGGGAAGTAAAAATAATAATTCTTTGATTTTTTTTCGATCTTAGTGCGTATCTTCGTAAGTCAAAACATCTTCGACAAACAAAAGTCGATGATCTAATTTTAGGTCAATCTCGAAAATTTATTTAAATTGTGCATGTTCTGTTTTAACTTTCAATATTTAATTTTAATTTTAATATAATGATTATAATTTTATTTTGATACTTGAATTTAATTTTAATATAATAATAATAGTTTTAATTTTGATATTTAATTTCAATTTTTAAATTTAATTTTTATTTCGATATTTTGTACGCTACTGGTTTTAAAAGTTGGCCTGTGGGCCGTTCGTTGGCTTGGTGCGTACGCACCATTAAAGCGAATCATATATGTTGATGTATGTATAAGTAATGTCATCAACATTGTATTAAATATGGTTGTTGTACTAAATAATATTTCTCTATATATTATACAAAATATATGCATTACCCTCGTCTATACATATGTACATATAATATTTATAGGAGGGTTTCTTCAGTTAAGACTTAATATATGTAATGTAACACAGGCAACCGAAAAATGTGCGTAGAGCATGAAGTGTTCTAAACAGTCATCAATGGTTTATTTAATTCCGATGTGGAAATAAAAGAATAATGCAATAAATGCATATACATATACTATAAATCAATAATATATGTACTAAAAATATTTTCAGATTCACTGTATTCTCCTATTATTAAATTTGAAACACTCAAAAGACTATTCATAAATACTTCTGATCCAATCTGAAAATATTTTATGCAAACTTTATAGTATATTCTTGAAATTTCACGCATGAATTACGGTAAAATGTAAACTGTAATAGAAACTTGAATATTAATAGCAGATATTCAATTTGTAAAATTTCAGTTCAAAGAAATTTTAGACAGCTTCAGCATAGTTAATATCTTGAAACATTCAGAATTTTCCAAAATATTGGAATAATTTCATGAAATTAAAATCATTAAAAATTTCAACTTGAAACATTTATTATTATTATTTGATTTTTCGAACTAGAAATTTACTTCACCGTCGCAAAGTACATATGTATGTATGTATGTAGGTTCAGGTCGATAAGTTAAAAATTACGTGAAATAAATGCAGAAAATTCAGAACATATGTATTTATGCACATGTATTGTTGGAAAGAGACGTGATTGAAAAAATACAAATCCAACAAAAAAGAATTGAACAAAGGGAACCTTCACTTTTATCAGATTTTCACACACTTTTTTGGTTTTGATTTTGTGTGACATACCCGAATACGTATGTATACTTATGTATGTATGTCCAAACATGTGGTTGTATATGTACATATGTATGTACGGTGCCTCGACTTATGCGCGAGAGACAAACTCCCCAGCAAAAAACGCTCAGCGACAAAACCGCGCCAGAATATATGAAACTATTAAAATATCAATTCCGGCTTCGAATTCGAATGTAACCAACCCATGACTTTATCTTTGTATTAAAGGAATATTAAAAATATCGAAACCAAAATTTGATAATGATTTTCGGCAAGACAAAAGTTCTACATCTGGTTGTCGGGTTGTGTTCAAATTTTTTTCACTATAAAAATTATAAGCGCTAAATACCTAAAAAAAAGGAATAGTTAAAAGGTCAAAATAAAATAATGAAATATGGCTTTGAATAGAATTAATACTTCCGGCTTACGCAGTCTAACCAAAACCTTATTAACTTTAAGTTAGTAGAAGTTCGTTCAACAAAAGGGTGACCAAATTCGCGACCAAAGATTGTTAGTACCACTTCGACGTGCGACCACGTACCCTCATTCTTTCGTACACGATGTTTAAAAATTCCCCAACATATAAATAACTAGTGTTGTGCCCGTTGATTTCAACGGGTGGCTTCGGAAAGGAATTGATACACGAATTAAAATAAAGTCATATGTTATATATACATAAATATAATTCAAGGTAATTTATGCAAGTATTAAAAGTAAAATGTCGAGTCCACACATTACACGCTCGCCGATGCAACCGTTCACCCGTTCGAAATGATTAATTAATGTGTGTGTGTGTGTGTGTGTGTGTGTGTGTGTGTCTTCGCGGATGTGTGTACGCTCCCGCGCAGCGCATCTGACGCTGACGTCACCCGTTCCAAGTCAGGTGCTCAATATCAGGAGCAAATGTCAAATGCTGCACACCCCCCCTTTCACTTCCCCACGTCGCCAAGTGCTTTCATCTGGGGTGGTTTTGTCTCTCGGTTTTGTCGGGGCGTTTATGTTTCGAGTGATTTTGACTGGACCTCAATGTGTACATACATATGTGCTTATTTTACATTACCTCAAATTCTATCCAAACATATTTGACATTTTGTTTCGAGTTTTTTTTATTATTTATGCGGCTACGTTTACCTTTTCCCTTTGCATATATTTCGCCGAAATCGACGCTTCCTTTCAACACGTCGAAAAAGTAGTATGAAAATATTATATGCACACATTTTCCTAAAAATCGAATAAAATTCAATCGTGAAAAACGGCCGTTATCTATCAAAAACGACATTTCTGATACCTAGTGAATATGCTTCACTCTCTATACAAACATCTCCGTTTTATTTTAATATATGTATGTACCTACATATAATATATGTAATACATAAATCGATCCTTAGGAATAATTATTAACTTTATTTAATGGTGATCAAATATTTACATATATATTACTTTTGCATTTTTAATTGTGATATACGTAGGTATATACACATACATATACATAAATATTTAAATATATTTTTTACCATTATCTCATAAGGTTAGGGTAGTGTTGCGTACAGGGGTGGGTGGAGGATCCAAGTAAAAGGCCAACAGTCGTTTCACAGCATTTATTGATGATTCAGGAGATACACGCAGTGTCACTGCTAAGTCCAGAATGAATTATATCGCCTACGTACCGCCTTATAAAGGGTAGATTTCTCAGGACGCCTAATCTGTTTACCTGTTGTATAGTCACGTATTCGGATATGTATTTCCAAGAGATTGGGTCTTCCCATACCGATTCTGAGAAATAACTAATAATTGTTTAGCCTAAATGCACTTAGAGTCCAGATATAATCTTTGGAAGTAAGTGCATGCATTTAGTTAACCGATAACAGATATCCGTTGGTCTAAGTACAATTCGCTCAATCCACGGCGTACGTAACAGTAGTTTATTTCACTGCTCTGTCATATAACTTTGTTTATCTTTTAAAGTGTACATTTTGTCCTGGAAAATATAGAAAAGACTAGTGTTGTGCCCGATGAAATAACATCGCATGGGTTATGGCATATTAAGTTATTAAAAAAAAATTGTCAGTCATGTGTTGGATCCGCACGCAGTCGTATTTTATTCAAATGCCTTTCAAATATATTTATATTTAATTGTTTAATATGAAAAAAAGGTAAAAACTACCTACCTACCTATAGATAAACAATATTGTATTGATTAAATAAATTTTCAATAGATGGCGCTAAATGCTCGGAGACTTATTACTCTAGAGCAGTGCTTCTCAAACTTTTTCAGCTGGCAGACCAGTATTTTTTTTTCAGTAATCCTCACGGACCAGCATCATATTTTAAAATAAAAACGTTATATTGTATATGTATATTATTGAAAACTTGTAAACAAATAAAAATAAAATAAAAAAATTTAAGTAGTAAAATTCGTGGATCGTCATCTGGTGGAAAATACATAGAAATCGAATCGCTCTGATAAATTTGTCAAATGACAACTGATTATATCGCGCAAAGACGTCATATTTAGCTCCTATCCTCCTTCGTAAATAATATCAGCCAAACATGTCATAGCAATCTTTTGAAACACGAATCTTCCATGTCTTTAATTTTCGTTTCAACCCATCTGTATTGTCTGCCATTGTAAAACAAGATGACATTCTTCCTTGCATGGATAATTTAAGGTCATTCAAAATGCAAAAAATATCTGTCAAATAAGCTAGCTTGGTTATCCAGTCTATATATATTTTGAAATAGTTCTGACATAAGTTATTGTTTTTTTTTTTTTACGTCTTTCTCCGCGGACCGGCTTCCGCCAGTCCACGGACCAGTAATGGGCCGCTGACCATAGCTTGAGTAGTACTGCTCTAGAGCAGTGGCTTGGTACTGCTGGTGGCCTGGTACTGCTATTTGCATGCAGTTCCCGTTCTGTGCTGTGCCAATATGAATAGTATGCCAACATGAATAGCCAACATCTAGTTGTCTAGTTGGACACGTTTTTCTGAACTTTTTTTCGGAAATCCGTAAAAAAATAGTATAAAAATTCTAAAAATATATATATATATATATATATATATATATATATATATATATATATATATATATATATATATATATATTTATATATATATATATATATATATATATATATATATATATATATATATATATATATTTTCACTGCCGCCAACCCATTTAAGTTTGGGAAAATCGTAAATTTCACCGATTTTTAAAGTTTTTTTTTAATTAAAAAAAAGAAAACTTTCAAACAGGGTTGTGGAGTTGAGAGTCAAGTAAGAAGAGGTTAGTAAAAATCAACCGATTCCGACTCCTTTTAATTATTTTGTTTAATTAATAGTATTACGGTATGTATCAACTGCATATAGCCCATAATTGAATTTCTTTATGAAAAACATGATTTTAAATTACATTATAAATAAAATCGTTGAATTGCACGTACATATATTAATATTTTGTGGCCAAAACAGATTATTTCCTCCGTACTCTTTTTATTCCGATTTTTACTCTCATTTTCCGCATTGATTATTTGTGTATGAAATAAATATAAATACATATTTACATATGTACATTTTCACTATTAATGTACTTACTTTTTATTTATACCAATTTCATTACCAATAATTCAATATATTGGGTTACATGTCAATTTTTAATGATTTTTTAAATTTCTATATTTTTTTTTGTATTTTGTAAATCGTTATTATTGTAATTACGAAGAATTGTATGCGTTGGCAAGAAAATCCGATCAAGTTGGGGTCGAAATTTGCAGTCGGAGTTGGAAATATATGACTGTTAAATGTATTGTACTATTATATGTATTCGAATTAGAGTCTGTTCAAGAAACGAGCGACCTGGGTGAAAGTATTAGTGTATATATGTACATGCAGTGGTCATTAGTTTTGCTTCGGCGTTCGAAGTAGGAGGACGTATCTTCGCTTTTTTACACACGGTGGTTACAAAGTTACCACCACATAAGTAATATAAAAAAATTGTCAGTTATTTTTTTCAACAATGTAAAAGTATAGGTATAATACAGTCGTGCATGATGTAGTGGTGCGGCATGTGCGCTCCAGTATTTCCCTCCGCCAAAACCAGATAATAATCCAAAAAAAATCCATTAATTCCGTTTCAAAATTCCAGAAAAATTACTTATTTCAATAATTGACAAAATTACTACTTTTAAGCTTACCACTACATCACCGCGCTCGATTGTATATCGTATTTGTATTTTTTTATAATAAAGTATTTTTATTTGTATTTATTTTTTTACTTTTTTATATTACGTAATATAGATATAAATAAATTTAGATAACAAAAAAGTTCCTTTTGTTTCATTTTTAAGAAAAACTTTAAAAAATTTATATATATATATATATATATATATATATATATATATATATATATATATATATATATATATATATATATATATATATATATATATATATATATATATATATATATATATATATATATATATATATTTTATATATATATATATATATATATATATATATATATATATATATATATATATATATATATATATATATATATATATATATATATATATATATATATATATATATATATATATGCGTGACGCATACTTTACAGTCAACCGGTAATTACGAACAATGTCAAACAGGTCGCTTGTTTCTTGAACAGACTCTACTCCAATTGGTATATTTGCCAATCAGAACTATTATTCCAAAAAGTCAGTGTCATATTATGACTAATTTATATTTTCTTCTTCATTTGCGTATCGAAATCCCGGATTACTTATTCCAATGAATTCAATGCTTTCTTCATCATATTTTTCAGTCTTGTACATTTGTCATTTATTCACATTTTTAAGATATTTCACTTGCCTCAGTTTCCATAGAATCCAATATATCTCTTTCTAGATCTATAAATTTTTCTCTCCACGATAGAATCAGTTGATCCATATACGAAGGTTTTAATACCATTAATGAAATACATACATACACTTGTGATCAATAGTTTACATTAAATATGGTGGAAAATTCTAGCATATTACAGTCGTTTGTTTTCACATATTCAAAAAAAGAAACATTTTAATTTAGTCTGCACCTGAATAGTCGAGAGTATATTTTACATATATATGTACATTATATTGTAATGTAACAGAACACTCAGCGGTTTTTTTTTTTCAATTCATCTCGCTTGATTTGAATTCAATTGACATTCATGTTCTGATAAAATTGGTGGACACTTTCTGATTGGTATTACATTATCTAGAATTCCCAAACTTCAGCATGGATATACTACATTAAAAATTTCAATTTTTATGTACGGTGTTCAAAAAATTCGAAAAAGTTTTACATTCGCATTAACATCTCTACGACTGTATCAAGATTTCATACGCTATTTTCATCGCGTATAAATTATGAGATTTTTTAATATTCAGAGCATACTTTATATTCTGGCATTCTTGTTTACTATGAATGTCGTTCGACGAATTTTATAATTTGTGTGATATTATTCCATTGTTATTCGTAAGCCCGAAAGGGAAGAAAAACGACACAGAAGAGTCGTCCTATGTATTTATCGGCGGTCTCGAGAAATATGAATAATACAAGAGGTGATATTGTAATGCAAAAAGCTATTATACATTTAAGTCTGGAGAAGGAGATCTGACGATGAATATTACAGAACGATGTAAAAATGAACCAAAACAACGGGAAAAACAGCCTAAAAATTTTCATTCGATAGAACCTGGAAAGAAGTCTTTCGAAGCACAAAAAAAAACTATTTTCAAAACGGAATATATTTGAGGACGCATTAACCGGTAGACTTCGAAAGATTTTTGTATTCGTTGAATTTTAACACATCAATTTTAACACGCCCGGATAATGGAATGTAGGTACCTCTACGGAAACGTTAAAAGCTGCTCCAACATTTTTGTCCATTACTCTCGCGCTGCCAATTTATCGACGCTATGTGATGGTCTGGAAAAAAGTTTTTATCTATTTTCAGAAATTTAATTTACGGGATTCCTTTTATTTCAATTAAATTGTAACAGAAATACTTTTCGTAGAAGTCCGCATTGAGCTATAAAATTTTGGGTAAAATCGACAACCACAATTATTTTTTTATAATCACTTAGAATGTACATACATACACATATATAACGTGTATTTATTTTGAAAAAATAAAATACAATAATATTTTATATATTAAATATATAATAATAAAAACGAGGTCCGCGCGATTCCTTTTCTCGTAATTAATAAATTATTTAAAAAAAAATACTATATGTACACACAGGACCATCGAGAGGAATCTCGGGCTATGGAAAAATAATTTCGGGTCCTATGATAAACTATAAAAAAAATATTATAGATATATATTTTAATATGCGAAAAATCTATCAGAACTATTAGAAAAATACCAATAAGTTGGATGTTATTATTTTAAATAATTGAATATGATATAACAGGCACGATTTCACATGGTCGAAAAGAATGCGCGGATCGAAACATAATAAACATTTAGCATTAAAAAATGGAACACTGTATGCTCGGCATAACGAGGAAAGACAGGAAGACGGAATACGTGAGTGAGAAGTATGACGAGGGTAGTGGACATAGTGGATTAAAGAGATTGAAATGGCAATGGATGGGCCACGTGACTAGAAGAATGGACGAAAAGTGGACAAAAGAAGTACTAGAGTGGTACCCGAGAGAATGCAAAAGGGTAAATGGAAGACCGTGGGGAATTTATTTTTGCCGCCTTTTATTTATTATTATTTGAAAACAACATTTTCTAACATCAAATTTTGTAGGTATTTTTACATTTTCTAGGTATTTTATCATCTACAGTAGTGGTTCTTAACTGGGGGTGCGTGCACCCCATGGGGTGTGGGAGGGGTATTTAACAATATAAATTTAGTTGTTATATTTGAAAACAATTTTAATATTCGACAGCCAATTTTTCTCGTGATGAAAGCGTTTGGGTAGCTATAACTAAAATAATATACATAATTTATGGCAGGATATCGGGTCAAACTCTCTCCTCATTTCTCGCAAATAATAATGACAGTTTCTTCAGAATTTGAACACCGTCGTCTCCACTGGTATACTGTTTACAATTGTTTTTACGATAGTGACAGATATCAAAAAACTTCTTGAGACTAGCATGTGTACATACACGATAGTTGGATTGCAAACGTTATCTGCCATTTTAAAGCAGAAACAAATACATACTTAATTATTCAGTGATTAAAGCCCGAATAGGATATAATGATCACACAAACGTAAGAATTTTTCTCTCAAAATTTTGTAGTAAACATTATTATTATTTTATAAGTTCTTTCTAATTATTATTTATTAATTATTATTTGACCGTAGTAAACCCCGCCATGTCAAAAAAACCCCAGTGGAAAGACGACTATGTTCAACAGAAAAATATGGTACACAACGACCTCAATGCATATTATGTTCCTAAATGTTTTCAAACTCCAATTAAAGCATCAAACATTTCAACAATGTGCATGGTGGTAAAGGTGCAGGTCATAGTCTGAACATCTTGAAGTCAAAGAAGGCTTGATTTGATGCCAGTAGTACTATCACAAAACTATGTGGCGCAAAAATTCAAAAGCTCTTGTTAAAAATATCTTATCACGTGGCATATCTGTGCGCTAAGAAAAAAAAACTTGCAATAAATGTATTTTTCTAAATTAAAGATTCCAAAACTCATTTTTCAAGGGGGTGCGGGAACATATTTTCAGATTCAAAAGGGTACAGCCACTCACCATCCACTACTGGATGAAGGCCTCTCCAACACACTTCCACTCGTCTCTGTTTTGCGCAACTATCCTCCATCTCACCCCACACATTTTCTTAATTTCATCTACCCATCTTCCCCGCGGTCTTCTTTTTACCCTTTTGCATTCTCTCGGGTACCATTCTAGCACTTCTTTTGTCCACCTTTAGTCCAACCTTCTAGCCACGTGGCCCGCCCATTGCCATTTCAATCTCTTCACTCTATCCATTATATCCACAACCCTCGTCATACTTCTCACCCACGCATTCCGTTTCCTGTCTTTCCTCTTTATGTCAAACATACAACGTTCCATACTTATTTGAGTGCATTGGACTTTGTGTAGCAACTTGGCATTCAATGTCCAAGTTTCACATCCATACGTCATCACTGGGAAAACACATTGATCGAAGAACTTTTTCTTCAGGCACAGTGGCATTTTAGATTTGCACTCCATCCTAATCTCATACATCTTCTCTTTACTACCGGACGTGTCTATTATTTGACTAAAATATAAATAATTATTTACTACTTCTACTATTTTATCATCTGATGAAATGCTATCATGCATGCAATAACTATTGAACATTAATTTGGAATTATATACGTTAATTTTAAAATCCTACTTTCCTACTTTCTCTGTCCAGCTGTGTTAGTCTGTTCAGTAAGGGCGAAAACACACCAATTATACAAATCTCGAAAAACAATTTTTTTTTCAAACGTGGGATTCGCCGTTATCGATCACTGTCAAGAAAGAAACTCACGGTCACAAAAACACTCCAGGGGGTGATTTTTGGGACTGTGTACCATATATTGCCTAGGGCTGCTGCGTTTTTATCGCATGTTTAAAAGTATCTAAAAAACACGTCCCACGTCCCACTCAGCTGGATCACGAGCTATTAAAACTATATCGTCTGCGAACAGCAGGGACGTCATTTCAGATTTTTCTAAGGGGGACAGACCAAAATTGGTTAGACTGAAATTTTTTTCAAACAAAATGTTTTTTGGGTTTGCTGCAAATGATTGCAAACCACCAGCCTGCATGCTCTTTCGATTGCATTTTAACTGTTTGAATTTCAGCATGTACGTAAGACGAGATATTCATGGGGTTGCGCAGATGACATTTCGATGTACATTGATGATTGGCAATTCTTAAAATTGAGTTGGATCTTTCTGGCAAGTTTAAAATGGCAAAAGCCGAGACAAAAGAATGAAATGAGCATGCGGGTGCTTGTTTTGCAATCGTTTGCAGCGCAGGGCTTCTTACCAGTTGACAGCAAAATATATTCTAATATCTGAGCTCTCTCTGGTCTAAAATTTGATTCGTTTATCAGCTTCTTTTATCCTTTTGATCCAAGTGTCATTGCTTCTTAATTTGATCAAATCGTTTATTGTAGATTGTATCAACGATTTTGCAGATACATAATTAACTGACGTACTTTGTAACTCCTCTGACAAGGAATTAATTGTTCCGAGAAAAAAATCAGTTAAAATTAAGCAACCAAGACACAATAAAGAACGAATTCGAATTAAAAATCCTCTAGCTTCTGCTTTGTCAGCAGTCTGTGAGGCGATGACTTCCATTACATTAATGATGGATGTAATTCTCATTCTAATTTTTCGAATAGACCGATACCAGTAGGACCACCTGGTATCGACTAATCGTTCTAGTTCTAACACTTCTAGATTATCTCCAATTTGAGCCCGCACAAGCGATTCATGTCTAGGGCCACTAACAAATATGAAGATATGAAGACACAGATCGAATGGGTCTACCTCACGGCACCGAAAGTGAAAAGGTCGAAAAAACAAATATCGTAAGGCTAAGATCGAAAATCGAAAGATCAAAAAAAAAGGGTGCATGGTAAACGGTACTATGTATATATAATATATATCAGTGGCATGCGGTGAAATTATCTTTCTTTTTGTCATACAGCTTTGTTTAATGCGCGCGCGCAGGATACGGGAGGAAAAGCCTGTTCCTCTTGTTTCTATTGTATCCTCCCCTCGCAAATTAAATGAGAATGTACGACGGGGGGAGAGATAGTTTTACCGCACGCCACTGATATATATACTAACCGTTTTTCACATGTATGCATGGTAAACGAACATTTTCGACTTTTTCGCTGTCGACTTTTTTACGGTCACCCAGATCGAATGTATGATAGAATCGGCGATTTCCGGAATATTTATTCAATTCTATTTCTGGCCTAGTCTATACTACTCAAAAGTAACATTAGAAATAACCAACTTCATTTGAATTTATAAATCATATTATTTCATTGATCTTTAAATTCTTACTGTTTTCTAAATTCACACTATTCCAAAACTAAGGGGGGGCAATAGCCCGCCCATGCCCCCCCCCCCCCCCCCAAATGACGTCCCCGGCTGTACAAATACATAAAGCTGTATATATATATATATATATATATATATATATATATATATATATATATATATATATATATATATATATATACAAAAATTATAATGAGGCGTGTAGCCGCTCGAAGACCGTCATACAACGAATATGTTGAATTAGCGTTTTTCTATTTGAACAATTTGGTGACACCCTAAAAATGATGTCAACAGGTACAGACTCCCTCCCCGCACTGGCCCAGCGACGCTACTGCCTATATATTATGATTTAATGATCAGCCCAATTTCCCATTATGCAAAAAGCATCGAGTTCAGTCTTCATGTTGTCAACAGTGACTAATATAAATGTTATATTATAGGCGTGTGTAGTGAACTGGCAACACTGAGTGCGTGGAGGCCGACGAAGAATGTGTCTCTAGCAGTAGCTGTCACTTTACGCTGTCACTTTACGCTGTCACCTGCTGACTGCTGATGATCACCGACTTCCAATCACCAGCCACCATGACTACAACTCCAGAAAGTCAGTTACTCCATCTATCATTAACTTTCAAAAATCATCCGCCTACATATTACATCCCACTGTAAATATTCTTATTTTATTATTCTCTGATCCCCCCCACTCACTAACTCTTACCTGTTACCCTACTCTCACAGACCTATTATTTTTCATTCACAATCATTTATATGGCGTATTCATTCTATTTGCGTCTGCAATGCGATATGTGTCAAACGATACTTCCCAATATATACTTCATAGATGAATATTTATAAATATGTTCCGCAGAAACCTGGAACAAGTTCTTCCTGGACGCTCATTTGCCATCGGAAATCAGCGCGACGTACGCTTTGAAATTCACCGAAAACAGGATTCAGATGAATATGCTGCTCGATTTGAACAAGGACTATTTGAAAGAGATGGACATTACTTGTACGGGTGATGTTATATCGATTTTAAGGTATGTTTCATTTGTAATTTGAACACTTGTACAAATATTGCACACTTATCGAATGTCGTCACTCTTAATATTTATTATACGTATCTTGATTTGTAGACATGCTAAACGTGTACACGAAGAGGCGTCCAGAGATAGAGTGTTAGGCATGGCTAGTCCCAAAATCCCGATAGCGACCGTTGCTGCTAGAATGGAACAACAAAAAAATTCAACAAGTACATTTACATTACTAACCTGTAACGTTTTTAATATACGGTAATATTCAGGGCCTCAGAGAAAATGCGAGACCCAGGCCAACCCCCTCCCCCCTCTTGCCTTTTTCAAATTCCAAAACAATGGGAGAGAAAAAATATGTTACGAAAATAAAAAAATTACTAGTTTTCTTAGAAAAATTATTTAACAAAAGCTTTTTGTGTCTTTCAGATATTATGGGGGGGGGGGCTAGAGTAAAGTTCCAGAGCCTGGAATACTCGAGGGGTCCCGTGTCCGAGGGACATCCAACTGACCGATATTGATATTTTATATTATTCTACATAAATATACATTCTTATGCAATTGTTTTAAAACATAACAACCAAAAATACATATAGGTATTTTTACAAGGCTCTTCTATATTTCACTTCGCTCATCGGTCTGACAATATATTATTCTAATAATTTTTCGCATATTATAAATATATCTGAAAGATCTTATTTTTACTTTGTTGTAGGGCCCGGAATTAATTTTTCCCAGGGCCCGAGACTCCTATCAGCACCCTGAGCGTCGCCAGTCTAGTTTAGTCGCTCTTGATTCATTATTGATTGTAGAAAATTTTTAATCCTATGCAATACACTAGTTGATCTTCCTCCTTCTGCTACACTCACAGGCAAGGTTAAAAAATTTCGAAACATAATCGCTATATTAGGTAACATTTCAGAACCCCGTATTGATAACACTGTTCGAAAAATAACGACCTTTTTTTTGGTTCAGAGACGAGATATGACTTTTCTTATAGATATATGCCCAGTAAACACGAATCTAGTAATAAAAAATGTTGATTGGCTCGAGATTCGGAGATATATGTGTTTTTTAAATCGCGCGATTTTTCTATATCTTGGTGTTGTTAGGTCGATATCTCAAAATATCTCAATTTCCTGTTCAAGATGAATATTGGAATCTATATTTTGTTATTAATCCACAAGAATAGTCGAAATATGATTTTTCTAATTGGAATTTTATTTAATTCTCATATAAAGATAATTTAATATATTATCCCTATTAATTGAATTCAGATTCGAGTAAATACTAGTACGAGCTTTTTGCTCGCAATTTTACCGATTTAAAGTTCAGCACTCTTCCCCTTTTAAACGAAAACAAAAAATAGTGTGGTCAAAACAGTGGGAAAAAATCCCAAGTGAAAATACGTACTTTTGACTTTTGATTTGAACTGGACGACTACTTAGAGATATGTCAAAGTTGAAAAGTACTACAAATGGAAGATAAAATACCCGACTATAGATTCCAATATTCATTTTGAACAGGAAATTGACAGATTTTGAGACATCGACCGAACAACACCAAGATATATAAAAAAATTAAGAAGCAATGACACTTGGATCAAAAGGATAAAAGAAGCTGATAAACGAATCAAATTTTAGACCAGAGAGAGCTCAGATATTAGAATATATTTTGCTGTCAACTGGTAAGAAGCCCTGCGCTGCAAACGATTGCAAACCAAGCACCCGCATGCTCATTTCATTCTTTTGTCTCGGCTTTTGCCATTTTAAACTTGCCAGAAAGATCCAACTCAATTTTAAGAATTGCCAATCATCAATGTACATCGAAATGTCATCTGCGCAACCCCATGAATATCTCGTCTTACGTACATGCTGAAATTCAAACAGTTAAAATGCAATCGAAAGAGCATGCAGGCTGGTGGTTTGCAATCATTTGGAACAACACCAAGATATATAAAAATCGCGCGATTTAAAAAACACATATATCTCTGAATCTCTAGCCAATCAACATTTTTTATTACCAGATTCGTGTTTAGTGGGCATAGATCTATAAGATAAGTCATATCTCGTCTCTGAACCATTTTTCGTGTTGAACAGTGTAATTTATTTAAATAATTCTGCAGAAAAATTCTTTTAAATTACAAGGCCCATGCGAGCTTCCCTCTCACCCTCTGATATTGCCTGGTAATATTAATAATATATTTGTTGGAATGTTTTGCAGCAACTCCTCGAATACCAAATTCCAAATCACGGAACTCAGTTGTTATCAAACAATCTTCTATTGTTGAGACCAACACTATAAAAGAGAGGCTAGGAGAAATTCGTTCAAAAGCGACAAAAAGAAAAATTCATCCACCTATAATAACAGAGTAAATTAATTGCATTATATTTTAAAATATGTACATATATCTATTTCTTAATCATTATTAATATTATATTTATATTCTATGATTTAGTTTGGAGGCTGAGTCGGAAGCTTTCCCTGTAAATGAATCATTTGTTTCGAAATTAAAAAGAATTTCATTACAACAGGGTGATGTTCATAATTTGCAAACTGCAACTTTAAATAAAGAGAAAGGTATAGAAATATTTGCATATTTTTTTGTTTACTTGATTTATTTTTATTCTTTTGTCTTATTTTTAGAAGAATCAATGAGAGGCAGCACTAATGTATTTACACGCTTGGGATCAAGTGAAGAAACAGGATATAGTCATCCTGAAATATCTGTCAAACAACAACAGTCATCTGCCATGCAAAAAAATGTTTTCGCTAGATTAGGCGGTTTTAAAGGACCTGATATACCATTGACGAAAACTATTATCAACTCTAATGAATTGTTAGAACAAAAAAATGTATTTAAAGAAGCTGTTCCAAAAAAAATTGTCATTAAAACAAACGGCAAAGTCAGAAGTCTAAGTAATGTTCCATCTAGTGGAAGTATGCGGGCTGATAAAGTCCCATTAAATATAAAGCAGAGATTGCCCGTTTCGAATACTCAAAGAAAGAGCGTTAAGTTTTCACCACACGTCGATTTTAAAGTAATAGAAAAGCGCTCGAAAAATTCGTTAATTCAGAAGTCACTCGTACCAAGTGTACTAACTCACATTAAAACAACCCCAACAAGGGATGTTATGAAAATTAGCGTACCTTCAATCAAAAACAATAATGTAAAATCACGGCTTGGTAATTTTGTCCCTCGCCGCAGTAACAATATGAAAGAAATCCGCGTGTTTGACAGATTAGGTTTAACATCAAGGCACACCGTCTTGTAATGTCAATCGTGTGTTGTGCCATTTTTATTTGCATTTCAAAGTAACGATTATTAAGAATAAATTAAAACAAAAGAATTTATTCAATCAAGACTATCGTAAAAGCAATATTTTTGTTTCAACTTTAATGTAAATATAAATTATTCAAGTTATGAAATTAGTAAAACATAATACAATGTATATCATTTTGAACTTTTAAAAATATGTAATCATCGATAAGTGCAAATTAAAAAATAAATATATGTTTTCCTGCTAATATAACGTTTGTGTTAAAATTATTTATTTTTCTTACTAAAACATTTAATTAAAAAGTTTATAAATTGTTTTTTTTTTTCACTTTTAATGCTGTGCGCTAACGTCATAAATAATGACGTTTTTTTTGTATTGAAATGTACCAGAACCTTTTTTGTGGTTGAAGACTTCTTTGTAAAACTTGAAAATTGGGCCCCCTTATTTTTATTTTTTTTTTGATCATAATTTAGCACATTTCAAATCTTTTTTTTTTCAAATGTTTTATGAACCATATTTAATGATCATTACCAACTTGTAACTAGAAATCATGACGGTGGGTAACTTTTGAAATATGTGAAAATTTCAAAACGGTTGAAAATTAAGAAAATCTTGTTTAGTAAAATAAGTACCAGTTTTAATTACAAAATCTCTTATAAAATTTTTCTCATTTCTTAAAATCTCATTTTAATTTGGTGGTGCATTCACTTTCACTTCATCATTAGAAAAATGTTATTCATTAAGAAGCATTTTGTTTTACAAAACGGTACAACATGAAATATGGTTATAAATTTAGGCATTCTGATTTCTTGAGAAATTTTAATGAATGTAAAAATATATGTATGTATGTAATTATATTACAATATATCGGAGGCAATAAATCCTTGTTTTGAAAATATCGAATTGTTGAGTATCCGAAAAGGGCCGAATATATGTATTCCAATATCGAATATTCAATTGGAATCCCTAATAAGGACGGATAGAATAATAGAAAATTACTAAAAAAATTTTGCCATTCGAATACTTTTGACCTAACATGAAAGTATGCATATTTTCAAACGTCTGTTATTTTATATGACTATTTATATAGTCAACTTCACAAAATAAAAGACAATTTTAGAAAATAAATAATTCTAAAGGACAAAGTTGTGAAATGAATAACTGTCCTTTTAAATATCAAACGTATGGTCACCGTAAGTATAGTTAACACTCGTAAAATTAATAGTAATCAATTAAAAGAAATGTTGGTAATAATATTTTAACTTCTCGATTTCATTTTTGCAAATTTTCTTGTATGTAAATATCCTTCATATTGTAACGTATACTAAACAGAGCCGCCGAGTAACTGCGAGCGGATTAAGACGGGTAGACGTCCTGAGAGACCGTGAGACCGGTGTAAGTGGTTTTAGGGATTAGCGACGAGCTAAGTGCATGAAAGCTAAACAATAATTGCACTTCTCATACCGTGGGAATACATATCCGAATACGTGACTATACTGTAGGTAAACAGATTAGACGTCCTGAGAGATCTACCCCTTATAAGGCGGTACGTAGGCGATATCAGGTCAGTCTGGATTGAACACTAGCAATACGTGTAACTCCTTAATCATCAATAAATGCTGTGAAACGACTGTTGGCCTTTTCTTGGATCCTCCACCCACCCCTACGCAACACTGGTGTCAGAAGTGGGATCCAAGATGGGCCGTGGAACAAAGTCACCAGCGAAGGAAGAGAAGCTACAGCGAAGCCATCTTCGGGAG
Organism: Arctopsyche grandis; assembly: GCF_051622035.1. NCBI lineage: Eukaryota > Metazoa > Arthropoda > Insecta > Trichoptera > Hydropsychidae > Arctopsyche > Arctopsyche grandis. The sequence continues at coordinate 16,646,915 of NC_135355.1, forward strand.
CTGTAGGAGAGAGTTCGAGCCATGGAGACACGAAACAAAAAAATGCAGTTTTCACTGCAACACACAGAATCGGTCATCACATTCTCGTCTGTCGAATTGCAGTTATCACTGCAACTCGACTTTGACATTATCGGCGGTGGCCGCCAAGAAGTCATCGGGATGACGGAAGGAGGTTACGAAACGGGAGGTTTCGTACAAGTGCTGCCGGGAGAGGACAACTTGAGGCGTTGTCAAGGGCAACATCGGAGAGCAGCATCCGGCAATTGCAGAGTCATCCAAAGGGCGACCGAGACGAGGGCAGTTCGCCAATTCGCCGCAAGTAGCAATAATTAGCGGCTGTAGGTGACGACGATCCACGGGAAAGCATCGTCGTCAGAAGAGGAGTGGAGATCAGGAATGGGGAGGAGCAAGAATTCATCGGGATGACGGAGGGAGGTTGCGAAACGGGAGGTTTCGTGCAGGTGCTGCCGGGAGAGGACAACTTGAGGCGTTGTCAAGGGCAGCATCGGAGAGCGGCATCCGGCAGTTGCAGAGTGGTCCAAAGGGCGACCGGGACGAGGGCAGTTCGCCAATTCGCCGCAAGTGGCAGGAATTAGCGGCTGTAGGTGGCGTCGATCCACGGGAGGGCGTCGTCGTCAGAAGAGGAGCGGAGATCGACTACAACTGAGAGATGTCGATTACAAGCCACTATTCCCTTCAACTGTTTGTTGAGGGCAGATGTCAACGAACTGAAAAAAAAATCTAATTGGAAACTAGTCGAGTCTAATTGGAAGAGTCGGAAAGTAAACGGATTGAAATGGAATTCAATCGGAACCATGCAACGGCAGAGAGGCATATTTATCAGATTGGATAAATGTTGGTTGGTCAGTCGGCGGAGTCAATCAAGTCACTTTTGGGAGGATAGAGGCACCGCTTCAGAGGGAATGGCAACGGAAGCACGTTCTGGGTGGAACGTTGGTCTGCAGCAAGATGCTGGGCCACATGAGAGGAAGACGGGGCCACCGCAACAAATTTGGACGTTGGGGAAACGAGCGACTTGGATCAACCACGTGAGGGCATTTGAAACCGAAGAAACGCCAGATCGCGACTTCAACGAGAGAGAGTGGAACAATTGATATACGTCAACATCGAAAAAAATCTAGTTGGAAACTAGTGGAAACACGAGTACCTGAAAAAATACATGGACAGTTGCAGCAGTGTTTAGATCATCTCGCAGATGTAACGGGAAAATACATCAGAAAGAAATGGATTTCAGTTGGGTCAATGGAACGGAAAAGAAGCACATTCAACAGAGTGGCAGACTGTTGGGTGCATATTTACCAAGGTCAATGGAACGGAAAAGAAACACAACCAGCAGAGTGGCAGACTGAGGTGTGCACATTTTCCAGGGTCAAGGGAACGGAAAAGAAGCACCACCAGCAGAGTGGCAGACTGAGGGGTGCACATTTTCCAGGGTCAACCGTCACTTTTGTGAGGATGGTGGCGATTCTTGTGGGACATGGCTTTGGAGCACGTTCTGGGTTGAACGTTGGTCTGCAGCAAGATGCTGGGCCACATGACAGAGGAACACTGGGCCACCGTAGCAAATTTGGACGATGGTGACACGAGAGACATGGACCAAGTCACTTTTGTGAGGATGGGAGCCATTCTTGTGGGACATGGCTTTGGAGCACGTTCTGGGTTGAACGTTGGTCTGCAGCAGGATGCTGGACCACATGACAGGAATACGGGGCTGCCATAGCAAATTTGGACTTTGGTGATACGAGCAACATGGACCAAACACGTGAGAAAATTTTGGACCGAAGAGCTGACAAAGAATGATTTCCAAATGTAAAACATCGGATGACTAATTTTAGGGGATTAGAAATATAACTGTAATTGTTTCCATTGTAAAGGTGACGTAAAGTGAAGTGTAATGAAAGTTTTATGTAATTGTTTCCATTGTAAAGGTGACGTAAATTGAAGTTTAACGAAAGTTAATGTAATTGTTTCCATTGTAAAGGTGACGTAAAATGAAGTGTAATGTAATTGTTTACATTGTAAAGGTGTCGTAAATTGAAGTTTAACGAAAGTTTTCATGTAATTGTTTCCATTGTAAAGGTGACGTAAATCGTAGTGTAACGAAATTTTAAATGTTTTTGTTTACATTGTAAAGGTGTCGTAAATTGAAGTTTAACGAAGGTTTAATGTAATTGTTTAAATTGTAAAGGTGACGTTAATCTAACTGTAACAGAATTTAAATTGTAAAGGTAACGTTAATGTAACGGTAATAGATTTTAAATGTCATTGTTTCCATTGTAACTGTAAAGATAACGACTGTAATGGTAAATGTAACTGTGACTGATATCGAAGATAAATGTAACTACTGCAGATTTATCAGTTATGATTTGTTGGTCAATCGGGACGATTTGACCTAAGTGGGGGGCAATGTAACGTATACTAAACAGAGCCGCCGAGTAACTGCGAGCGGATTAAGACGGGTAGACGTCCTGAGAGACCGTGAGACCGGTGTAAGTGGTTTTAGGGATTAGCGACGAGCTAAGTGCATGAAAGCTAAACAATAATTGCACTTCTCATACCGTGGGAATACGTGACTATACTGTAGGTAAACAGATTAGACGTCCTGAGAGATCTACCCCTTATAAGGCGGTACGTAGGCGATATCAGGTCAGTCTGGATTGAACACTAGCAATACGTGTAACTCCTTAATCATCAATAAATGCTGTGAAACGACTGTTGGCCTTTTCTTGGATCCTCCACCCACCCCTACGCAACAATATTATGCGCTCATTGATTTTCAAAATCACTATTCGAACGCTTTAAATTAACTGTTACCTGTGAATTATGAAATTATTCAAAAAAGTTCTAATCACAAATATGTATAGTAAGTAAGTAAGGTAATGATGTTTTTCGAATTTATAACCAGGATTTTTTTAAATTTAAATTATTTAAAACGTTAATGAACATTTAAGAATCATAGATACACATTTATGACAGTAAATAACCGAGTGGAAGCTAAAAAAAGCCTATAAAAATCAATTACAATGTTTATAAACAGGCGTGCGTGTGTGCATCTGTTGATGCCACCACCACTCTCCCCCCCCCCCCCCTCACATTTTTACTATATTCAATTTCATGAAAAAGTTCATTTTGTCGACTGCTTTTATAAAATTCTACACATGACTGGTTAAAATTATATTTAGTGATAAGAATTTTAACATTTTAAGGTTTCAACATTCAATTGCGTTCATTCAAGTCGTTCGGCAAATGCATTTGTTCCTAGTAAACAAATACAATTAATTCATTAATTCAATTAAATTTTTCTATACTTTTGGAAGATTTCAATCAGTCCATCTATTAGATAAAAAAAAGCGTGCTGGTTTTATTTCACAACTTACCAAGACAAGTAGGTATCCAAAAAAACCACTACTTTACTGGTAAAAGCAGTACGAATGGTCACCTTGACCTAGCCACTGAACCAAAAATTATTGTATGTCCAAATCCATGTGTGGAAAATGGGTGACCGTCACCGCACCGAATGTTAAAAAGTCGAAAATGTTCGTTTACCATGCATACATATGAAAAACGGTTAGTATATGTATGTACATATATATCAGTAGCGTGTGGTAAAACTCCCACTCCCCCCCGTCGTACATCCTCGCTTAATTTGCGCGAGCAGGATACAATAGGAACAAGAAGAACAGGCTTTTCCTCTCGTACTGCGCCCGCACATCAAACAAGGCTGTATGACAAAAAGAGAGATAATTTCACCGCATGCCACTGATATACATATATTACATATATACATAGTACCGTTTACCATGCACCCTTTTTTTTTATCTTTCGACTTAAGAGGGCTGTACACCCGAAGCCTTAATTTTGTTGCATATATCCGTAACCTCCATGGAATTGTCATGCTACAACTCGCCACCGGTGTCGCGTCGATAGCTCACACACACACACTAACAGACATTTGTTTACGTTTTTACATTTGACATTTGACGTGTGTGCATTCATACCGCGACATATATAATCCATTAATCAGTCAATCAGTCATTCAGTCACTTTGCTTCGAAGCCGCTGATATAGCTGAACGCATATCTAACATCTACTGCCCCTCCTCTATCAAGTCCAACTTTTATAAAGAATACAAACATAACCCCCTGGGTTCCACATCAGATGACGCCTTATCCATAAAGCTTTTTGCCGGGATGGATTTCATTGTATGCTGGTCTAACAAATTCAAGGTGGATCGTTTCCAAGTGATTTCAATGCTATTTTCATAGTATAGTGGATGTGGTGGAGGCAGTTATCATATATAATGCAATTGTCCGACCACATTTTATGTGTTGTGGATCTTTTCTGTAGGCTAGGCTAAGATAGGCTACAAACATTACAGAATAGAGCCACGAAGAGTATCTTAGATGCACCTAAATAGGTATATTAGTATAAGATCCGTGTTAAAGTATTTTATAAATTTGATGATACTCTGAAAATATATATGTCGGTTTTTATTTATAAGTTAGATAAGAAAATGTTACCTAGGTATTTCGATAGATATTTTATTAGAGGTATGGGGGAAGGCGAGTGCAACAGTGACGGTGTTGTTTATTCTGACAAAGAGAATGCTTCCCGCAAAACGGTGACTGACCGTGCATCGCATTGGTACTGCCAGAACCCCGGCGGTCACCACAGAGGGTTACATTGACATAAATATAGCATTAAAGGTAGCAATAAATCACAGAATTTACTTATAATAAGCTGCCAGATGAAATTACAAATATACTTGTAATATTGATAATTGAGTTCATGTATATATATAGAGTGAATGCGACAATATATATCAATATAAATATATATATATATATATATATATATATATATATATATATATATATATATATATATATATATATATATTGTGTGAATGCGACAGTTTCACTTCGACCAGATAATACGTATTTTAAATCGACAAAATCGAGGTTTCGTATTCTCCTATTTTCTCCTTCAAAACTGGACCAATTTTTAAAAAAATTTCATCGTTATGAGAACGATATTTTCTGTGCAACTAAGCGCGTATTTTTTTTTTTAAATCGACCCTTAAATAAGCACGCTGGACTCTTTTCGTGGGTGTAAAAAGGAGGCGATTTTATAGATGTTTGGGGGCTCCTAGCTCCTATAAAAAATAACTAATCAAAAAAATAAAACGATAGATGCATCCCAATGGTGGATATCCATAGCATATTAAAAAATAATTTCACTAGTGCCATAATTGAGGAAGGGAGAAGTGTAATACACTTGTATGGACAAGGCGCTGGTGTCCAGCCCTCTTAAGATCTTTCGATCTTTGTCTTCCGATATTTGCGTTTTCGGGCTTTTCACTTTCGGTCCCATGAGGTAGACTCGTGGAAAATAATGAAGGTTGTGTAAATAAAATATAAACCTAGGTACAACGAAGTAATAATAAATTGAAATTGGCAATGGATATCAAAAGACTAATAATGGCGAAAGCACGGTTTCATTCATTTTAAATTTATCATATTATGGCTATAAATCATATTATTGAGGCTTAAAAAGAACCATCATGTGATTGGTCGACGAATAGCAGTTTTTTTATAGCGCGAAAAACGTTTTCATTGATTTTTACATCAAAGCTTTATTTTAACTGTCAATTATATGGTTTTTTTACTATAATAATAAAATACTCTTTCACATGTATTATCTTTGAATCTGAAATATTGAGTAAAAGTGTCAAAAGCAGTTGGCGCCATCAAGACGGTTGGTTGACAGCTGGTATATTTGATGTCCCGCTCAAACAGCAAGCCATTGACTCCTTCGGTCTGGAAGTGCTCGGACGCCCTTCTAATCATGTCTCTTCATTCTGCTGATAAGGAGAATGTCCTGAAGGATTTGAACGGGATACACATCAAGGTAAGTTCATATTATTCGGACATAACCTGGAATAGCTCAATTCGATGAATCTCAATTGCTGACTTGGTCACCAGACCATAGTTTTCAACCATTGTTGCCAACTCTTCATCCAGAGATTTATCCATATCATTAACCGTTTCTATTGTATCTTAATTTTTTAATATTTAAAAAAAAATACGGTGACTCATTCGCCTTTTTCATTGTGTGATATCTGAAGATTCATTTGAAGATCTCGTCGAGCTGTCCTTAGTAAATGGTGTGTAGAAAACATAAGCAATATACTAAAAAAAGTATCGTTTAAAAGACAGACGAAATCTTTATCCAAAATATCGGTAAATTAATTTTTAAAAATATATGTTTTTATTGGTTAAGCTTGACTTTTTTCCAAGGGGTTTATCGATAATATTCCTAAATAATAATACCCAGAAAAGATATTACAAAACTATTGTTTTCACCTTTACTTATAAAAACGCTGACTGCCTTTACCAGCGCTCTATTTCGCTATATTATTATTGATTTTGGTTTTATTATTGATTTTACTTTAATTAGGCAATTGAATTTGAGTTGGTAAAAAATAATCAATAGCATTTTTTTTGAATTAGTTCAAAACTGGCAAAAAAGCAATAAAAACTGCTCTTAAACTTATTGATGTGGGTATTTTCAGAAGTTTCGTGCTGGAGATAAGGGACCTGGTATTCTTTGTGAGATTTTATTCAAATAAACTCTAAATTCTAATTGTGCTTGATTCCATTTATTACGTAGATTTATTTGAATTTGAACGTTAACTGCGATAATTTTCCTAAGAGCACTCGATACAATGTAATTAGTGTGTATATTTCAACAATGCAATGTATGTAATTCACCTTGAATTATATTTATAAACAGACTTGTTATCAGTTGCACTTGCCAAAGTGACTTACAATGTTGTTGGAGTTTATTAATTTGTGCATTTTCTTTTTGAGTGCTAATTTTGTATAAAATGATTTCAGTCTCCCAAAAAACAAAATGGTAGTTTCCAAGCTGAAGACCAAGATATGAAACCGGCAGTAGAAGAAAACGAAATTACTCGTACGGATCTGACTAAGTTTGACCCGCAACTAGAGCCACTATTGCAAGAGAATCCCAGACGTTTCGTTGTTTTCCCGATTAAATATCCGGATATTTGGAAAATGTATAAAAAGGCAGAGGCCTCATTTTGGACTGTTGAAGAAGTTGACTTATCTAAGGTTTGTAATTGGCACGTTCATCTGTCTAAAATGGAAATATTAAATACACATTGTCAATGTAATGTAATTATGTTTCAGGATTTATCTGATTGGGAAAAGCTTAAGGACTCTGAAAAGCATTTCATTTCTCATGTTTTGGCATTCTTTGCTGCGTCGGATGGCATCGTTAACGAAAACCTCCTGGAAAGATTTTCACAAGAAGTTCAAGTCACCGAAGCTAGATGCTTCTATGGTTTTCAAATCGCTATGGAAAATGTTCACTCCGAAATGTATTCGTTGCTAATAGAGACTTACATAAGGGATCCCACTGAGCGGTTAGTCGAATTTTTTATATAAAAAATGTGAGTTTCTTGATTTTCTCAATTCATAATTTATTGTTTCAGAGAGTTCTTGTTCAATGCCATTGAAACACTACCTTGTGTCAAAAAGAAGGCAGATTGGGCTCTACAATGGATTGGCAGTCAATCTGCTACATTTGGTGAACGAATTATAGCTTTTGCCGCTGTTGAAGGGATATTCTTTTCAGGCAGTTTTGCGTCTATATTTTGGCTTAAAAAACGCGGACTTATGCCTGGCTTAACATTCAGCAACGAATTAATATCCCGTGATGAGGTGACCTTCAATTCATTTTTTTATATATAAATATGTATAATTCCAATGAGCTATTTTAACTTTCTAAATACTTTGCAGGGCCTTCATTGTGATTTTGCGTGTCTAATGTTCAAACATCTAATTCAAAAGCCGTCCAAACAACGTGTTTTAGATATAATCAAAGATGCTGTTTTAATTGAACAGGAGTTCTTAACAGACGCTCTTCCTGTGAGACTTCTTGGAATGAATTGCGAGTTAATGTCTCAATATATTGAATTTGTGGCTGATAGATTGCTGTTAGATCTTGGATGTCCAAAAGTAAACGAAATCTTTTTTATTTTATTTTTTCTTTAAAATAATGTCTTTATTTATATTATAATGTTTTCTTCAGCACTACAATTCTGCTAATCCATTCAGCTTCATGGAAATGATTTCTCTTGAAGGCAAAACGAATTTCTTCGAGAAGAAAGTTGGAGAATACCAAAAGTGGGGCGTAATGGCAAATCGTATGGACAATGTATTTACTCTAGATGCAGATTTTTAATTAGGAATGTTACCATCTTGGCTCGAATATAAGGCACTTTTACATCCTTATTTTGGAATGCAAATGTGGGATAACTTTTTAATACTTTATGTACAATCTAATATTTTTATGTCTTGAAAATAATTGCCTTATATTCGTGACAATACAGTATTTTGACTTTACTTAAACCAAACTCATTTCCAAACTACAGTATTCCGAAGTGGTGTATGTAATTTTTGTTTGTGGTTAAAAATTCCACATCAGATATTGTGAATTTAATATAATTTTCGTATAAACATATTTAATAATTTATATTTAATGAGGGGATGTATGAGTAAAATATGGAACAATAAATTGTGATTTTTCGTATGTATATATATACAATTATTTATTCTTTTATTTTTGATCCTAGTCGTTATAAAATATGTACATAAATATGTAATACATTTATTCTATGTACAAATTTACAGAAGTGCAGTTCATTGAAATTGTATTAATGCAGCATAATCTATTGATAACCTTTACAGTGAGTTCAAGCAAGGTTCGAAACAAATCTATTATCAATTCCATTACACACGCAAGACCACCTAGTATTTAATGTAATATATGGGGCTGTAGTCGTAGTCATAAAAACGTCACCATCTTCAAAAATTACGAAAATTTAGAAGTATTTATCAAGATTATTTTTCACCATCGGAACTATCAGAATCCATTTAAATGTCCATCATTGACCAAACCGCGCAAAATTGCAGAGTTTCAAAACGATCGGAAGACATTGTTGCCAGGTGGCAAAATTCATCAGGGTTTTTTATACTCTGAGCCATAATGTGATATGGCAGCACTGACGATTTTCTGGCTGTTAAAATCGTCGTACATACAATAAAACAAATGTATTTAATCGAGCAAATAAAGATCCTCTTCAAAGTTTCGATACGGTCAAAACCTTTAAAGGCCTGACCGCACTATGCGACAAACGAACGATCCGACACTTCACTACAGTACGCGACCGAATATTGTTTGTGTTCAGACCAATTGTATCATGGTCGACTTTCGTGGCGTTACGACCAGAAAGCAGGCTTTTGTTTTGGAGAGGAAGCGGCGGATAACGCGCGCTTCCCGTGTTCGAGTCAACTCCTTTGTTCATTCCCGGCTTCGTTCCCACCACCGAGTCACCGGTCAGCTCGGCCTGATCGGCAGACAATACTGGGAGATCACCTCCAATATACGTCCGGTGTGAAGTGAGGAACCCTGGTCTCTCTTCGTCGAAGTGAGACCAGCCACGTGTTGGGTTTGACACAACCTCAAACCCTAACGTGCGTGCTTCTTTGTATACGAACTCCCCTGCTTGCTCTCTGTACATTTAAACTTAAAATACAGTTGCTCACATACAGATTTACAACCTGGTTTCATTATATATAATCTCCCGCCATTTTCCTTCTCCCCACATCATGCTCACGTACGCACGCTGTACGAGAGAGGGAGACAGAGAGAGCCATCAGCAGAGACCAGACCATAGACGACGATCAGCGGGCACCATTGGGGGAAAGCCTCGCCGACGATCTACCGCCGAGCTCTACAAACATCACGTCCAGGTGGCATGTATGAGACATAACGCACTGCGCGACAGTCGCATGGCGTAGAACGACACCGTGCGTCAAAGTTGACTTTCCGACCAACTTTGGCGCAAGGTGTCGTTCGCGACGTGACGCAAATGTCGTTGAGTGGGGGTTGCCTCGCGACAATTATTCTCCTTCATATCGTGACTTTGAAATAGCATGTTGCCATAATCTTTTGGTTTTTCTCGACTGTTCTTCTTCCTCGCATATCAAAGATACTATAATAGCGTCCGTTTCTTCCGTCTAGCTCCGAGGTACCGAACGAATGATTGACATAATTTACTGCATAGTGTCGCATCGCTGTCGTTCAAGTGCGGTTTACCTAATATTGCCGCACACTGTTGCGAAGTGTCGGATCGTACGGTTGACGCATAGTGCGGTCAGACCTTAACCCGCCCTATATATTCTCCAAAAGGTTATTACCGAGAATTTTACAACACTATGCATAGTCAAAAGATTCAGATGAGATCAGCTCATGGTCAGGAAGGGTCGTGCGGCCAAAAAACGCGTGCGTATTCGGTATTACATATTCGTAGGTTGACGTGAGTGTGGCGAGTCGCCGAGTAGAGTGAGGTGAAGTGAAGTGGAGTGGATTGGAGGATGCGGGGTTGGCGGGGTTGGCGGGGTTGGCGCGCTTCGGTGTGGTACGGGTCGAGAAGGCTCGAGTTGGAGTCAGAGGCGGTCGCGGTGCATGGCCGGTCGGCGAGGCGATGTTGGCCAACGTGGGGGTGCAGGGAGGGGAGGGGGCTCGCGCATCGTCAAGTGTCAGTCGTCGGCGGCGAGTCGCAGCGGTCGGTAGTGTCGTTGCGGTCGGTGGTGCGGGAGCGTAACGCGCTCGGGCCGATGTCCGCTTTGGCCACACTCACCGCCATGCCGTGGCCGTGGCCGTGGCCTCTGCACGCGCTCGCCGCCCCTCGCGACTGCTTCTTGGCCTTCGCTCTCGCTGGCTTCGTCGCCTACTATCTGCTCAACGTCGTCAAGGTACTTCATTCAAAGGCATCCCTTTTTCCCTTTTTCCCTTTTTCCCTTTTTCCCTTTTTCCCTTTTTCCCTTTTTCCACTTTTCCCTTTTCCCCTTTTCGCCTCACCAACAAATTTTCCCACAATCCGGTAATTGTGTGTGTGTACAGTGAACTTTTTACTGTATCTACAAACATATAATATGTACTTAGTAATAATAGATAAAGTTTTGTGATCATGTGAAAAATTCCAACTCGAGATTTTGACTGATTCAAACTCTGAATCGATCATTGATCTGAAAAAATGTCTGCGTGCGTGTGCGTGTCTGTATGTATTTTGGAGATTTTTTAAATTCCGTCAGTCCCATTGAACTAAAACTTCTGAAACTGAAAATGAAAATTCTGAAACTAAAATGCTCATCAATACGTCGTATTTTTTTTCTTTCAATTTTTAGGTTTACCGGAAATTGTACCTCTCCTTAGGGTCGGGCCGCACCGTGCAACTTTGTCGGCCGACTAGTCGCGCGACACGAAAAAATGTGTGCGACAAATAAGTTGACGGGTGTGGCATGTCCCATCTACCTGCATGCATTGGTCTGGTCGCCCTCAACCAAGTTGTTCGCGAGTTGAGCGGTGCGGGCCGGACCTTATATGTAGGTGTCCTCTTCGGTGGTGTCACCCTAATGGTTTCCGGAAACCCGTTACTTAATCTAAAAATTCATATAATTCTTGTCAAAAATTATACAAATCTTGAAAATTTAATGAACTCTCATGTAATAGTGGCTTGGACGAAAAAAAAAATGTCTATACGGGTCTACCTCACGGGACCGAAAGTGAAAAGGTCGAAAAAACAAATATCGGAATGCAAAGATCGAAAATCGAAAAATCTTAAAGTCGAAAGATCAAAAAAAAAAGGGTGCGTGGTAAACGGTATTATGTATATTCCTATTATATATATGAGTGGCATGCGGTGAAAATGGTGCCGGTTTTAGGGGGGAGCTGGGTCGGGTGGCGCCCGAGGGCGCCAAATAAGTTAGGGCGCCGCTCAATACGTCAAAGGCGCTATACATTTTAAAATTAGAGCGCCAAAAGCCATACAAAATTTTAGATTAGAGCGCCAAAGGCGACATTTTTTTCTATGGGTTTTTAGAAAAAATTGCCCGAGGGCGCCATTGGGTGTAAGGCCGGCACTGGGTGAAATTATCTCTCTTTTTGTCATACAACCTTGTTTTATGTGCGCGCGCAGGATACGGGAGGAAAAACCTGTTCCTGTTGTATCCTGCTCGTGCAAATTAAGTGAGGATGTACGACGGGGGGAGAGAGAGATTTACCGCACGCCACTGATATATGTATACTAATCGTCTTTCATATGTAAACATGGTATACGAACATTTTCGACTTTTTCACGGTCATCCTATAATTCTTATCAAAAATTATACAAATCTTGAAAATTTAATGAACTTTATATTTGTATTCTTTGTATTAACAGAGAGCTGATAAGCTTTTGGTCAGAATTCGTAAACCGGAATTAGTATTTTTTTAAAACAATATTTTATTTTGACCTTTTAAATTATTTTAATCTTGATATTTATTGTGTATAATACTCGTAGTGATTTTAAGTAATAAAAAAAATTGAACAAAATCCGACAACCGGAAGCAGAACTTTGGTCTTGTGCAAATTTCCATACATTTTCCATACAGTTTCGAAAATGCTGTCATAACTAAAGAGCGGACCAAATTTGCGCCGTGCTTTGTTCATTTTTATGATGAACCTTTTTTTATACTCTCTAGCTTTGTAGTTTGCCCTGTTTCCTGGAAAATAGACCCAAAACGCCCTATTTCCTAGAAAAAGCACGCTTCCGGTTCTACCTCTAGTCATAATTATTAGTATTTCATAATGTTGCCGGTATGTGTGAATGTGTCTGTACGGTTCAATATCGAATTTTGTTTTTTGACCTTATATTCCTCAAATACATAGATAAAGTCATGGGTTGGTCACATCCGAATTTTTTTTACATGTTATAGAAATCATAAATTTTATACACTGATATTTTTACTTCAATCGGAACTAGTACTGAATTTGATTTAGTTTCACTTACGATTACAATTCAGGAAAAAGTTTGCCTCTTATTAATTTATATACTTACATATGTAGATAAAGTGATAAAAATGGATCGAAGAAAATGCAATCTCGACATTTAGATCTTATTTTTCAATTAAGTCTGTAAAAATCCTGTCAAGTCAACGTTTTGTAATCAAAATTTCAGTAGGTAAAACTCGCAGTTAGACTTTGACCCACATAAATGTTGGGCTGATATTTGAACACGCTGGAAGTCAGAGGGTTAAACACGTTTCTATTGAATATATACATATACAATATTACTATACGTGTGTTTCAACTATCTCCACTATGATAACTACAGTCAAAGTACACACCGAACCATGTTTACTTTTGGGTCAGGCCAACCGATAATTCCAACAAATTTTTCAATTTGCAAAAGTTCGCAAAATCCGCAATGTGCAAATGCCCGGTGCCTACCGTTGCCGCAACAATATCGATCCTATCCCCTCTCTCGTATCCCAATTCTGTATTATCCGTTCCGAAGTATATAATTTGTATCAGAACCTATAGGACTTTCCCTTTCGAATGTCGATATTGCAAACTTTGCGAATGTTTCGACAAAGTTATTGTTGGGGCACTTGTTAAAAAAATTTTCACCGGCCAAGATTTTTTTTCACGCATTTCTTATAATGACGGGTTAAGTTTTATTGTGTAGAAAAAAGTATTTAAATACATGCATAGTTGTAGGTATATTTTAATTTCTTAATTCTTGAAAGCTTGAGTTTTGAATTTGAAAGTTGACTTTTGCAAGGAGAAATAATCCAAATGACAATAACCAAATAGGTACATACATACATACGTCTGCCACGTTATCTATTAGGTTGAGCTAACCGATACAATATTGATTAGAGAAATAACTAGAATGTGTTTTAAATTTCGTAATTATTTTTAACTAGTGTTGTGCCCGATGAAATATCATCCCATGGGTTATGGCATATTAAGTTATTAAATTTAAAAAAATTAAAAGAAATGTGTCGGTCCTGTGTTCGACCCGCACGCGGTCGTATTTTTTTAAAATACCTTTTAAATATATTTAATTTAATATGTATATTTAATTGTTAAATATGATAAAATAGTAAAAACCACCTACCTACCTGCATACATGGCCATCCGATACAGAGAGAAAAGCCGAGCCCCGGTGCAAATTTGAAAATCCGGGCTCCCCCCTTGACCCGTTTTATTAAAACAAAAAAATTAAAAATATGTAAAAAAGTGATTTGGGTATTTCAATCAATATCGTTAATTTAAATTAATATCGTCAATTATATAAAAATATATTTCATATTAATTTATTAATAAGAAAAAAATGAAATTAATTAAATACAACATAAACTGTAACAACACAACATGAAAAATTAAATAATTAAAACACATGTATACACACGTTAAAAATAGATTAATTTTAAAAAAATAATGCTGTCATAAATTAAATGAAAATTAAACATATAACATAAAAAAACCGTAAAATATCAACAAAAACCCTAAGAGTATAAAGGCCAAATAATGCTTTTATACTTTTGCTAAAAATATACATATTATTTGCGGAATATACATATTACTTTCGAAATCCGGGCCCGGGCCCCTTCCCCCCCTCTCTTCGGCCCTGCCTACATGTAAACAATATAAAACACCAATAGAAAAATTAATTAATTAAATAAATTTTCAATAGATTGCGTTAAATACTTTGAGACTATTATATTCGTACATTTTGCTGGCTGTATTTTAGCTGTGACGTACATATGTCGAATCGAAACGACTATTATAGTATGGCGAGCGTTATCGCAGAAACAGACACACGCACACAGAATAGCGCTATTATCTATATACTAGTGTTAGACCCGTTGATTTCAACGGGTGGTTTCGAAAAGGAATTGAAACTCGAATAAAAATAAAGTTAAAGATATTGAATCGACTGGTTTCGGAAAGAAATTGATGCACGAATTACGAATGACAAATTACGAAGTGATTACGAATTACGAATTACATTTTGTGTATCGCCGACGCCTCCGGCACCCCGGGGCCTTCGCCCCGCGGCGCTTCCGTCGCTCCGGGGCCTTCGGCCCCAGCGCCGCCGACGCCTCCGGCGCCCGCAGCGCACCCAGCGCCCCCGATGCCTTCGGCACCCCGGGGGCTTCGCCCCCAGCGCCGCCGACGCCTCCGGCGCCCCCAATGCTTTCGGCACCCCGGGGGCTTCGCCCCCAGCGCCCCCGATGCCTCCGGCACCCCGGGGGCTTCGCCCCCAGCGCCGCCGGCGCCCCCAATGCCTTCGGCACCACGGGGGCTTCGCCCCCAGCGCCCCCGATGCCTCTGGCACCCCGGGGGCTTCGCCCCCAGCGCCGCCGACGCCTCCGGCGCCCCCAGCGCCCCCGATGCCTTCTGCACCCCGGGGCCTGAAAAAACTGGGAAACTGAAAAAATGAAAAAAATGAAAAAACTGAAAAAATTAAAAAAATTAAAAAATGAAAAAAATGAAAAAACTGAAAAAATGAAAAAATTAAAAAAATTAAAAATATGAAAAAAAAAAATTTGTTCCCCGTACATTATGTTCGGCGAGCGTTAGGACACATACACACACCCACACACACACACACACACCCACACACACACACACACCCACACACACATACACACACAGATTACCGTCTTTATATATATGATGATGTTGCTCGTTCCAAGTTTTGGAATTTGTATTTTATTTAAAAACTAGTTTCACATTTTTATGATATATGTACATGTGTACATACATATGTAACTCCTCTTTAGAAATATGTATCTAAAATCTGACTGATTCTATTGTATAATACATGTATATATGTAAACATATGTAACTTAGGAATTTTCAGAATCATGGATTAGGAACCATCATCTTCATTTACTACAGCCATACACCATCCACTGCTGGATAAAGGCCTTTCCAACACATTTCCATTCGTCTCTGTTTCGTGCAACTCTCATACATTTCACACCACACATTTTTCTAATTTTGTCTACCCATCTGCATTCTCTCGGGTATCAATTCTGACACTTCAATCACTTCACTCTATCGAATGTTTTTTTTATTTATTTCATTTTATTTTTATATAAATTTAATTTCCATGATGTCATTAGGGGTTTTGCCCCTGGGCGACATCTATGATATTAAACTTCTATATACATATATTGAAATTTATAGATTATAAATTTTTGAAATCATATTCAAATAGTGGTGACATAGTGGGTAGGATGATTTTTGCCAATTTGATGGAGGAACCGTTTCAATAATGAAATCAGATCAATTGTGAAACGGTCGACTTGGAGTCACAAATATCCAAGTCTGACCAGCATCACTACAAATTATACTCTGAATAAATTCTTCTCAATCGAGGTCAGCTCGGCGACCTGTCAGTGCTTAGCATTAACGCTACCACCAAGCTGTACTGCATTAACGCAACTACTTGTCAACCACCCTTATCATACGTACTTCTCACCGCCGTATTCCGTTTCCTTTCTCTCGTTATGCCAGGCATATAGCGTTATATACTTATTTGAGTGCATTGAACTTTGTGAAACATTTTGGCGATTAGTGTCCAAGTTTCACATCCACACGTCATCACTGGCAAAACACATTTATCTTTTTCTTCGGGCAAAGTGGCATTTTTTATTGATTATTTAAAAATGGCGTTCATTCGCTCAAATGCATTCATCATAATTTCATACTTCTTGTTTCCTCTTCTTTACTACAGGATATGTCTATTGTTTGCCCTAAATACTTTCCCATTTTTTGTTAGTCTGTTAAGATATCATGTTAAATTTTTAAAAATACATAAATACTATGTAGTAAATACATTTAATAAACATATGCTTTTAGTGAATTTATTTAATTTTAAAATTCGATTTATTATACATACAATTTGAAATATTATTATGCGGTTCTTTTCTTGTTGATTACCACAATCCTAGAGAAATTGGTGCATGTGCGATTATAATACATAATTGCACACCTCAGAGCGATAATAAATAGTTGACTAATGCTAAACAATGTTCGTGAATGTACCAGTCTGAAGTTCCATTGAAATTATTTAAACTACTGGTAATTGTTTTAAAATGGTTAAATTAATTCTTTATTTGGTTGTACATTTCAGCGACCGACTTTGGTATGCCGACCTGGACCGTTTCGCGATTTCTTAGTACAGAATGTGCAGTTGTTGGATGAGAAATTTTGGCCGACACTTTGGTGTTTCGAGTCTCGTCTGCAGACGATAATCGCTAGCGTTTTGAGAACTTCTATCTTAGCTGATATTCAATACAGAAGGTATATTTATATTAAAATACTAACATATTTGTAACATTGGAACATATTGCGATTGATATTTAGCAAACAATAACGCTATTTATATATGTTTATGTTTTCGATTGAATTTAAAACAATGTGCAAGCATATTAAATGTTTTGTTTTATTTTATTAAAACATTCATTTTAATCCGTGTCCTACTTTGGAATTATCTTTCAATCGTTAAGTTCATATATGTACATTTGTCTGTAATTAATGTATTTTTGGAATTAAATGTTTATCAGTATTTCCATATAGATAACAATGGAAAGTGAAAGTTATTGCTTATACCTGTGACTATACGAATATACATTTGTATCAAGTATTTTGCAATTCATAAATAAATTGTCTTAACACATACATAGATTTATTCTTTGATTAATGTCCGATTCAATACATAACAAAATGAACACATTATCGCCATTCGATATTGATATCAATATATTATAATAATATTGATTTGATTTTTTCAGTCTGCTAAACTTTATCGTTTCTAAACAATCTTCAGCGTTCTTCCTAGTATATGTATGTACATGTAATATACATATGTACATTATTAGATTTTATTGTTTTTAGATGTAATTATAAATTCAAAACCAAAATTATTTGCACAACAGTGAAATTAGAAAAGTAGTCTTGGGAGTGTTGTACCTGTAACTATAAATTTCATGCTATTTTGTGGTTTATTTATTACGACATTATGACGTATGTGATAAAGTCCATTTCATGATAATGTTTACATTCAATCTACCGACAGATTGTGTTGATAAGATTGATTTCAAATCAGGAAATCCACGTCAAAAATATTTTTTTTATTTTTGCTACTATTATTTAGCAATATAATCTTTTAATGTAGGCGAGTTTTCATCTCGCTGCAATGGTTCGGCAATCCGTCGTATAATTGCACTTCAAGGTGAGTTGGCTTATGAATACCAATCTGACTTCAATAGAAGGTAATAGTAGAACGTTGTTGAGTCACCATTAGCATCAGTATATACATATATATATACATACAGTGGCGGACTGGGACTGAAATTAGTGCATGCCAGGAGTCAAAGGGGGCCCATCCAGGGTTAAAAAAATTTGCCCCCCCCCCCCCATATAACAAAATTTTCTTTTCAAAAATGGGAATAAACAAATTTAGGTACAAGAAAAATGGCAAAAGCAAAATAGTTCCATAAATTACATTGTATATTTCGTTTTAACTCTTGTCCTAGGTAAATAGAATGCATCATAAAAGAATGCGGCATAAAAGCGGCTTTTACTTTCGGTAGAAAACACTCAGGGACGTCATTTCAGCTTTTTCTTGGGGGGCAGGCAAAGATTGGTCAAATTGAATGTTTTTTCAAAAAATATATTTTATATCGGAATAAAAATGGAAAATATTCTTTCCATACACCTTATTGAGTTATAAAATATGAAAAAAATAAGTTTATTTTTAAAAAAATATTATGTAGAAAGCCAAAAAAGCGCCAAAAAAGAAAATTTTTTTCCAAAAATCTTCACATGATCAACAAAAATCGACCATCTAACTGAGTCACTAAAAAACTATCTTAATTTCTACCGAATATCTTTTCACTTTACCTATGTACATATATATGTATGTAATAACAATAGATAAAGTTTTGTGATCATGCGAAAATTTGAACCAGAATCGATCACTGATCACGTTAATATACGAACTTTCAGAAAAATAAACGTTACACATCTATTTTTGAGACAAAATAAAGTAAAGGGGACCTTTCTTACGATTCGCTCTAAAGGATGAACAATTTCTAAGAATTTTATCCAAGGCGCACTTAAAAACCAAAATATACTTGTTTTGAATTTTATTTTCTAAGAAATAAACGTAGATCCAAAGTATCTCATTAATAATTGAATTCATAATATTCACACTATTCCTTAATTTAGGGGGGCGAGTGCCCCCATATGCCTCCCCCCAAATTACGTCCCTGAAAAAAATGCATAATATTTTCAATTAATGTTAATCGAAAATCGGGATTTTGGGGAGGGGGCCCCTATCCTATATTTCTATATACATGGATGTATCTAGATTAGGAATAGATTTTATATTCGGAAACTGTTTAAAATTGTGTATTTAAATCTTACTATATCGTCGAAGCATATTCAGATGTTATTTTGAAAGTATGAAGTAAATTTAAATCGCTGGTTGATGATGAATCGTCCTATCAAAATTGTTTTAAGCAATTCAGTTTATATTATTCACGGAAATTTGTTTATTTCAGTAGGTAGTTATTACATAGGTATTGGTATATGCATAATCTTGAGGTTGGAAATAGGCCCGGCAAAAGGGCCCACGCAAATGTTGAAACTTACATTTCGAGCCTAATAAAAAAAAGTTAACCGATCCTTGGGCTGTTAAAGCAGGTATTAGTTGTTTGTGTATATCGTAAGAAATTTGTTTTGTTGAAATGCCCAAACTTTAGGTCCCAAAGTGCAATATCCTATAAATTTTTACACACGTGAAATAATTAAAAAGTTATTTAATTTTACTGAGGGCCCAACAGATAGTGGGGCCCACATGCCATCGGGCATGTTCGCTTGTATGGCCAGTCCGCCACTGTATACATATATATATATATATATATATATATATATATATATATATATATATATATATATATATATATATATATATATATATATATATATATATATATATATATATATATATATATATATATATATATATATACGCGAAAAAGTTGTCCCCCCCTTATAAAAAAAAATTTGTTACACATTTAAAAAATTTATTATTTGTCCCTTAAATAACCATTAATATTGTCAAGGAAATATAATTATTTTTCAGAATGTACAATTCTTGTGCACAGAAACAAGATAATAAAAAATTATATAAAATTTGATGCGCATGCAGATTTTTCTCTGAAACTTGTAAAATTAACAAATAAAACTACAAATTATCCGAAAAAATATTTTTGGTTGCTTTTAATTTCGAAAATTATGTGCAACTGAAAATTTTGATTTCTTTTTTTATTTATTACTAGCTTTATTACCCGGCTTCGCTCGGTATTTGTAATATAAACCGCTTAAACATGACTAATCTAATAGTAACCATTTTATTAAAAACAAATATATATATGTATATAAAAAAATATATATATATGTACATATATAAAAATATATTTATTTATTTTATTAGGGGCTGCGCCCCCGACAGGCGCCTTCGGCGGGGCTCCATAGGGGCTACGCCCCCGGCGGGGCTCTATCTGGCTGCGCCCCCCCTGTGGGGACTTTGAATCGAAAAAAAATAAATCGAACGTGTTGTTCCCACCCAACCAACCAGTGATACATACATACAAACTTTAGTGTTTTATATGTAAGACTAGTTGTTTAGCCCGGCTTCGCTCAGTATTTGTAATATAAACAGCTTAAACATGGCGAATCTAACAGTAAATATTCATTTGATTTTTATTAAATTTATTTGAATCGAAAAAAATATATATCGAACCGTAATGGAAACTGATTTGATTATCTTTTATTAAAGTAATATTTTTTTTGTCAGAACGTACATTTATTTAAAAGAAGAAAATGAAAAAAAATAAACAATTTATTTGAATGGCTTCGCAGACTATGATACAAATCGGAAAAAATGATATTGAAATAAGTTTCTTATTGACATAAAACGTGAAATACGAGGAAAAACATAATAATGAACACAATAGACGCAAAAACGTTTTATTATTTAAGTATGATTTATTTTTGGTATGTGGGAAGCATTTTTTGATGTATTTCAATGTGAATGTTTACTTTGACTTCTAAAAATTTAAAATAATGTAATATTGTATTTAAGAGTTATTTAAAAATAATAGCACAAAGAAAAACGTGCCATATTACCACTCTGTGCCATTATAAAATGTGTTTTCTTTTTTTAAAATTTCACTTAATTTTTTACGAATAATTTAGGCCACAGAAAATTATCTTCCTCTATTTGCAAATCTCAAAATGTGCTTATGATTTTAATCGTTTCATAACAAATACATACATGCTGATTAAATTGATATGAACAACGTTTAAACTTGTTACTTCCTTGTGCTAATAGAAACCAATTGTGTCCATTAAGGTCATAGCAAAATTCACAATATTACTATGCACGGTAAGGACTTTGACTAGTAATGAATATTTTTTGTCGATTTTTAAAAATGAAGTTGAAGTTGAGTAAGATTTATAGTCATTAGGATAAGAAAATTTCGAAAAATAATGCTAATGCTACATTGTAACTTAAAATGTCATATCAGTTTGACACTGATGACTTTACTGTTTATATATTTATCTAGCTAGACTTTTAGCTGAACTATCGAGAACACAATTACACTAGTGATTATCTTTACGGAAATTGTTGAAACAAAATCGTGCATATTATGTACTGCAACAAAAATTGTAAAACTATTATTTTTCAAACAAGTATAATTCTGATAGTAATCTTCAACCAAGTAAAAAATCGAAGTATTGTAGCAAGAGAATTTATTATGAATAACAAGTTAAAATTTTATTTCAGAGAAATATTGAAACTAGCAGATGGCGGTGAAGTGGCGTTAGATTGGATGGATAAAGGTTGCGCAAAGAATAGTCCTATCGTTATCATATTACCTGGATTAACCGGGGGTTCGCAAGCTGAATACATCAAATGTCTGGTTAACGGTGGTGTTTCAATTGGAATCCGATGCGTTATTTTCAACAATCGCGGACTTGGCGGAATGGAACTTAAGGTTAGCAAACAAAAATTTAGGTAATATGTATTTAGATTAAGTTACATATTTACAGTGGGTCATAATCTATACAGTACCATAAACACACCAAAGGCCTGAACGTTTTTAAATATATGTACAGAAGCTGTATTACCCGGCTTCGCTCGATATTTGTAAACGGCTTAAGCATCACTAATCTAATAGTAAACATTTTATTAAATTTATTTGAATACTCATTTGTTTTTTTTTTATCAAATTGACCGTCACAAACAAACAAACATATATAGTAAGTCTCTTTCGAAATTATATGTATATCAGAATCCGGCGCCCCCTAGGGCTTCGCCCTCGGCGCCCTTGCCTCTGGGCACTTCGAATCCTTTGAATCGAATTATTTGTTCGATGACGTCACGGATTTACGACCCAACGAACGAAGGTTACATACATACAAAGTCTCTTTCCAAATTTATATATTAGATAATTCAAGGAACTGTTGAAATAATAGTATTTAATTTGACAACTATTCATTTTATTTTTATTATAAAAAAAATTCCTCAATCTCATAACTTGATAAATAGTTTATTTATTATAATTTTTGAAAACCATTCAAGTGTTCTATAAAACTCAAAATACTAATGGAGTAACTTAAAAAAAATTACATTTCATTTTATTGTCGGTCATCAGACTCCTCGCTTATATTGCGCTGCAAATTATGAGGACTTGGCGGAAGTTGTTAAACACGTTCAAGACAATCATCCGAATGTGCCCGTCGGAGCTACTGGAATCTCCATGGGAGGCCTCATATTGGGAAATTATCTAGCCGGTCAAGGAAAAAATAGCGGAATCACAGCAGCCATGATCATTTCAGTGCCATGGAATGTGTTCAAAGGTAATTTTAGAATTTATATTAATATTAATGTTTCACCATAGTAAAAATCTTTTCAGTTTTTATATATTACGTGTATTTTGTTTGGATTATTTTATTATAAAAAACATCTTATTTTCAGTATCACATTTGTTATAAAATTATAATTGACTTAAAATTATTTATTCTAATAAACTTAAAAAGTAAATAGTAATCAATTAATGTATTTTAATAATCAAGACATTAACACACCCATTTACCTAACATTGACAACCATTTTGCAATAAGTGAACTCTGTCTTGTTCCATTTGTTATAATTTTTGGTTTAATTATAGAACTCGTACTAAATTGTTTTAACATTTTAGGAAGTGAAAGCATTGAGAAACCCTATCTGAATAATCTATTATGCCGACACTTGGCTGGAAGTTTAGTTAAAACAATAGAAAAATGTGAACCACTGAGACAAGCTAAGGTAATTCTCTATTACGAACAAGTCAAAATAACATGTCATCCAAAAATTAGCTTACAATTATAAAATGCTCAATTTCAGGGTCAGTGGGATTTCGAAGAAATAATGCAAAGTAAAACCGTACGAGATTTTGACACAGCATTCACTTCCAAACATTTCGGTTACAAAGATGTGTGGGATTACTATGGTGCTGCATCGCTCCATGACAAATTACACAAAATGAACATTCCAGTATTGTGTCTCAATGCAGCAGATGATCCGTTTCAGCCATTAGAAGGTAAATAATTCGAAAGTAAATATATATATATTTATATATATTTAAATAGTTTTGTGAGCCGTAAGTTAATGAGAAAATTGATTTGCAGCTATTCCAGTTGAAGAAGCTAGCAATTCGGAACATGTTGCTATCGTCATAACGGCCAGAGGTGGTCACATTGGATTTATGGAAGGTTTTTGGCCACCGAGAGAAGCCAGAGAACAATATATGGCTCGCTTATTTTCTCAGTATTTTACAGCAATATTTAGGGATGAATCAGTCACTAAATCGTTAAGCTAGTAACACATGTCTCAAAGTTATGTAAATATGAATTGAAAATAATTCAATTTATTAGTATTGTGTGTTTTCATATGAGCACATAATCCACAGAATACTGCCAAGTTGCTTACATGTGCCTTCATTCTGTATAATTAAATATGTAGATGTTAATCGTGTTTATCCCAGTGGTAGGCAGTGGAGTGTTTATACATTTGTCAATGCACACTCAAGAAGCTCAAAAACAGTGCACAATATGTTGATCACACAAACTATGTAGAAAAAATGTAAATATGTAACATAAAATACAAAATATTAATTTCAAATATGCATTTATAATTTTTAACAAGTCTTTCGATTTGATTTTTAACTAGATAGATCGTGGTTTACTGTGAGTATTAATATTTTTTTGCCAACCACTGGTTTAGTTGTTTTTTTTGGAATTGAGATGTGAAATTAAAATAATTAGCACGTATCCTGCGGAAGTGTTTATTGGTATAAAATTTTTTAATACATTATTTATACATATATTTGTCATATGTAATTCGTGTATTAAATGAAAAACAGAAATACAAAGTACAAATATTTAATAGGAATATTCTACAAAGTGTGAATAATGCAAATATTTTAATTTCATTAAAGACAATCTCAAATAATATCTAGCCTACGCTTTGGTTACTGGCATCTGTTTTGCATTTAGTAAACATAATTTATAGATGTTAAACTTGCACATTTAAATTACATTCATAAGCCTTTACAATACTGGCAATTCAAAAAAAAATTACACTGACAGTTGAAACAGTAAACAATTAATATTATCTGAATAAAATCTTTAATAATCAAATAAATAATATTGATAAAAACAGGTCAAGAATTCGAAAAAAAAATCCGCAAAATAATCAATGGAAATGCATAAATGCCAACAGAAAATATAATTAAGTGAAATGAATTTGTGATATAATGACAATGGAGGGAAACGTGTTAGTAAAACTAAAATCGCACAAAGAGTCAAACCGAAATGGCAAACGCCAACATATGAACCTTTAGTATTTGTGTCATTATTTTTGGCGAATGCAAAGAATAGTCAGTAGTCTTCGATCTCTCATTTGAATTCTCTGTGCAATTTTAATTCAAAGAATGTACATTTTGCACTGTTAGACATCTTTTAGCTCTTCTGGCAGGTCATTCTTAGGATGCTTATTCTCGTAGTGCTGCTTGTACGTTTTAGGGTCGGGCATTTGTGCCTGAAAAATATCAATGACAATATATTTCAATAAGAGTAAAGAGCACGTTTTTTCAAATTAAATTGTTGATTATAATATAAATATTTATATTGTTACTTTGATACCGAGTTTATTGTTATAGAATATAATATACACAAAACACTCCATGACAATACCTATATATGTACATATATAGTAGTTCGAATACTACAAAATCTAAACATTCATATTGGATTAGGACATAAAGTTGAATTAATTTTATTAAAAATTCTATTGTAATGTAACACAATGTGATAATATTTTTGTTAGTCAATTGTCAATTTGAGATGCGATCAATCATGTCTGTGATGCATCATATCAATACATTGAAAGTGTGCTTGTAATAAATTATTAAACAATTACTGCATGGTTAATTTTACTAGATCGAATCTTAGTTTTTTTTTTATCCTCACTGATTTCCTCAAATATAAATTCACTAAAACTTTCCTCCAATTCTAAAGTAAAATCTGTTCAAATCGACCATTTTTTACCTTGCAAACGGTGCACACATGCACTAAGGCTTTTTGTGCGGCCTTCTTTTGGTCATTTGCACTGTGGCCTTGTTGTTTCTTCAGCTTGGAATTCTTTTCTGAAGCCTTTGCTTGCGACTGGAGTTTTTGCTGGCCTCGAGCCATGTCTGAAAAGGAAACATCGATCTCAATAAAATACAATGACAATATGTATACGCAAATTCCAACACATATCTCTAATGACAGTTTTATCTTTAAAATAATAGATAATAAACGACAGATCCGACACGATTTATTCTAAATTCAGTACGTAATGAAACAACTGAAAATCGATCGACTGCATTGCAACATTATTTCATTTGCAATATTTATTCTCGGTGATAATAAAGTAATAAATCATTTTATGGAAGCGAAACTAAGGAGTGATAAATATAAGAAACGTAACAAAATTTTCTACGTTTCAGAAAGCGGGGGGGGGGGGGGGGGTTAACCATACTGTAATGTGAATAATATCTGCGAATACAAATAGAACACAAGTTGAAGGTGCATTTGTAGAAAATGGATATTTTATTAGTCAATTTTGAAACAAGACGAGATTCAATATGGCGAAAACACATTGTGCGGTATGTATTTTTTTTAGATGCTTTTAAAATGATAAAAGAGGCAGCACTTGGGACTGTATAGTCCCACAAATCACCTCCTGGAGTGTCTTCGGTGATATCTTATCCTTGCTTGACCGTGATCGATAACGATGAATCCCATATTTGAAGAAATAAATGAGAAACATATGCAGTCTGCATGTGCAACTACACCCGAATTCAGTTTGGGGAATA
This sequence comes from Arctopsyche grandis, assembly GCF_051622035.1. NCBI lineage: Eukaryota > Metazoa > Arthropoda > Insecta > Trichoptera > Hydropsychidae > Arctopsyche > Arctopsyche grandis. Next base: position 16,673,345 of record NC_135355.1, read on the forward strand.
CCCACTGCCACTGAGGCAAAGAACACTGAGTGACTTTCCCTACAACTCAGTGTTTTAGTACAGTAGGAAATACTGCTGCAATACCTAACCTAACCAAAGCTAAGCCAACATTAGAATCAGTTGGGAGATTCGGAGACGACGCGTAAAAATATGAGGCAAGCGCGGACATTTGACTAGATTAGAAAGCATCGGCCTACAAGAATACAAGTAGAATGAAATTTAGGTCGATTGAGGGATTGTGTTGTGTAGTGTACATGTCGAGAAGGGTTAGGGCTAAAGAGCATGTGTCAATTGTCAGTCACGTGACCAGCTGTGACTCGATGAGTCACTCGGTGAGGAGCGAGGAGATGCGACGAAAGCTGAGCGTGACGTCACTCGGCGAAAGCGCTTCGCGAGTACTCGCCGTTCGCATTCGCCGTTCGCATTCGCCATTCGCCATTCGTCGCCTCTCGAGCGTGTGGACGGGGAGGTGAGGTGAGAGTGGGGGGACGAGCACGAGCACGAGCGTGTAGAAGTGTAGAAGTGTAGAAGTGTAAAAGCGTAAAAGTGAACAACGAACCTGGCAGAACGGCGACGAACTGACGACGAACGAGGCGGCGCGCCGACAACAACTGAGTGTCGAAACGTTCTACACTCTGCTACAGTGTACGTTGCTCGGTGTCGGTGTCAGTGGAAGTGGCCACAGCAACACCACGTGTGCTCTACGAACGCACCGATACCAGCCATACCCTGCACACGCCATGCATCGTTCGGTGATTATTGCCCACAAACCGCTTGCCCAAAAGTCACTAAAATATCTATAACGGAACACCTGGCAGCCGAAAAGTCCATCATAATGACGACCGAACGATCCGACACTTCACAACAGTGTGCGACAATATTAGGTAAACCGCACTTGAACGACAGCGATGCGCCACTCTGCAGTAAATTATGTCAATCATGCGTTCGGTACCTCGGAGCAGAATATAGTGTCTTTGATAGTGTCTAGCTATTATAGTGTCTTTGATATGCGAGGAAGAAGAACAATCTGCAATATACATAGATATATAATACATAGATGCGCGCGCCCTTACGGACATTTTTGATCGGAGATGTTGTCGCCATTAACCGAGGGGTGCGGGGGGTTTAACTAGTGGGGAAGTGGTGGAAAAAAAAGGAAGGACGCAGCGGTCAGCAACCAATTTTTGTACAGTTTATGTATATGTACATGCACTGAAGTTTTATTTTATTTATAACTTTATTTTATTGGACATTCCGCGTGACAGTAAACCAAACTGATAAAGCCATATTAAGAAAAAAATATTTAGCTATACACACTATATTAAACTACAAATGTATGTTACTATAATAAAACCATCATTAACTATTACAATATTTAAACATTAGTAACTTCCACAAGCATGCATTTAATAACACCTGTGGCAGAGATTGTCGACCGCTGTTGCATACCGCTGTCTATGCGCTATGCGTGGCGCGATTCTATGCAGTCTATGCAGCCAATCGACCTTACTTCTTAGAAGCTAACTAGCTACTGAGAGAAAGTGTGCATGCGCCATGTATTATATTATATATATATATATATATATGTATGTGTATATGTATGTGTATGTATATGTATATGTATATGTATATGTATATGTATATGTATATGTATATGTATATGTATATGTATATGTATATGTATATGTATATGTATGTATATATATATATATATATATATATATATATATATATATATATATATATATATATATATATATATTAATTTTACCAAAAATTAAAAATGATCTAACACCACAGAATTCGGTTACAAATTAGGAATCAATTTTTTATTTAACCACTTCATATAATTCTCAAAATTCATGTGATGGCAATAGTTTCAGTTTCTTTGGTATTTATTAATAGTTTTGGACCATTGTAGCATTACAGGAATAACCTAATGCACCACAATGGCCTACATTTGATAAAGATAAAACAAGTAAAATATAAAATAAAAAGAAAAAACCAAAAGCATAAAAACACGATAAAATAAAATTAAAAAAAAGTAACAAAAGAAAAATAATACATCGCTAAAAAATGAATAAAAGTGTAAAAATCAAAAATAAAATCTATAAATCCCATTCTTAGTTTCACATTGAACAAAATTAAATAGTATATAAAAATGTACATAAGGAGAAAGAAAAAGAAAAAGTAAAATAAAATAAAACAAAATATAAATAAAAAATAAAATCACAGCGAGGCCCGAATGGAAGAGAGTAGATTAAGATTCCACTCATACATCACATTAAAATTGAAAATAATGATGAGCGCAGCCTACCAGATAAATATCATAATATCCAATAATCTACGGTACATTACTACGCTACTATTTATACATTAAAAAATACATTTTGATGAAGCCTAATTCAGTACCGGCGTGTAAAATTATAAACCTCACTTCTTTGGATGTCGGTTTCTCTTTCCACATCCCATTGAATCTCGCCACGCTATTGATTTTATGAATTGTACATATACATATAGGTTTCGTCCATATACCAGGACGAACCTGACCTACCTTCTGCTCTAAATCGAACCATTGATTTTAAAAATGTTTTTCTCTTTTTTTAAGACTGTGCAGGTGCGTTTCCCTTCGAACTTTATACATTCTTTTAATTTCTTCAATGCCCTAGAAAACATCGAAAAATTTCACTATCGGCACATACAAGTTGCCGATAGTAAGATTCTTCAACGATAGACAAACTCTTTTCAGCTAGTACGATGATCAGATACCACTAAATTTTACTAGAAAATCTTACTGCATCTACACCAGTGGTTCTCAAGTGCGGCCACTAGAGGATTTTACTGCGGCCACCAGCGACAGCGAATAATACTAATATTTAAAAAAAATTAAATCTATTTTAATTTTTTTTGCAAAATTAAAAATATTTTGAATTGAATACATCTGACTTTTATTCAACAAAAATCAAACACCTCAAAGTTCTTTCCACGCGAATATGATTCGTAGTGTGTTCTCAATAGTATGCAGAACAATAAGAAATTGACTTGCACACATGGTAGTGAGGTCATTCGAATCACAATAGGGTTGTATTAAATTTATTTAACGAAGACTGTGAAAACGAAATATTTCGTATGCATTGCATTGTGCATCAAGAAGTGCTAGTTAGTAAATCTGTTATTAAATGCATGGAAGATGTGGAGTTAACTGTGAGAAAAGTATTAAATGCAATTAATACCAGTAGTAAATTGTCGAACATGTTTAGTCCTATATGAGAAAAAAATAAATTTGACCCGTGTCAATAGGATAGTACCTATTAATTTGCATGTCAAAATCTATCTCTTCATATAAATACTTTAAAGTTCATTTTTTAATAAAACAAAATAAACATTCTAAAATTATATTTATCCAGCGTGTATATATTCGCTTCAATTTGATCTTTTGTGTACACTATTACTGGCCAAATTGGTTCGTGTATAAACACACTAGTATGTTTATGAACGAACGAAATATACACTTGGACTGTAACATATACATATATATACAGTGATTTTATCTCAACGCCTTGTTGAGATAAAATCACTGTATTTTTCAAATTCTCTAGGACGGTTTTAAATGTATAAGATATACTACATACATATGAACCATATGTAGTATATCCCTATACATATTTGAAATATATATATATATATATATATATATATATATATATATATATATATATATATATATATATATATATATATATATATATATATATATATATATATATATATATATATATATATATATATATATATATATATATATATATGTAAATATATATATATACATATATATACATATATATATATATATATATATATATATATATATATATATATATATATATATATATATACATATATACATATATATATATATATATATATATATATATATATATATATATATATATATATATACATACATATATATATATATATATATATATATATATATATATATATATATATATATATATATATATATATATATATATATATATATATATATATATATATATCATCATCATCATCATCATCATCATTTACAGCCATTCGCCATCCACTGCTGGATGAAGGCCTCTCCAACACGCTTCCACTCGTCTCTGTTTTGCGCAACACTCATCCATCTCATTCCGCACATTTTCCTAATTTCGTTCACCCATCTTCCTTGCGGTCTTCCTTTTACTCTTTTGCCTTCTCTCGGGTACCATTCAAGCACTTCTTTTGTCCACCTTTCGTCCATCCTCCTAGCTACGTGACCCGCCCATTGCCATTTCAATCTCTTCACTCTATCCACTATGTCCACTACCCTTGTCATATTTCTCACCCACGTGTTCCGCTTCCTGTCTTTCCTCGTTATGCCAAGCATACAGCGTTCTATACTTCTTTGAGTGCATTGGATTTTATTTTGCATCTTGGCGTTCAGTGTCCAAGTTTCACATCCATACGTCATCACTGGCAAAACGCATTGATCAAAGATCCTTTTCTTCAGGCAGAGTGGCATTTTTGATTTAAAAACAGCATTCATCCGTCCAAATGCACTCCACCCTAATTTCATACGTCTCTTTATCTCTTCATTTTTACTACCAGACATGTCAATTATTTGACCTAAATATAAATAATTATTTACTACTTCTACTGGTTTATCATCTAAGGGGATGCTATCAGGCATGCAATAACTATTGAACATTAGTTTAGTCTTATCTACGTTAATTTTTAATCCTACTTTTCTACTTTCCCTGTCCAGCTGTGTTAGTCTGATAAGTAGGTCAGCTGAATCACGAGCTACTAAAACTATATCGTCTGCGAACCGAAGGTGACTCAAAAAGCGACCATTGATGCTTACTCCGGCTGTATCCCAATCCAATTTCCTGAAAACTCCCTCAAGCACCGCATTGAATAACTTGGGCGAGATTGTATCTCCTTGTCTTACTCCTTTTCCTATGCTAAATCTATCTGTACCTGAAAAAATTTTAACCGAAGCTGTGGCATTCTTATATATTGCAGCTAACAGTCCCACATAGGGTTCCGGCACTCCCTGTGTTTTTAGAGCGTTAAGTACTGCATTATGACTAACTGTATCGAAGGCTTTCTCATAATCGACGAAACCTAGGCACAATGGCCGTTGATATTCGTTGGCGCGCTCGATTAGTTCGCCAACTACTTGGAGGTGGTCCATTGTGCTGAAATTTGCCCTAAACCCTGCCTGCTCTATAGGTTGGTTCTCGTCGAGGATATTCTTCAGCCTTTCTGTAATAACCTTCGTGAAGAGCTTGTAGACCGCTGAAAGTAGACTAATGGGTCGGTAGTTCTTGATATCGCTTTTGTCGCCTTTTTTGTGTATTAAAATGATAGTTGCGTTATTCCATCCTTCTGGTATAGCTTGGTTCTGGATGCATTTGCTGAAAAGCCTAGCTAAGATATTAATTAGGGGGGGGCCGCCACATTTTAGTAAGTCAATGGGAATATTATCTTCCCCTGGGGTTTTACCGTTCTTTGCAGTTTTTAGCGCGGCCTCTACTTCGCTAGGCAATACTGCAGGAACCCTTTGGCCGTGTGTCGATTCCAGAGCGGGGAATTGGCCGTTGTCGTTCTCGTATAGTTTTGCATAGAACGTGTAAACTCTGTCTATGATTTCTTCTCTATTCCTAATTATTACTCCGCTCTCTGATCTGATTGCGATCATTTGGTTTTTGCCTAAGAAAAGATCCTGTTTGCACTTTTTCAGGCTACGGTTATTCTTAATGGTATTTTCTATTAGCTTGCTGTTAAAATCCCTGACATCCCTGACTATTCTCTTTTTAATTTCCTTATTTACTAGATTGTATTCTTGCTTATTATTATCCCTATCTAAATTCCTTTTATGCTTAATTAGGTTTTTTGTTTCCGCTGAAATTTTGCTTAATTTAATCTGTTTCCTGAATCCACCTAATTTCTTACCTGTTGAGGTTAGAACCGAACTAATTACAGTGTTCAATTCCTCGATGTCTGCTTCTGGATTTAATTTCCCGTATCGATTTCCAAGTTCGAGTTCGAATTCCTTTTTCCTAGACCTTAGTTGAGCGAAATCTGGAGAGTTACTGCATCCTTTTATTAATTATATATATATATATATATATATATATATATATATATATATATATATATATATATATATATATATATATATATATATATATATATATATATATATATATATATATATATTTATATATATATATTTATTTTATTTTATTTTTTTTCTAAAAAATATAAATTTTCGAAAATTTTTTTCTAAAAATCTTCACACGGTCAACAAAAATTGACCATCAAACTGAGTCACTAAAAAACTATCAATTAACTTAATTTCTACCGACTGTCTGTTCTAATTTCACTTTTCACTTTATCTTTATAGATAAATATGTACGTAATAACAATAGATAAAGTTTTGTGATCATGCGAAAATCGGGATTTTGGGGAGGGGGCCCCTATCCTATATTTCTATATACATGGATGTGTCTAGATTACGAATAGATTTTATATTCGGAAACTGTTAAAAATTGTGTATTTAAATCTTACTATATCGTCGAAGTATAATCAAATATTATTTTGAAAGTATGAAGTAAATTTAAATCGCTGGTTGATGATGAATCGTCCTATCAAAATTGTTTTAAGCAATTCAGTTTATATTATTCACGGAAATTTGTTTATTCCCATTTTTATTTCAGAAGGTAGTTGTTACATAGGTATTGGTATATCATATATATAAAGACGGTAATCTGTGTGTGTGTGGGTGTGTGTGTGTGTCCTAACTCTCGCCGAACATGATGAATCAACCAGTATGGGGAACAATTTTTTTTTCTTTTTCACATTTTTCATTTTTTCAGTTTTTTTAATTTTTTTAATTTTTTCAGTTTTTTCATTTTTTTCAGTTTATCAGTTTTTTTCATTTTTTCAGTTTTTTCATTTTTTCAGTTTTTTCATTTTTTCATTTTTTCAGTTTTTTCATTTTTTTCATTTTTTCAGTTTTTCAGTTTCCCAGTTTTTTCAGGCCCCTGGGGGCATTGGGGGCGCTGGGGGCGCCGGAGGCGTCGTCGGCGCTGGGGGCGAAGCCCCCGGGGTGCCGGAGGCATCGGGGGCGCTGGGGGCGAAGCCCCCGGGGTGCCGAAGGCATTGGGGGCGCCGGCGGCGCTGGGGGCGAAGCCCCCGGGGTGCCGGAGGCATCGGGGGCGCTGGGGGCGAAGCCCCCGGGGTGCCGAAAGCATTGGGGGCGCCGGAGGCGTCGGCGGCGCTGGGGGCGAAGCCCCTGGGGTGCCGAAGGCATCGGGGGCGCTGGGTGCGCTGCGGGCGCCGGAGGCGTCGGCGGCGCTGGGGCCGAAGGCCCCGGAGCGACGGAAGCGCCGGGGGCGAAGGCCCCGGGGTGCCGGAGGCGTCGGCGATACACAAAATGTAATTCGTAATTCGTAATCACTTCGTAATTTGTCATTCGTAATTCGTGCATCAATTTCTTTCCGAAACCAGTCGATTCAATATCTTTAACTTTATTTTTATTCGAGTTTCAATTCCTTTTCGAAACCACCCGTTGAAATCAACGGGTCTAACACTAGTACATATATAATTTCGAAAGAGACTTTGTAACTATGTAACTATATTTGGTTGGGAGCATCGAAAACAATAATTTTTTCGATTCAAATAAATTTAAAAAAAAATCAAAAGTAATGTTTTCTATTAGATTTTTTGCCATGTTTAAGCTGTTTATATTAAAAAAGCCGAGCGAAGCCGGGTAAAATCACTAGTTTATAATATTCCAGGTTGCAAGTTCAATAACCAAACGTTTGTTTATAATTAGAGGTATTAGGTTTTATAAACTAAACATAACTCTTACACATTTGTATACATTAAATTGAAAATTGGAATACTTCTTTACAGTTGTCTTTGACCTTAAACATAAATTATCAGTGTTTCTCAAACTGTTTCTGTATAAGATGTACATATATACATTTCGATAACATTTCACGTAGTAAATGATATATAGGTATATCTATAGATCATTGTCTTATTCATTTAAATGAAAGATTCAATTTTCAAAATATGCTTCGTTTATGAGCAAGACGTCTATTTATTTGTAATTTTTAATTGCTTTTTTAATGACCAAATTAATATGTCTTAACGTTAATAGGGCTTATCAGTAGTATGTACATATGTATAAACGTATATATGTATGTATGTACATTAGTGTTTCCAATCCCGGAAGGTTACGTCAGCACCGGGATTGCGGTGCTGGGAATATCCGAACCCGGGATCCCGGTGCTAGCACCGGGATTTCAAATGTATAAAAAAAAAGAAGTTCAATTGCATGTTTTCATATTTCAAAAATGTTCAATTGCATTTTGCAAACTACTTTCATATTGGCGTACTAATTTTGAGAGTTTGGCTACATTCTTTAAATTTTCGGTTCGTATCCATAAATTTCTAAGATTAAATAAAACACATCCGAAAATGTAATTAAATAAAGTAAAAAAAATCGCTTCGATTCATTGATTCGTTTTTTACATACCTCCTTTACGTTTCACATGGCTTTCGTGTCAGTGGTCATTTTTATCTCTTATCCGATCGTTTTCATACTTTGCCATATTGCTCATTTTGGTCATCATTACAAATAGTTTGTACCATCTAATAATAATTATTCATCGAAACAATCCACCTAATATAAATAAACTCCAATTACATTTACTTTATGTTAAAAATTCGGATGTGACTAACCTCGACTTTATCTATGTATTTGAGGAATATAAGAAGGATGAATTCGATAATCGAACATATGTACATACACGTTCATACATACCGACTATGAGCCTTTTCAATACAAATTGAACACAAATGTAGGAAAACTTACACAAGACTAAATTTCTACTTCCGGCTTCAACTCTATGTTAGTACAAAAGAAGACAAATATAAATTTTCAGTTAAATATGTTCAGGGCGTGGAAAGAATCGTTGTCCCAACATTTTTGACTTTTCTAACAGGAAAAACTCCCGCTTCCGATTTATTATACATATTTAGTAATTTTATTTTATTTTCATCACATTGACACAACAATTATACTTGAATTTTTACATGAAGAGCACGCATGTTCAAAGGGTAAAAAAAAATATAGAAGAAAAAATTGAACAAGAGTACACTGCCACTTCTGGTTGACGGATGCTTACTAACTTTTATACATAGCTTAAAATTGTATACTTGTGACACTATAATGATAGTTAATACAGGGACAAACTAATAGTCATCGATTTTATAATAATTACATAGGCTGAGCATTTAGGCCGAAGTGAAAAACGCGAATTTTGGATTTTTATCGTCTGACCTAGTGGAAAACTTTCGTCGTATCAAGGGAATGATAAATCAAAATAAATAGAAACCAAATATTTACCTATTCACCATTTTTCTCTCCGGCCTAATAAGCATAGTATATGTATGTATACCTATTCACATATTTTATAGATATGTAGGTATATTCACATATATGATAGATACATTTATTCCCATATTGATATAAACGAAATTAAGTATTTTATTTCGAGTTCGTTTAACTTTAAGTGTTTAGAAACCAACAAACTAAATATTGTCTATTTACCTCATAGGGGTTCGGCTATTTTTAACCGTTTTCGTTGTTGTAATTATTTTGAAAATATTTTTGACTAGGTGCAGTCTATAAAAATGAATGTTGAATAATAATCAATTATGATTTTTATTTATTTTAAGTCTTTCGAAAATATGCGCCCAAAGCTAATTTTATTAACATGTATGGTATGTTCATACATACACATTATAATCCATTGAATACGGTGGTACAGATGCGTCAAAACATCTCGAGCGCGTCCTAATTTCCTTTTTCCATTATTGAAGGCAACATTCTTGTCTATATCCGTTCCCGTTCTGCGCGCGCACATTAATATGGGAGGAAAAGCCTGTTCCTCTTGTTCCTGTTGTATCCTGCTCGCGCAAATTAAGTGAGTATGTACCGTTTACCATACACCATTTTTTTTTTTGATCTTTCGACTTAAGATATTTCGATTTTGCCTTGCAAATCATGCAAAAATTCAAAATAAGGTGCTGTTTTTGAGCAAATGACTTTGGGCAAATGTTACATTTGTGCGGTTTTACATCAAGATGATATAACTTATGTGAAACAAGGTCAGATTTCCTAGCAAATGATTTAAAGCAAATATCACATTTATGCAGCTTTTCTGCAGTATGAGACTTTACATGTCTCACAAAGTTATCTCTTATATCTTTTGAGCAAAATCTTTTGAACATAAATCACATTTAAAAGGCCTTTCCTCACTATGAGATCTTTCATGCTTTATAAGCTGAGGTTTTTGAGTATATGATTTTAAACATATATTACATTTGTACGGCTTTTCCCCAGTATGCGAACGTTCATGTGTCGTTAGGTCATATTTATGGGAAAAAGATTTTGAACAAATCTCACATTTATAAGGTTTTTCTTGAACGTGAACTTGTAATTCATGTTTGAAAAGTTGATATTTCCGTAAGAAAGATTTTTTGCAAATATTACATCTATGCAGCTTTTCTTTAGTATGAGACTCCATATGTCTCACAATGCTACCTTTATGACTAAATGAGTTTGAGCAGATATCACATTTATAAAGTTTATCGCCAGTATGAGATCTTTCATGCGTGATAAGCTGAGATTTGGTAGCAAATGATTTTAAACAAATATCACATTTATACGACATATTTTCAGTATGAGTTAATTTATGATCCAAAAGGTAATATTTTTGAGTAAATGATTTCGAACAAATATCACATTTGTACTGCTTTTCTTCAAAATGATGATCTTTTTTATGGGTGAAAAGGCTATAGTTTAAAGCGAATGATTTAAAACAAATATCACATCGATCACTGATCACGTTTTCATAATCTAGAAAATTGTGTCTGAGTGTGCGTTTGTGTGTGTTTTTGATTGTCTTTTTATTATTTTTATAATTTTATATATGTATGTACATATGTATATTTAAAATTATTTTTATCTCAACTGGAAGTAGTACTTTTACCCTATAAGATCGAGGTGTTTTTATGTTTTTCTTATGTTTATGTTATACGTTTAGGTATATCAAAAAATTCGGGTGTGACCAACCCATGACTTAATCTATGTATTTGAGGAATATAAGAAGGTTACAAAAACAAAATTCGATATTGAACTAATAACTATGATAGCGATACAAATTGAGCGCAAATATATGCAAATACTTGCACAAGATAAAAGTTCTACTTCCGGTTGTCGGATTTTGTTCATTTTTTTTTTATTATTTAAAATCAGTATAATTATTATACACATTAAATATCAAGAGGAAAAAATAATTTAAAAGGTCAAAATAAAATAATGAAATATTGTTTTAAAAAATACTACTTCCGGTTTACAAATTCTGACCAAAACGTTAGCAGCTCTAAGTTAGTACATAAAGAATACAAATATAATTTTTCAGCTTAATACGTTCAGGGGTGTGGACACGATCCAGGCGACAACATTTTTGACCTTTCTAAGAGGAGAAAATCCCACTTCCGGTTCATTAAATTTCGTGATTTTATTTTTTATTTTTACTTAAAATCACTATCTTTATTACACACAATAAATATCAAGACGCTTAAAATAATTTAAAAGGTCAAAATAAAATAATGAAAAAATAATGAAATATTGTTTTAAAAAAAATACTACTTCCGGTTTACGAATTCTGACCAAAACGTTACCAAATCTAAGTTAGTACATAAAGAATATACATATAAATTTTCAGCTTAATAAGTTCAGGGGTGTGGTCAGGATCCAGACGACAACATTTTTGACCTTCCTTCCGGAAGCTTCCGGAAGGGAAAAAATCCCACTTCCGGTTTATTAAATTTAGTGATTTTTTTTATTTTAATCACATTGATACAATAATTATACTTGAATTTTTTCGTGAAGACCACACATGTTTAAGGGGTCGAAAAAATAGTGGAAGAAAAATCGAACAAGAGTAAACTGCCACTTCTGGTCGACGAACGCTTACCAAATTTTATACATAACTTGGTATTAAGCTTAAACTGATATGAAATTTCAGTTCGATAAATCAAAAGGTTTTTGAGAAAAACATAAAAAAACCTCGATTCTCTAGAGTAAAAGTACTACTTCCGGTTCAGATAAAAATATTTAAAATATATAAAATTATAAAAATTATTATTTCTAGTACATGTAAAAAAAATTCAGTCCGATTCAATTAGTAGTTTGGGAGAAAATCGAATTCAAAAACTTAAAAAAAAGAGGACACCTATAAGGGGAGGTACCATTTCCGGTCAACTTAAAAATTTACGTAGTGTCTATAAGAATTTCAGTAACCGATAATAAGTTTCGGTTGGATAGGACTAACGGTGTTGAAAAAATCCCCAAAATACACAGCGACACACACATACACACACACATTTTTTCTAGATCATAAAAACGTGATCAGTAATCGATTCTGAGTTCGAATCAGTCAAAATCTCGAGTTCGAATTTTCGCATGATCACAAAACTTCATCTATTGTTACTACGTACATAAATAAAGTAAAAATGTATAAGGAAAAAAAAAGTTCAATTGCACATACATTTAAAAAAAAAAGTTCAATTAAACATATATTTAAAATCTTATTAAAATAGAAATAATAAAGCATACTGTGTACTACATGAAAAAAATATATAATACACAGTATTCGTTTATTTATTTTTATTATACAGATCTGAATTTTATTTTTATTTTTTATTTTAAATAAAGTTCGAAGTTAGCTAAAACGAAACAATCCATCTAATATCGTGTCACGACATAAGGTCCAAAGCTATAAGATCCAACGACAAGGGCACCACGAAAGAAGATCCACCCGTTAGAATGCCCACCTGCTAAGTGATTTCAGACAATAAAAAGCCCAGTTGATAAAACGTCCAACCGAAAATCGTCCCCCCTTTTATGGTCCGTACGCACCAAACCAACGACGATTTTGGGCCAACTTTTAAAACCAGTAGCGTACAAAATATCGAAATAAAAATTAAATAAAAAATTGAAATTAAATATCAAAATTAAGCTAACGAGCGAGATTGAGCTAAAATTAGATCATCGTTGATGTTTTGAATTACAACAATGTTTTGAATTACGACGATACGCATTACAACCAGAGAAATATTATAATTACGAGCGAAAAAAACCTTGTTATTGTTTCTTATAAGTCGTCACGATACACTACTGTGTTTCGCCGTCGATGAAATATTTAACAAAAAAAATGTCGGTGATTTGTCAAAGGGTTTTTTTTTCTTTCGTCGAAATTAATAATAATCACACATTATCCGATAAATTTTACCTCTGAGATGGATTTAAGTATTTGATTTATTTTGACGAGAGAAACAATTGAAGACATTATCCGATAAATTTTACCTCTGAGATGGATTTAATTATTTGATTTATTTTGACGAGAGAAACAATTGAAGACATTATCCGATAAAATTTACCTCTGAAATGATTTAATTAATTGATTTATTTCGACGAGAGAAACAATTGAAGACTAAAAAAATTTCGTTTGATAAACCGACAACGTGTCGGGTTGGGACCATCGCTCGGTCACCCATACTAACACATAATATATTCTCAGTAACTGCGCATTACGGGGAAGTAAAAATAATAATTCTTTGATTTTTTTTTCGATCTTAGTGCGTATCTACGTAAGTCAAAACATCTTCGACAAACAAAAGTCGAGGATTACCTGTATGTGATTGTTGATGATCTAATTTTAGGTCAATCTCGAAAATTTATTTAAATTGGGCATGTTCTGTTTTAACTTTCAATATTTTATTTTAAATTTAATATATTGATTATAATTTTATTTTGATATTTGAATTTAATTTTAATATAATAATAATATTTTTAATTTTGATATTTGATTTCAATTTTAAAATTTAATTTTTATTTCGATATTTTGTACGCTACTGGTTTTATCCTGCTGGTTAAAACGTTGGACCAAAATCGTCGTTGGTTTGGTCCGTACGCAGCATTAAAGGTCCAGCCACAAAAAGTCCGAAAACAAAATATAAAACATAGATAAAGTAATAATGTTTAATAAAACGCTCCATATTTAGATAAATCGGATATAGAGTCAATTTTACTCGATCCTCGATTGAATACTCGGCGGGCTTAAATTTTTTTAATTAATTTCCGAATATAATAATAATATTAGATTAAATCATTGCAGCAGCTAACATCGAGTCAGGTGCTGCCAATCTATTCAGCTCAACGACAATTCAGCACAAAATCAATTTTTTCAATAAGTTTTAAATGCGTTTTCGAAAATAATTACTGTATTGAAATTGTCGGCCATATCTACATAATAATTTCATAAAAGCGAATAAATTTATTTGATACTCTTTGTGCCTTGAAATATTATGCAAGCAGGGTTTCTCAACTAAGACCGCAAACATTTATTTTTAAGCAGGGTTTCTAAACCGGGCAGCAATTTTTTTTTTCAAATAGTTTTTTTTTTAGCAATCCAAACTTTTATGTATACAGGGCTTCTGAACCAAGGTTCGCAAATCGTCATTATGAAACTTTTCATTTGATAAAAAATGGAAGATTCTTTGGTTTTCGGTTTTTTCCCCAAAAATTATGTTTTCAAATCCTACGTATTCAGGGTTTCTCAACTGAGTTCCGCAAAAAAATATTTCTTAAAAGGAGTAAAATCTTACGTATGAACGGATTCTAGACCAAGGTTCGCAAGCCCGTCTTCATGGGTTCTGCTATTTATATCTAAAATGTACGCGTATACGTATGTATACGTATGTATTGACGTATTTATCGGCCATTAATTTAAATTATCGTGCATTTCAAACCAATTGCAAAAAGATGCATTTGCTGTTCGTATCACTTCGGGTCTGCATATTCACGCTTACCAAATATACTAATATACTAATAATAACACTTATTCCATAACTTGAAATATAATATGCATTTTTATTCGTGACGTCTACGATAGTTCGTTCACGACTGTTGCTATACAGACCTGTCGTTCACAGCCATTTCTTTCACCGATATTTCGTTCACAAATATAAAATAGCTCGATCGAATTTTTTTTTCGGCTTTTTCCATAATTAAATTATTATATCGTTTACGATTCACAAAGGCAGTTCTTTAAAAAAATTGCTTTTTAAAGGTAACCACATTAACATCTCCCGTTCTATAGTTATTGTTCAAAATTTTGCTTTTTAAATAATTATTTAATAACGAGTCCATAATGATATAATGCCTTTAGGTATTTCAAGAACTAGCGGAAAGAATTAAAAAAAAAATATAGACATTTTCGTCACATTAAAATCTACATGATAAAATCTATATGCCGAAGATGGCAAACTAAATTTTAATGCGAATTGTACATTCAAATTCTTTGAAGAAAAATTTACATTTAAAACACAAACTAAACACTAATCTTTTCTTTTTCAATATGCATTTGACATTCATAATTTCTTTCGTAATCGCTAATAACGATTTCTTTCGAAATCGCTAATAACGATTTCTTTCGAAATCGCTAATTTCACTAGATCAGGGTTTCCCATTATGTTTCCTATGTTCTACGGAACACTGATGTTCCACGGGACCTAAATAGGTGTTCCACGAAAATTTTTCTATGGTTTTATAGGCTGCAGCACATTTAGCCCTCCCGTACAGATATGGGGTACACCTCAACCAAAAAATTCTTGTTTTTTCAACTATTTGTTAAATAGTTATAGTATCTAGCGGAAATTTATTGTATTCCACAAAGATATCCAAATGAATCGAACGCGAAAAAGAATTAAAAAAAACTCATGAATAATAAAGATATTGAAGTTTTACATAATATATATATATATATATATATATATATATATATATATATATATATATATATATATATATATATATATATATATATATATATATATATATATATCAAGTGTTTCAAGTGCCCAAGTGTTTCATTTGCTGATGTTTGTACGGGAGCTGCTAGATGTTTGAAGCCTGATATTAAAACTACGTCTGCAAGTATTAGTGAATCTTCTATGGAAACGGTCGCAGTGACGTCGATGTTTGCCTCTTCTCCTACATCTGCCTGCTCAAATGGTCCTGATAGTCGTGATTCTGTTGTGACTGTGTTGGCTTCTTCTTCTGCTTCCTCTTCCGTTTCGTCTCCATTGGCTCAATCAAAACTGCCATTTCTTGTCTCAAAGAAAGTCACGCGCCA
This sequence comes from Arctopsyche grandis, assembly GCF_051622035.1. Taxonomy (NCBI): domain Eukaryota; kingdom Metazoa; phylum Arthropoda; class Insecta; order Trichoptera; family Hydropsychidae; genus Arctopsyche; species Arctopsyche grandis. The sequence goes on from NC_135355.1 coordinate 16,689,655, forward strand.
AACTGGGAGACCGAAAATTGGTAATTTATTACCAAAATGCACGAGGTCTCAGGACAAAACTGGCTGCGTTTAATTCAGCCGTTTCTACTACATATTTGTGATGATATGGTAGCACTAACGGAAACATGGTTGACTTCATCATTTTTTGATGCTGAACTTTTTGATTCTTCCTGGAGGCTGCATCGTCGCGATAGAGTAGATCGACGTGGTGGTGGTGTATTATTTGGTTGTCGTGATTGGTTTCGGTCAGTCCGGATGACAAATTTTGAAACTCTATCTGGTGAGGACTTATAGAATTCATAACTTGAAAATCATAATCGAGAAAGAATATTACGAAATACAAAAACCTTGTAAACATAGAATGAATTCAAGACGATAAACGATATATAATAATAATAATTATTATTTTTAGTTGTTTGTGTATATATATGTTTTGTTTTTGTTATGTCTAATTTATTATTTTGTTTCTTGTCTTTTCTGTTATATTTTTGACCATTGTGGCGCATTAGGAATTCCTGTAATGCTACAACGGTCCAAACTTTAAATAAATAAATAAATAAATAAATAAATAAATAAATAAATATATATATATATATATATTTTTTTTTTTTGACCAATAAATCATATATATATATATATATATATATATATATATATATATATATATATATATATATATATATATATATATATATATATATATATATATATGATTTATTGGTCAAAAATACGCGATATAAATACGCGATATAGACCAATAAATCATATATATATATATATATATATATATATATATATATATATATATATATATATATATATATATATATATATATATATATATATATATATATATATATATATATATATATATATATATATATATATATATATATATATATATATATATATATATATATATATATATATATATATATATATATATATATATATATATATATATATATATATATATATATATATATATATATATATATATATATATATATATATATATATATATATATATATATGATTTATTGGTCAAAAATACGCGCCTAGAAATTGGACACCGAAATGAAAATTGTGGAAAAAGTATTACAATATAAGGTGAAGGTAAGGTAATACAATTTTTAATACAAGAGATAAAATTCAATTTTGGATTTCATCAGTTGAATCTAATAATTTTGATTGTTTTCCTGCCTTAGATAAATGACTTAAATTTGAAAGTAGATGAATTTTAAAGCCATTAAATGATTTCTGAGCGAGTTTGTAAGAAGAAAACCCCAATATGGCAAAACCAGCTATTTTTGTCTTACTTCTGTTTTCTACATCCTATTTATGCGCAGCAGAATTTTCTTATTATGCTACAATGGTCTTATTATGCTACAAAGTTCAGGAACACAATCGACGCTACCCCATATATAAGAATTGAGCTCATCTTTATTGTGTCTGATATCAAGAAGATTTGCGATTCAAGGATTAAAAATCATCAAAGTCGTTAAGAGCTTTGTTTACTATATTTATGAAATGGATAATAAGTGTTTTAGTAATATATTTTATTTTATATTTACTCAACTTTAAAAATAAGCTAAACGTTCCGTTAAAATTTCGGGGTTTATAAAGTGTTCCATTGCATAAAAAGATTGGAAATCCCTGCACTGGATAGTTTCCGACATACAGTCTTGGACCTCGCTCTTTTTACAAACTTATTTTTTTATATTTCATTTGAAGATATCTTTATGCACTTTTGCGATGCGATGTATACGAAATAGTCGCAGGTAGTCGCTAGGCCCTACCCGAATATAACGGTACACATTTTCATTGTCCTTTTAATAGAATTTGGATGAGTTTGATAACTTTCGGTTTGCCGTAAAAAAGGTTCGGCAAACCTTTAACAATGCATTTACAACATTTGAACAATAAACGGCCCCCTCTGGGTTCGGGCTTTACATATGACAAACAATCAGCTGGATCGTATGATGAATCTCAAAGTCGAAATGACTAGAATAATACAGGAAATGCTTTTTTTTTCAATTGGTTATGTGAATTCAATTAAATTAATAAAGAGTCACCATTGAAATGCTCGATAATTTAAATCAATGGTCGAATATTTGGAATGTTTGAAGTCGCGTAATAGGTAATCTTCCCAGAACAAATACATAATTCGTTGGAGGCGTGGCACCGTTTCTTTCAACATATAGTCAGTGGTGTTTTCATGGATTTCCGGAAACCCGTTGTTAATAATCAAAAGTTTCCGGAAACCCGTTATTTAATCTAAAAATTCATATAATTCTTGTCAAAAATTATACAAATCTTGAATATTTAATGAACTCTCATGTAATTGTGCCTTGGACGAAAAAAATGCTATCAATGAATGAAATTTCGGAAATACGGTTCGAGTGGTAGGTATAAAAGCTTAAGTTGTTCGGCAAACAGTCTAATATGTAGACGTTACAAAGTAATGCATATTATATTTAAAATTATGGAAAAATTATTATTATTAGAGGTCGGAATCTGAAGGGGCCGGAAACGTGCCGCCTTTTGTTCCATTGTTGTAAATCCTTTGTAAAAAAGGTTCAGCAAACCTTTAACAATGCATTTACAATTTTTGAACAATAAACAGCCCCTTCAGATTCCGGGCTCTAATTATTATTCGTATATTTGATATAGGGTAAATGTGAAAATGCAGATCCGAATATCTAGACCCGAAGTTGTACGAACAGCAAATGCATCTTTTTGCAATTGGTTGGAAATGCACGATAATTTAAATCAATGGCCGATAAATACGTCAATACATACATACATACGTATACGCGTACATTTTAGATATGAATATGAGAACCCATGAAGACGGGCTTGCGAACCTTGGTCTAGAATCCGTTCATACGTAAGATTTTAATCTTTTTAAGAAATATTTTTTGCGGAACTCATTTGGGAAACCCTGAATACGTAGGATTTGAAAACATAATTTTTGGGGTAAAAATCGAAAACCAAAGAATCTCCCATTTTTATCAAATGAAAAGTTTCATAATGACGATTTGCGAACCTTGGTTCAGAAGCCCTGAATACATAAAAGTTTGGATTGCTAAAAAAAACTATTTGAAAAAAAAAATTGCTGCCCGGTTTAGAAACCCTGCTTAAAAATAAATGTTTGCGGTCTTAGTTGAGAAACCCTGCTTGCGTAATATTTCAAGGCAGAAAAAGTATCAAATAAATTTATTCGCATTTATGAAATTATCATGTAGATATGGCCAACAATTTCAACACAGTAATTATTTTCGAAAACGCATTTAAAACTTTGATTTTGCGCCGAATAGATTGGCAGCACCTGACTCGATGTCAGCTGCTGCAATGATTTAATCTAATATTATTATTATATTCGGAAATTAATAAAAAAAATTTAAGCCCGCCGAGTATTCAATCGAGGATCGAGTAAAATTGACTCGATATCCGATTTATGTAAATATGGAGCGTTTTATTAAACATTATTACTTTATCTATGTTTTATATTTTGTTTTCGGACTTTTTGTGGCTGGACCTTTAAAAGGGGGGATGGGCTTTTTATTGTCTGGATCACTTAGCACAGGGGTCGGAAACCTGCGGCTCGCGAGCTACATGCGGCTCTTTGGATGTGAAGCTGCAGCTCTTTAGTTCCATACGCAAATATTATTTATTTTATCAAAAAAAAAAAAAAAAAATTTAAAATCGTTCTGAATCGATTAACGAGGATTAGGCACCGATTCTATCACACCGAGTCACTTGTAGTCGCTTTTCACCGCACCCCTTTCCCGTGACACGCGTCGTCACTGACGTCAGTCCGTCGGAAACTCTCGAATTCCACAAAGATAATTTATTTGTTTGCAGTGAAGCGTTCACCCCAGCTCGTAGTTTCGTCATCCGCTCCACGAAATGGTACGCATGGCCTGAATCGTGTTGCAGATTTTGTCCTCAGCTGCAATGATATTCGAAGCATATATTGACATTTTTTTCTTTTTATGAGACCTGTGCTATTTAGAATCGAATATGATTTTCTCAGTCGTACTTTGGATTTTCAAGTGCTTAGATCTCGTTACGCGGTGTGTGTGTTGTGCTAAGATGCTGTTGTTTCTGTTAATTGTACGAAGATTATCTATTTTTATGTAAGTACATTTTATTACAATATTTATATGTCCAGTTCTTCGATACAGCGAAGAATAAATCAATAATAAACATGGTTGTAAGTATGTCCAAATACTTCAGAGCCCGATATAGAAATAATAGACAATGACATGAAGAAAGTTGAACTAGAAATTGAACAGTCCTTGCAAGAAAAACTTGATCAAGCAAAGTAAATAATTGCAAAACTTGTAATCTGCTATTTTGGATACCTAAATAATCATTTTAAAAATTCTTTATTACAGCTTCACCGCAAGCATGGCATCTACAAAAAAAAGAGAAGAACTGAAGAAGAGCATCGAGAATTCAATCGGGATTGGATGGAGTCGTTCGCTTTCATATGCAACTCAGATGGCCTTCCGATTTGTCTCATTTGCCAAGAAAAACTCGCACACAATAAGAAATCAAATTTAGAGAGACACTTCACTAAAAAGCATACTCAGTTTGCTAGTAAATATCCAGCCGGCGAAGAACGAAAAAAAGCAGACTCAAAAGGTTGCCGACCCCTGACTTAGCAGGTGGGCATTCTAACGAGTGGATCTTCTTTCGTGGTGCCCTTGTCATTGGATCTTATAGCTTTGGACCTTATGTCGTGGAACCATCTAATATAAAAACTCCAATTAAATTGACTTTATTTAAAAAAAATATCACACCAATGAATTTTATTCAATAATTAATTTTAATATAGTTTATAGCAGGCCTGGGCAAACTGCGGCACGCGGGCCGCATGCGGCCCGCCACGCAATTCCATGCGGCCCTCGTGATTATTTCCAAATAACTTATTTTCTTTCAATTTTTTTAAAATAGTGTTTATTCATTTTTACTTTATCTATGTACGTAGTAACAATAGATGAAGTTTTGTGATCATGCGAAAATTCGAACTCGAGATTTTGACTGATTCGAACTCAGAATCGATTACTGATCACGTTTTAATGATCTAGAAAAAATGGTACCTCCCCTTATAGGTGTCCTCTTTTTTTTAAGTTTTTGAATTCGATTTTCTCCCAAACTACTAACTGAATCGAACTGATTTTTTTTACATGCACTAGAAATAATAATTTTTATAATTTTATATTTTTTAAATATTTTTATCTGAACCGGAAGTAGTACTTTTACTCTAGAGAATCGAGATTTTTTATGTTTTTCTCAAAAGCCTTTTGATTTATCGAACTGAAATTTCATATCGACCAGTTTAAGCTCAATACCAAGTTATGTATAAAATTTGGTAAGCGTCCGTCGACCGGAAGTGGCAGTTTACTCTTGTTCGATTTGTCTTCCACTATTTTTTTCGACCCCTTAAACATGTGTGGTTTCACGAAAAAATTCAAGTATAATTCTTGTATCAATGTGATTAAAATAAAAAAAAATCACTCAATTTAATAAACCGGAAGTGGGATTTTTTCCCTTCCGGAAGCATCAGAAGGTCAGAAATGTTGTCGCCTGGATCCTGACCACACCCCTGAACGTATTAAGCTGAAAATTTATATTTATATTCTTTATGTACTAACTTAGATTTGGTAACGTTTTGGTCAGAATTCGTAAACCGGAAGTAGTATTTTTTTTAAAAACAATATTTCATTATTTTTTCATTATTTTATTTTGACCTTTTAAATTATTTTAAGCGTCTTGATATTTATTTTATACAATAGAGATAGTGATTTTAAGTAAAAATAAAAAATAAAATCAGCAAATTTAATGAACCGGAAGTGGGATTTTCTCCTATTAGAAAGGTCAAAAATGTTGTCGACTGGATCCTGTCCACGCCCCTGAACGTATTAAGCTGAAAATTTATATTTGTGTTGTTTATGTACTAACTTAGATTTGGTAACGTTTTGGTCTGAATTCGTAAACCGGAAGTAGTATTTTTTTTAAAAACAATATTTCATTATTTTTTCATTATTTTATTTTGACCTTTTAAATTATTTTAAGCCTCTTGATATTTATTGTGTATAATAGAGATAGTGATTTTAAGTAAAAATAAAAAATAAAACCATCAAATTTAATGAACCGGAAGTGGGATTTTCTCCTATTAGAAAGGTCAAAAATGTTGTCGCCTGGATCCTGTCCACGTCCCTGAACGTATTAAGCTGAAAATTTATATTTGTGTTGTTTATATACTAACTTAGATTTGGTAACGTTTTGGTCAGAATTCGTAAACCGGAAGTAGTATTTTTTTTAAAAACAATATTTCATTATTTTATTTTGACTTTTTAAATTATTTTTATCCTCTTGATATTAAATGTGTATAATAATTATACCAATTTTAAATAATTAAAAAAATTTGAACAAAATCCGCCAACCGAAAGTAGAAATTTTGTCTTGTGCAAGTATTTGCATATATTTGCGCTCAATTTGTATCGCTATCATAGTTATTAGTTCAATATCGAATTTTGTTTTGTAACCTCTTATATTCCTCAAATACATAGATAAAGTCATGGGTTGGTCACACCCGAATTTTTTTTAATGTATCCGCGAAGTGATTATAATACAATCCCATGTATTATAATGTATCCGTGAGTATAATTTATTATAATGCAATCACATTTATCGACTTGTGACTTGTCACGGGGTTGGGTTGTGTGCGGATAGTCTTATCTGCAATTCGTGCGATTCGAATTAGCGCGGGAAGCCCTACGAAGTGGGCTTTTTTTACCTAAATTCATGGTAATTCCATTGTGAACCATCCATTCGCCAGGTATTAAATCATAAAATAATCCCTAAGCCTTTTTTAACCATTTTGTGAGTATCTTTCGACTGGCCAACACGGGTAGGTAGTGACGGGTAGTGAAACACAGACAATATATCAGCTTTCTTGAAGATCTTGATGCAGAGTACACAGATATTCCTTTTCACAGCCATATTCGATGGTTAAGTTTAGGGAAAGTACTTCAAAGAGTGTGGAAATTAAAGGATGATATCATTTTATTTTTAGAAATGAAACATATAACTGATTTTCCTGAAATTCACTAACAATGACTGGCTTTGTGATTTTGCTTTTACTTTGGACATCATAACACACCTGAACACTTTCAACTGCATTTTACAGGGTAAAAATGTATATGCTCACGATTCGATAAAAAGCTTGAATGCATTTAATTTAAAACTGTTTCAACGTCAAATATTAATTAAGAAACTGGATCACTTCCCAACACTGAAATCATTAAATATTGATGAAAGTAAAATTAAAAAATACGGAGACACCATCAAAGCTTTAAGTGACTTCCGAGTAATTGAAAACAGCCTAGCAATAACCCGTGATCCGTTTTTAGCAAATGTTGACAACATTCCGAGTGAACTACAACTGGAAATTTTAGATTTACAGTGCGATACAGATCTGAAAGATTTATACCGCCGTGAAGAAATCTGCAAATTTTATAATTCCCTGAATTCTGAAAGATTCGGAAAAATTAAAGACTGCGAGAAAAATGTTGTTCATTTTCTTATCGACATATACATACATATATGTATGTGAGCAGACATTTTCCGTAATTAATTTAAATAAAAGCTCCTTAAGATCAAGCATTACAGATCAACACATACAGGCAGTTTTAAAAATTTCTACTACCAAATTTAAACCTGATATACAGAAAATGTCGAAAGAAATTAAACAACTTAATCATTGTCATTAAAATTTTAACCTTATTAATTTGTTTTATTGTAGTTATTTAACGCACACATACATGTATGTATAAATATGTATATATATATATATATATATATATATATATATATATATATATATATATATATATATATATATATATATATATATATATATATATATATATATATATATATATATATATATATATATATATATATACAGTGGCGGACTGGGACTGAAATCAGTGCATGCCAGGAGTCAAAGGGGGCCCACCCAGGGTTAAAAAAATTTGTCCCCCCCCCCCCCATATAACAAATTTTTCTTCTTTCCATCACGCTAAAAATCAAGAGCAAAAAATAAATAAAATTTTCAAAAATGGGAATAAACAAATTTAGGCAAAAGCAAAATAGATCCATAAATTACATTGTATATTTCGTTTTAACCCTTTTCCTAGGTAAATAGAATGCATCATAAAAAAATGCGACATAAAAGCGGCTTTTACTTTCGGTAGAAAACAATCAGGGACATCATTTCAGCTTTTTCTTGGGGGGGGCAGGCAAAGATTGGTCAAATTGAATTTGAAAAAATAAGTTTATTTTTGGAAAAATAATTAAAAAAAAATATTATGCAAAAAGCCAAAAAAGCGCCGCAGGCTAAAATTTTTTTCCAAAAATCTTCACATGATTAATAAAAATCGACCAAAAAAATTTATCACTATATCAAAAAATATACGAACTTTCGGAAAAATAAACGATACACATCTGTTTTTGAGAAAAAAAAGTAAAGGGGACCTTTCTAACGATTCGCTCCATGGGATGAACAATTTCTAAGAATGTTACCCAAAGCATACCACTTAAAAACCAAAATATACTTGCTTCAAAATAATAAAATCTTTTTTTTTTCAAAGCACATAGCTGCGATTATTTTATTAGTTACCCAAAAGTAACATACATAAGAAATAAACGCAGCAGTCATAGATCCATAGTATCTCATTAATCATTAAATTCATAATATTTTCTAAATTCACACTATTCTTTAATTTAGGGGGGCGAGTGCCCCCCTAAATTACGTCCCTGAAAACAAAAAATGCATATTTTCAATTAATGTTAATCAAAAATCGGGATTTTGGGGAGGGGGCCCCTATCCTATGTTTCTATATACATGGATGTGTCTAGATTAGGAATAGATTTTATATTCGGAAACTGTTTAAAATTGTGTATTTAAATCTTACTATATCGTCGAAGTATAATCAAATGCTATTTTGAAAGTATGTATGAAGTAAATTTAAATCGCTGGTTGATGATGAATCGTCATATGCAAATGTTGAAACTTACATTTCGAGCCTTGTAAAAAAAGTTAACCGATCCTTGGGCTGTTAAAGCAGGTATTAGTTGTTTGTGTATATCGTAAGAAATTTGTTTTATTGAAATACCCAGACTCTAGGTCCCAAAGTGTAATATCCTATAAATTTTTACACACGTGAAATAGTTAAAAAGTTATTTAATTTTACTGAGGGCCCATATTTTCTAACGGATAGTGGGGCCCACATGCCATCGGGCATGTACGCTTGTATGGCCAGTCCGCCACTGTATATATACATATATGCGGCCCGCCGACTCATATAAAATATCGAATTTGGCCCTTCAGTAAGAAAGCTTGCCCAGGCCTGGTATATATGTAGTACTGTTACGTACGCCGCGGATTGAGCGAATTGCACTTAGACCAACGGATATCTGTTATCGGATTAACTAAGTGCATGAACTTACTTCCAAGGATTATATCTGGACTCTAAGTGCATTTAGGCTAAACAATGACCGTTATTAGTTATTTCTCAGAATCGGTACGGGGAGACCCAATGTCGTGGAAATACATATCCGAATACGTGACTATACAACAGGTAAACAGATTAGGCGTCCTGATAGATCTACCCTTTATAAGGCGGTACGTAGGCGATATCATGTCATTCTGGACTGAGTACTGTCAGTGCGTGTATCTCCTTAATCATCAATAAATGCTGTGAAACGATTGTTGGCCTTTTACTTGGATCCTCCACCCATCCCTACGCAACAGTACTATGTATATATCGAAGAACTGGACATATAAATATTATAATAAAATGTACTTACATCAAAATAGATAATCTTCGTACGATTAACATAAACAACAGCGTATTAGCACAACACACACACCGCGTAACGAGATCTAAACACTTGAAAATCCCCTGTACGACTGAGAAAATCATATTCGATCCTAAATAACACAGGTCTCATAAAAAAAAAATGTCAATATGCTTCGAATATCATTGCAGTTGAGGACAAAATCTGCAATACAATTCAGGCCGTGCGTAATATTTCGAGGAAACGGCAAGCTGGTGACGAAACGGCGAGCTGGGGTGAAACGCTTCAGTGCAAACAAATGTATTATGACTGTTATTGTTCGTTGTATAATGTTGTTACACGCTTTTTCCATATTATTTTTGTAAAAATAATATTTTAAAGAGATTTCTGCCAGCACCGTAATCCCGGTATACAGACTAGTTTCAGCACCGGGATCCCGGAATTGGAAGCCTTAACCAAAAGGTTTCTGAGAAAAACATAAAAAACCTCGATTCTCTAGAGTAAAACTACTACTTCCGGTTCAGATAAAAATATTTAAAAAATATAAGGTTATAGATATTATTATTTCTATTACATGTAAAAAAAAATTAATCCGATTCAGTTAGCGGTTTAGGAGATAATTGAATTCAAAAACTTAAAAAAAGAGGACACCTATAAGGGGAGGTACCATTTCCGGTCAACTTAAAAATTTACGTAGTGTCTATAAGAATTTCAGTAACCGATACTAAGTTTCGGTTGGATAGGACTAACGGTGTTGAAAAAATCCCCAAAATACACAGCGACACACACATACACACACACATTTTTTCTAGATCATAAAAACGTGATCAGTAATCGATTCTGAGTTCGAATCAGTCAAAATCTCGAGTTCGAATTTTCGCATGATCACAAAACTTCATCTATTGTTACTACGTACATAAATAAAGTAAAAATGTATAAGGAAAAAAAAAGTTCAATTGCACATACATTTAAAAAAAACAATTTGAAAATAATTTTCGCGATGTCTATAAGAATTTCAGTACCCGATACCAAGTTTTGGGTCGATAGGACTAACGGTGTTCAAAAAATCCCCAAAATACACAGACACACACACACACACACACACACATTTTTTTCTAGATCGTGAAAACGTGATCAGTAATCGATTCTGAGTTCGAATTTTCGCATGATCACAAAACTTCATCTATTGTTACTACGTACATAGATAAAGTAAAATTAGCGTAAGAATTAAAAAAATATAGACATTTTCATCACATTAAAATCTATATAATATGTAGTTTTATTAAAATTTATCCAATAGTGTACTTTTGGGAGATTTCGAAAAAAAATAACTAAATTTTAATGCGAATTCTACATTCGAATTCTTTGAAGAAAAATTTACATCTTGGCTAAAAGACTTATCTTTTATTTTTCAATATTTGACTTGCCAATCACCAAAACACAGGGATAGCGTTACATCCCTACAACCGGACTTACAAATATGACGCCAAACTCAAAATTTCATCATAGCTCATCAGTAAATATTTTTCTAATTACCAAAAACTAAGTTTAATATTATTTTTGAACTATTTTATAATTTTATATATAGCTCATTATGCACCAGTGGTGATTCGGTTGTGCCCCGAACCCTGGTGCACAACGGGCAAAACGTACATTTTGCCATTCTTGGTTTTTTTGTTTAAATTGTTTAAAAGATAATCATGTTTTTATTTAATATTATAGAGGAATAAATAAAGATATATGAATATTAAATTTGTTATATTTTTTATTCCTACAACCATATTTTTCCATTTTCCCTTAGGGTATCCGTCATACCGAATATAAGAGCATTTTCGATACAAATTGAGCGCAAACCTTTTTTATTACTTAACATGTCTTTAATATTATAAACATTAAATATTAAGAAGATATAAATAGTTTAAAAGGTCAAAATAATGAAATATTATTTAAAAAAACAAAAAAACTACTCCCAGTTTAAGAGATCTAACCAAAACCTTTAAATAATTAGTTAATATAAATTTAGTTAGTACATAAAGAATTCAAATATAAATTTCCCGGTTGATACCTTCAGTGTTGTGGAAAAATTCGTGAGGTCATAACATTTTTGACTTTTCAAAGACGAAAAAATCCCAATTCCGGTTTATTAAATTTTGAATTATACTGGATTTTTTTCATGAAGGTGCAGGATGTGACCAAAACGGGATGTGTCCCGGTTTAGAGGTCTGTGTCCCCGTGTCCCGTTCATGAGTCTGTTGTCCTGGTATCTAGTTAGTCGAACAAATACAATCAAATGTGAGCGCGAAATGTGTAAGGGTGGCAAAATCGTCATCACAAAGTTGAATTATGAAATACAAATTTTAAATAAATGCGACAAACTCCCGATTTGTATGTGAAATATTAAATGCTCTTTAAATAAATGATAGATTTAACAGCAAAATATAAAAATATGAATAGAGCAGATAATATTTTGTAGTAAATACCGCATCAGCTGAAAGATCTTTCAGTAAACTTTAAACGGTCAAAGTTCATATTTAAGATTTTCAATGGCTAAGGGTAGACTTTATGGTTTATGTATGTGTATTTTTAATTGAGAGCAAAAAAAAACATAATAATCATTATTTACAAACATTAATATGTATATTATGCGTTTCCCAACCATTTTGACTCGCGTACCACTTGATAGTATGTATGTACATAACGCTAAATTCTACCACCATATAAAAATGATTGTATTTCATGAAATTTATTTTTGAAGTGATATTTAATATATAGTATGAAGAACATATGAAGAGGTAAGCATTGTAGATTTGTGTTTTAGGTAAGAACATATGAAAATATTTTTATTGGTCAATAATATAAGTATGACAAGATAGTAGATAAATATATTAAACTTTAGTTTAATATATTTATCTACTATCTTGTCATACTTCTATTATTGACAATAAAAATAATATTATTTGTTCTAATAAAAACACAAAATTACAAAGTACATATAATATGTTTTCTTTTTATTAAATCTCCTTAAAAAATAAATTTATTGAGATCCCTGGACTTAGTTTTATAAAATTTGGTTCAAATGATGCGAGATTTACCCTTTAGTCTAGAGCTGGATTCAATCAATTTCTATATTTGTCTTATTAAAATATATGAAGAAAAAGCTCTCTCAACCAGTTCGGTGCTAGTAAACGGCGACAGAAGTTTAAGCGCTATGCCATAAAGCTGTTCATATTCTTCACTAATACCTAGCCAAAAATTAATAACCTTATTTATTTTGAATTCAGTTTTTGTTATAATTTGAAAGTTCAACCAAGTAGCTGGTTGTTCAACCTTTTCCTTAGTAGCTGTCAATTTTTCAGATACTTCAGTTTGATCATTTTCGATACATAAATTCCAAAAATGTGTACTTTCAATTTTATCTGTAACATTAAAGATTATTATCGAACTGTTCTCAAGTGTCAAATTCAAGTTATTTATTTATTGGAGCGTGAACGCGGTAAATTTAAAAATGCACTCCAAAATCCATGCCGGATCTGAGGAAAACGTATCGATTGCCAGATTTTCGATTATTGACTGTACATATTGACGTCAATGATGACTAATTAAGATAATGTTTATTAATTACTAGTTGTTTTACCAGGCTTCGCTCAGTATTTGTAATATAAACAGCTTAAACATGGCGAATCTAATAGTAAATATTCATTTGTTTTTTATTAAATTTATTTTAATCGAAAAAAATATAATATTCAATCAATTGAATTGTCGTCATGGAAATTTTATTTTGTTTTCGTTCCCAAAAGTTCCCAAACAAAGATACAAACTTACAAAGACTTTTTATGATTGTAAATCATTCATTCCTGCATGTCCGCGATTACTGATTTTTTTTCGCGTACCACAGGCTGAGAAACGCTGGTCTAAATAATAATTTTCGCCTGCAGCGATGCATTACTTTTTACTTACCTCTTATTAAGTTCACATGGTCATTTTTTATTTATTCTCATTATTGCTGCTTCTTAAAAAAATATATTTAAATAAGCACTTTTAAAATGTTTATTTTTGGACACCGGTTTTCTAGTTAATTCGAAAAAAATTGAACATGCATATAATCGAAGAGTTTTTCTCGGACACCACTAACCCACTGCACGTTACTGACACTGATAAATATTAAAAAATGAATTATAAATATTATAATTAAAAAAAATAGTTCACTAATATGTATACACATTTTTTAACATATTCTGATCCCCCCCCCTTCCTCTAGAAAATCAACAATCCTCAAACTTGTCAAAAAATTTGCCCCCTCCCAACCCCCGAAATAACAACCCTGTTGTAAACCGTAAATGTTTAGTAATAATATCTCGCGAGCTAAGAAGAGCGTAAATAAAACTGAAAGTTTTTTGATTGTTAAAATCCTGAGCCTTAATCAATCTTCAATCAATTAATTCCAAAACGTCCCAGTCGGCATCTCAGCAATTATATGTAGAAGCCCTATACTACGTACATACATATGTAAATGTGTAGATAAAGTAAAAATACTCAGATTACTCCAGTGTCCGATTTGAGGTAACATAAATCATAAAATGCGATTTCTTGCGATTCAAACAGAGAACAAACAATTTTCAGGTTCAGCTTTTCAATCCCAGCCCCTGGCGTGCATTGAATTTTTGTCCATACGGATGATCCGGCCCCGATGTTGAGTAAACGGTGGCATTCGGGTTAAAGTGTCGGCACGATCGGACGTTTAGAATTCATTACACATAAAGATGGAACATCAGATCACAAACTCTATCGGTAAGTAAATATTATTATTATACAAGCCCTTCTCATTGTTTCAATTAGTAAATTTTTAATTGAATTTTGTGGCGAATTGTTCAGTTATAGCATTCACAAACATATGTATGTATTTATATATTTATGCATAATATGCATACGTATGCTTTGTGGCTCAATTTTTGAAATACATACTTGATATTGATGTAGCTTAGTTATTTTTTGTCTCCGTTAAATATTGCATTTTTTACTTTATTTTTTTTGTAATGAGGCATAAACTCTAAGTCCACATAATAAAACCAAGTGATAAATAAAAATTAAAAGAGAAAATCTTCAATGTGGGTAAAATGTGAAAACGCCAACCGATATATGCCGATCTAACCACCCAATTATAATGATAACCATATAATTATTTCTACCATTACAGCGGATGCAATTGAAATTTCCACCTGTGCCGACGAAAATCCCCAAAATGATGCCTCTAGTGTTGAGCCTCAGGATCACGTTGCATTAGGTAGGTAACTCAATTATGATCTACATAAAATAATATTATATATAAATGCATAATGCTAATATACTTATATATGTATGTATACTCATATGTAAATTTTACTTTATAACAGAAGAATTCGACGAAAATCTATCGCAACATACGAATATGAGGTAATCTATTATTATTATCGAATATTTATTTCTATGAGAAGTTAATTTACGATAATTTAATTGGTTTCTTGTCATGGAAATCTATTTTTCAGTGAACCAAGTGTATGCTTTTTTTTCAGTGAGATTTCCGATGATGATTCCGACCCAATTCTGTGCTGTTGCAATACGTTTTTGGTGTAATAATATTATTAATAATTTAATTAACAAATACGACATATTTAAAAAATATATTATGCATATGTATTTCAAGTAATTATTTCTTCAACAGAGTTTTAGCTATCGTATATGCTATCGTTGTTATGATCATGTTAATTCCGGCGATTTTTTGGTAATATCGTGAGCTTAATTTAATATTTCATGTAATTACTTAAGTTTTGTTTTTAGTTTAATACTCAATGTAATTTTATTTACAGGTAAAATGAATCATCAATGAAGAAGTAATGCATACATATATGCATTATTTTGAAAGCAGCGAAATTATTTTTTCTTCAGATGTCATTAGTGTTATCATATAAAATTATGTAAACATACATATCTTGCAATTAGTAGAAAGATTTAGTTGTAGATACTTATAGTAGATTTAGTTGTAGATATATATATATATATATATATATATATATATATATATATATATATATATATATATATATATATATATGTATATATGTATATTATAGTCTAAATGTGTATAGACGTCTATAATATGTACATACATATATGTATGAATATGTTCACGCAAATTAACAATAGAATATGAATACAAAAAAATATATAATTTTTATTTGGACACTTAAAATTGTTTTTATTACATGAATATATACATATGCTAGTCAGTTCGAAACACATATATGGGAAATACTGTGTGCGTATTTGCTCGCTCTCCCTCAATCAAATAAAATAAAAAAATAATATAGACTTTATATACACACACATATATATATATATATATATATATATATATATATATATATATATATATATATATATATATATACGTATGTACACATAATGTATGTATATGTACATAACGTACATACACATTCACGCATACCAGCTATGAGAACATTTAAGTTGCAAGCTTGAGCGCTAATGTAGGTAAAATCGCACAAGACAACAAAAAACAGCGAAGCTGCGATAACGGTTTCTAGATCGAAAACAAAATAAAATATTAAAAAAAATGGCAAAGCACATATTTTTCAGGATAGGAAGCGGAGGCGCCTTCGGTTGCATTCAGCGGCACGCTAACTCGATCAAGACCTGGCGACGGGTGGCGTCCAACCCTCCCCCTCTAACACGAGCACTATATTTATCTGAAGTCAAACGACAAACTGAGACTTGAAATGAAATCAAACCATTAGTAATTTCATATTTTTGCGATCATTTTCAGGATGACAAATGCACAAGTTGTACCAGTATGGAATACACACACTAGGTCGAAGCAAAAAATGGAATACACACACCATATCAAGGAATATTTAATCGATTTTAAACAATGTCTGAACAATGCCTTCAACCAATCGACCAAAAATTTTGAAAAAGTGGGTGTTTATATCATAAACTTTCGATTTTCGGTGAATAGACGGTTTGTGAAAGAGATGGCTGTATACGTAATGGCATAGTAAACGAGATCTTGGTGAACAGACGGGGTGAGAAAGAGATGGCCGTATACGCAATACCTGGAGCGCATCGTCGGTTTACGGAAAATCTGTGAACGAGTTGTCGTGTCACCGGATGTACGACGGGGGGAGAGAGTTTTACCGCACGCCACTGAAATATGTATGTACATATATGTATACTAACCGTTTTTCATATATATGCATGATAAACGAATATTTTAGACTTTTTCACGGTCACCCGTTCCCGCACCCCCTTGAAAAATGAGTTTTGGAATCTTTAAGTTAAAAAAATAAATTTATCGCTAGCTTTTTTACTTTATTTATGTACGTAGTAACAATAGATGAAGTTTTGTGATCATGCGAAAATTCGAACTCGAGATTTTGACTGATTCGAACTCAGAATCGATCACTAATCACGTTTTCATGATCTAGAAAAAATGTGTGTGTGTGTGTGTGTGTGTCTGTCTGTGTGTGTGTCTGTGTGGGTGTGTATTTTGGGGATATTTTTAACACCGTTAGTCCTATCGAACTGAAACTTAGTATCGGTTACTGAAATTCTTATCGACACGACGTAAATTTTTTTCAAATTTTTAAGTTGACCGTAAATGGTACCTCGCCTTATAGGTGTCCTCTTTTTTTAAGTTTTTGAATTCAATTATCTCCCAAACCACTAACTGAATCGGACTGAATTTTTTTTAAATATGATACAAATAATAATTTTTATAACCTCATATTTTTTAAATATTTCTATCTGAACCGGAAGTAGTACTTTTACTCTAGAAAATCGAAGTTTTTTATGTTTTTTTCAGAAACCATTTGGTTTATTGAACTGAAATTTCATATCTAGAAGTTTAAGTTTAATACCAAGTTAATTATAAAATTTAGTTAGCATCCGTCAACCGGAAGTAGTAGTTTACTCTTGTTCGATTTTTCTTCCACTATTTTTTTCGACCCCTTAAACATGTGTGTTCGTCACAAAAAAATTCAAGTATAATTCTTGTATCAATTTGATGAAAATAAAAAAAAATTATTGTATTTTATAAACCGGAAGTGGGATTTTTTTCTCTTAGAAAGGTCGAAAATGTTGTGCCCACTACTCTGTCCACACCCTGAACGTATTAAGCTGAAAATTTATATTTCTATCCTTTATGTACAAACTTAGAGCTGGTAGGGTTTTGGTCAGAATTCGTAAACCGGTAGTAGTATTTTTTTTTAAAACAATAATTCATTATTTTTCAATTATTTTATTTTGACCTTTTAAATTGTTTTAAGCTTCTTGATATTTATTGTGTATAATAAAAATAGTAATTTTAAGTAAAAATAAAAAAAAATTACTTAATTTAATGAACCGGAAGTGGGATTTTTTTCCTCGTAGAAAGGTCAAAAATGTTGTGCCCACTACTCTGTCCGCACCCCTGAACGTATTAAGCTGAAAATTTATATTTCTATCCTTTATGTACTAACTTAGAGCTGGTAGGGCTTTGGTCAGAATTCGTAAACCGGAAGTAGTATTTTTTTTTAAAACAATATTTCAATATTTTATTTTGACCTTTAAAATTGTTTTTATTTTCTTGATATTTAATGAGTGATTTGATAGTGATTGATAGTGATTGATAGTGAACTGATAGTGATTTTTAGTAATAAAAAAAATTTGAACACAATCAGACAACCGGAAGTAGAACTTTTGTTTTGTGCAAGTTTCCATACATTTGCACTCAATTTGTATCGCTATCATAGTCATCAGTTCAATATCGAATTTTGTTTTGTAACCTTCTTATATTCCTCAAATACATAGATAAAGGTTGGTCACACCCGAATTTTTTTTCTTAGCGCACAGGTATGATACTTGATAGGACACTTCTAACAAGGGCTTTTAAATTGTTGCGCCACAAAATTTTGTGATTTGTGATGTCTTTGACTTCGAGATATTCAGACAATGACCTGCGCCTTCGCCACCATGCACATTGTTGAAATGTTCTAATAACTTTGATGGTTTAAGATTGGATTTTGAAAACTTGGAACATAAGATGCATTGAGGTCGTTGTGTGTCAGCTTTTTCTGTTGTACAAGTAAATCCGTCACCAACATAATCGTCTTTCCACTGGTGTTTTTTTGACAGGGCGGGGCTAACTACGGTCAATTAAAAAATAATTAGAAAGAATGTATAAAATAATAATAATATGTACTTCAAAATTTTGCGAGAAAAATTCTTGCGTTTGTGTGATCATTATATCGTTTGCTAGTCTCAAGAAGTTTTTTGCTATCTATCTATAGTTTTTTGCTATCTGCCACTGTCGTAAAAACAATTGCAAACAGTATACCAGTGGAGACGATGGTGTGCAAATTCTGAGAAAACTGTCGTTATTATTTGCGAGAAATGAGGAGAGAGCTTTAGGCAATATCCTGCCATAAATTATATTATTTTAGTTATAGCTACCCAAGCGCTTTCGGCACGAAAAAAATTAGCCAATGTCATCGAATATTAAATTAGTTATCAAATATAACAAAACTAAATTTATATTGTTAGAAACGCCTTCCGCACCCCCTGATATGCCTTCTCGCACCCCCAGGATAGAGGGATAGATCCACTGCGATAGAGGGATAGACAGAGAGAGAGAGAAAGAGAGAGAGAGAGCCGTTTTGAGGTTTTAATTTACTTGGTCTCATACTATCTGCAGCACTTGTGATTTCCATTGATATACATATATGTATGTAGTACAAATTGTATTTTTTTTGTCTTGATACTTCTATTTATTTATAACCAGTTTACTCCCAGTTTGAAAATCGCTGATATAGGCAAATCTTTGTTTATACATACATTCATATAAATACATATGTATATGTAGGGATTTATTTAAAAACGTTTCTTATCAAGCCTTTTTCTAATGAAAATTAGATTCAAATATCATTAAAACCAGTTTTTCCTATGTCACGAAAGTCATAAAAATTAAACAAAATTGATCACATATTTTTACTTTACTTTATGTACGTAGTAACAATAGATGAAGTTTCGTGATCATGCGAAATTTCGAACTCGAGATTTAACTGAAATGTGTGTGCAGTGTGTGTGTGTGTGTGTGTGTGTGTGTGTGTGTGCGCGCGCGTGTGTGTGTGTGTGTGTGTGTGTGTGTGTGTGTGTGTGTGTGTGTGTGTGTGTGTGTGTGTGTGTGTGTGTGTGTGTGTGTGTGTGTGTGTGTGTGTGTGTGTGTGTGTGTGTGTGTGTGTGTGTGTGTGTGTGTGTGTGTGTGTGTGTGTGTGTGTGTGTGTGTGTGTGTGTGTGTGTGTGTGTGTGTGTGTGTGTGTGTGTGTGTGTGTGTGTGTGTGTGTGTGTGTGTGTGTGTGTGTGTGTGTGTGTGTGTGTGTGTGTGTGTGTGTGTGTGTGTGTGTGTGTGTGTGTGTGTGTGTGTGTGTGTGTGTGTGTGTGTGTGTGTGTGTGTGTGTGTGTGTGTGTGTGTGTGTGTGTGTGTGTGTGTGTGTGTGTGTGTGTGTGTGTGTGTGTGTGTGTGTGTGTGTGTGTGTGTGTGTGTGTGTGTGTGTGTGTGTGTGTGTGTGTGTGTGTGTGTGTGTGTGTGTGTGTGTGTGTGTGTGTGTGTGTGTGTGTGTGTGTGTGTGTGTGTGTGTGTGTGTGTGTGTGTGTGTGTGTGTGTGTGTGTGTGTGTGTGTGTGTGTGTGTGTGTGTGTGTGTGTGTGTGTGTGTGTGTGTGTGTGTGTGTGTGTGTGTGTGTGTGTGTGTGTGTGTGTGTGTGTGTGTGTGTGTGTGTGTGTGTGTGTGTGTGTGTGTGTGTGTGTGTGTGTGTGTGTGTGTGTGTGTGTGTGTGTGTGTGTGTGTGTGTGTGTGTGTGTGTGTGTGTGTGTGTGTGTGTGTGTGTGTGTGTGTGTGTGTGTGTGTGTGTGTGTGTGTGTGTGTGTGTGTGTGTGTGTGTGTGTGTGTGTGTGTGTGTGTGTGTGTGTGTGTGTGTGTGTGTGTGTGTGTGTGTGTGTGTGTGTGTGTGTGTGTGTGTGTGTGTGTGTGTGTGTGTGTGTGTGTGTGTGTGTGTGTGTGTGTGTGTGTGTGTGTGTGTGTGTGTGTGTGTGTGTGTGTGTGTGTGTGTGTGTGTGTGTGTGTGTGTGTGTGTGTGTGTGTGTGTGTGTGTGTGTGTGTGTGTGTGTGTGTGTGTGTGTGTGTGTGTGTGTGTGTGTGTGTGTGTGTGTGTGTGTGTGTGTGTGTGTGTGTGTGTGTGTGTGTGTGTGTGTGTGTGTGTGTGTGTGTGTGTGTGTGTGTGTGTGTGTGTGTGATATATTGTGTATTCCTTACTTCTTTATACAAAATGCCGGGTCGCCAATTTCTTAAAATAAATAAATTATTGGTACATTAGATTTCTTTATAGGTAGAAGTAAATTAATTTGTATTACAACATATAAAGACTGTATGGACATAAATATACTGTTTTATTTTATCTATAGGCCGGTAGTACAATAGGCGATAATTTATATTGATAGATGATAATGATAATTATATATGATAATGATAATTATAGATGATAATGATAATTTAGTGGGTCACACAGGAGAAATATTAAAATAACCGGGTCGCGGAAAAAATAGTTTGTGAAACGCTGCTCTAGAGTCTAGACGACAATTTTATACATATGTATGTATGTATATGGCGGATCCTCCATATACACACAGGTACAGTTCACGCATGCGGGCATTTACTTTCCAGGTCCCCTCGGACGGGCCGGGACGTAAGCGGAAATATTCGAAGAGAATTTTCCATCGTGTTCGGACGTATTTCAAAATTTTTGAAACATCACTATTCAATATAAAGATGGATCAGATCACAAATGATAACAGTAAGTAGACAATATGATAATAACAACCCTTCTCAATGTTTCAATTACACTTGGCACAAACCCTGATTTTTGCGTTATTTAGCATTGTTGAATATTTTCACATTTGTGGCAATTAAAATATTCAGTTTCAACATCTATTTATTTATTTATAAATAATTTTCAAAATCAATATGAATTTCAAAGCTTTGAAGCACAACTTTGTAGCAAACAAAGAAATATTCTTGATATTGTTATAGTTAAAAGATTGCATTCCTTTTTGATTTAGGTATTTGTATTAAATTATTTTGTCTCATATATAATAACAATAGGATTAAATAAAGCAAATAAAAACCTTGTAAAAATATACGAAATTTACAGGATTGGTACAAACCGTTGCAAACCGATCCAATATGGCAACAAATGAAGTTGGAGTAATGTGCAATTTCGACGAGAATAAACTGCAAAAAACAGTAACATTCAGCTTTGGCGACACGTCGCTTGAGCCAAATAAACAAATCTGTATAGGTAAGTATCTTAAATAAGATCTAGAATAATATAACATACGTTCTTATATATTTATATGCACAAAGCTAATAATTTATTTTTATATTGACGTGTATATTTTACTTTACAATGTAAATGAATGTGAAAGTGAAGAAACAGAGGATCCGAACCACAAATTGAACCACGAGTTGAACTACGAATTGAACCACGAGTTGAACCACGAATCTAACCACGAATCGAACCACGAATTGAACCACGAATTGAACAACGGTAATCCATATTAATTGTTTAATTTCTAATTTTATGTGTAATTAATTTATGATGTTATTAATTGATTTCGTGTCTTATAAATCTATTTTTCAGTGTACATATGATTTGTGTATTTGTTTTCAGTGATTTTGTAGATAATAACGCGTTAGACTTACAAACGGGTTTGAAATGGCTCTTACGTTAATAATAATACTTTAATCATATATTTAAAATTTATACTATACATATGTTGTTTTTTTTGAACATTAATTCCTAAACAGAGTCCTTGCGATAATGTATGTGTCGTATCTGATTTGTTTGGTGCTTCGGGGGTAATATTATGAGTAGTCACCGGACCCAGAAGGTGCCGCGTATTGTTCAAAGGTTGTAAATGCATTGCGAAAGGTTTACCGAACCTTTTTTACAAAGGATTTACAACAATGGAACAATGGATAGCACTGTGACTATCCTACCTCTAATTATGAGCTTAATATTTCACGTTTCACTCAAGCTTTAATTTTCCTTGTGAATCACAGATGAAGAATTTAGAAGGATGAAAGTATTTTATATGAAATTATATTTACACGAATCTGAATTGAATTAATAGGCATAATATATTAAATTGTCTTTATATGAGAATTAAATAAAATTCCACTTAAAAAAATCATATTTCGACTATTCTTGTGGATTCGTTTATTTTATCGAGGTAAGCCAGTTATCAATAGAATTTTTGAAGAATAGTCGAAATATGATTTTTCTAAGTGGAATTTTATTTAATTCTCATATAAAGACAATTTAATATATTATCCCTATTAATTCAATTTAGATTCGTGTAAATATACTTTCATATAAAATACTTTCATCCTTCTAAATTCTTCATCTGTGATTCACAAGGAAAATTAAAGCTTGAGTGAAACGTGAAATATTAAGTTCATAATATTACCCCCGAAGCACCAACCCAATCAGATACGACACATACATTATCGCAAGGACTCTGTTTAGGAATTAATGTTCAAAAAAAAAAATACATATGTATAGTATAAATTTTAAATATATGATTAAAGTATTAATATTAACGTAAGAGCCATTTCAAACCCGTTTAAAAGTCTAACGCGTTATTATCTACAAAATCACTGAAAACAAATACACACAGCATCATATGTACACTGAAAAATAGATTTCTAAGACACGAAACCAATTAATAACATCATAAATTAATTACACATAAAATTAGAAATTAAACAATTAAAATGGATTACCGTTGTTCAATTCGTGGTTCAATTCGTGGTTCGATTCGTGGTTCGATTCGTGGTTCGATTCGTGGTTCGATTCGTGGTTCGATTCGTGGTTCGACTCGTGGTTCAATCCGTAGTTCAATTCGTGGTTCAATTCGTGGTTCCGAATCGTCTGTTTCTTCACTTTCACATTCTTTTACATTGTAAAGTAAAATATACTCGTCAGTATAAAAATAAATTATAAGCATTGTGTATATAAATATATAAAAACGTATGTTATATTATTCTAGATCTTATTTATGATACTTATGTACCTATACAGATTTGTTTATTTGGCTCAAGCGACGTGTCGCCGAAGTTGAATGTTACTGTTTTTTGCAGTTTATTCTCGTCTAAATTTCACATTACTCCAACTTCATTTCTTGCTATATTGGATCGGTTTGCAACGGTTGGTGCCTATCGTCTATTTTTACAAGGTTTTTATTAGCTCTATTTAATCCTATTGTTATTATATATGAGACAAAATAATTTAATACAAATACTTAAATGAAAAAGGAACGCAATCTATTAACTATAACAATATCAAGAATATTTCTTTGTTTGCTACAAAGTTGTGCTTCAAAGCTTTGAAATTCATCTTGATTTTGAAAATTATTTATAAATAAATGAATAGATGTTGAAACTGAATTTTTTAAGCACCAATCCAATCAGATACGACACATACATGATCCCAAGGACTCTGTTTAGGAATTAATGTTAAAAAAAATTAAATACATATGTATAGTATTAATTATAAATATATGATTAAAGTATTATTATTAACGTAAGAGCCATTTCAAACCCGTTTGTAAGTCTAACGCGTTATTATCTACAATATCACTGAAAACAAATACACAGCATCATACACTGAAAAATAGATTTCTAAGACACGAAACCAATTAATAACATCATAAATTAATTACACATAAAATTAGAAATTAAACAATTAAAATGGATTACCGTTGTTCAATTCGTGGTTCAATTCGTGGTTTAATTCGTAGTTGGATTCTTGGTTCGACTCGTGGTTCAATTCTTCGTTCCATTCGTGGTTCAATTTGTGGTTCCGGATCCTCTGTTTCTTCACTTTCACATTCTTTTACATTGTAAAGTAAAATATACACGTCAATATAAAAATAAATGATTAGCATTGTGCATATAAATATACAAGAACGTATGTTATATTATTCTAGATCTTATTTAAGATACGTACCTATACAGATTTGTTTATTTGGCTCAAGCGACGTGTCGCCAAAGTTGAATGTTACTGCTTTTTGCGGTTTATTTTCGTCTAAATTACACATTACTCCAACCTCAATTGTTCCTATATTGGATCGGTATGCAACGGTTGGTGCCGATCCTGTAAATTTCGTCTAATTTTACAAGGTTTTTATTTGATTTATTTAATCCTATTGTTATTATATACGAGACAAAATAATTCAATACAAATACTTAAATCAAAAAGGAATGCAATCTTTTATCTATAACAATATCAAGAATATGTCTTTGTTTGCTACAAAGTTGTGCTTCAAAGCTTTGAAATTCATCTTGATTTTGAAAATTATTTATAAATAAATAAATAGATGTTGAAACTGAATATTTGAATTGCCACAAATGTGAAAATGTTCAATAATGATAAATAACACATAAATGAGGGTGTGTGCCAAGTGTAATTGAAACATTGGGAAGGGTTGTTGTTATAATATTGTCTACTTAAGGCGCTCTTCCACCGAGTACGTTGATGCGCACGCAATGGGAGTGCGCCCACCGCCACCGCCACGCCACAGTCACATATGAATACACATCGAGCGCGTCTGCAAGTACATACATATAACATATTATATGTACGTTGAAGCTGTGGACATGAACGAAGAAGACATGAACGAATTGTTGACGTATGTTTACTTTACTACTCTACCGTACTATTTTTTTTTATTTAATTTGAATGACGCAGTCGTGATGACCTTCGTTGGGATCGTTTGATGTTTCGTTTGACTTTGTTTTTAATGGCTTTTTTAGGTTCAGCAGAGAACTGCTCTGTATGACAAGAGCTTAAATTCTTATAAAAAAAAAACAGCCAAGAGGGAAGAGTTGTGGATAGAGGTGGCCACCATTCTCGATTGTTGTAAGTAAAATAGAAATTATTTATTTTATGTATTTATTTAATACTAGCTGTATTACCCGGCTTCACTCAGTATTTATAATATAAACCGCTTAAACACGACTAATCTAATAGTAAACATTTTATTAAAAAAAAAATTTAAATTAAAAAAAAAAATAAAAATAAATAAAAATAAAAATAAAAAAAATAAAAAAAAATCTAAAAAAAATCTTTTTTTTTTTTTTTTTCCTTCTAGGGCTTCGCCCCTTGGCGCCCACTGAGGCTTTGCCTTCTAGGGCTTCGCCCCTCCGCGCCCCCATGAGCAATTGTCGTTTAGGGCTTCGCCCCCCTTAGATGATGCCTTTTAGGGCCTCGCCCCTCCGCGCCCCCATGATTAAATGTCGTCTAGGGTTTCACCCCCCTTAGTTTATGCCTTTTAGGGCTTCGCCCCTCCGCGCCCCCATGATTATATGCCGTCTAGGGCTTCGCCCCCTTAGTTTATGCCTTTTAGGGCTTCGCCCCTCAGCGCCCCCATGATTAAATGCCGTCTAGGGCTTCGCCTCTCCGCGCCCCCATGATTGAATGCCGTCTAAGGCTTCGCCCCCCTTAGTTTATGCCTTTTAGGGCTTCGCCCCTCCACGCCCCCATGATTAAATGCCGTCTAAGGCCTCGCCCCCCTTAGTTAATGCCTTTTAGGGCTTCGCCCCTCCACGGACCCATGATTAAATGCCGTCTAGGGCTTTGCCCCCATGATCAGTTGCCGTTTAGGGCTGCACCCCATAACGCTGCGCCCCATAAGGCAGCGCCCCATAAGGCTGCACCCCATAAGGCTGCGCCCCATAAGGCTGTGCCCCATAAGGCTGCGCCCCATAAGGCTGCGCCCCATAAGGCAGCGCCCCATAAGGCTGCGCCCCATAAGGCTGCGCCCCCTTCGGGGCCCCATGGGGCAGCACCCCCTTCGGGGCCCCATGCGGCTGAGCCCCATAAGACTGCGCCCCATGAGGCTGCGACCCCCTGCGCCCCCTTCGGGGCCCCATGCGGCTGAGTTCCATAAGGCTGCGCCCCATAAGGCTGCGACCCATAAGGCTGCGGCCCCTTCGGGGCCCTACGGGGCTGCGCCCCTTGTGGCGCCCCTGGCGGGGCCCCATGAAACTACTCGCCTTGCGCCCCCGCGAGGGCGCAAGGCGAGTATGAAACGAAAAAAAAAATCGAATCACGTGTTCGATGACGTCACCGATCTACGGACGACGAACGAAGGATACATACATACATATTAAGTCTCTTTCCAAATTATATATTAAAGAAATAAGCAAACAGTATACAGTATATAAAACCAAAATAGCTCGTTAGTACAGATAGTTTAATAGTAATAGCTAGAGACCCGTATTTTGGGCACTTTGCTATTAATGATTAATTGATGCTAAAATTCGGAATAGATGCTCATAGATGCTAAATTCGTAAAATATGCGAATAGATGCTAAAATAACAAACTAAAGTGAAATTTGCATAAAATTTATAAAATTAATAGACAATTTAGAAGGGTCTTCCTATCCCTTTGCCCATTTATTATGTGAAGAAATTGAGGGGATAAAACAGAGCTTGCACTTTACTATAGACGGTGTTTTTCCTGTTGAAACCAAGCAACTGCTTTTGTCTAATTTTGTAAACAAAAGAAGAAAAGACAGTTGGGGCTGTGTATCCAAAAGGCTTCTCAATAAAGCGTCTTAAAACTAGACTCGCACTCAAGACTAAATCAGACAAATCTATTCCTCCGAACATTGAGTAAACTATTCAATCCAACAGTTTTGTTTTTTAGAAACCTGCCATTGTTTAATGTATTAACAGAGGCTCAATGTTTGGAAGGATATCAGCACTTTTTAGACAATTAATAGAGAATATAAAAAAGAGAATCCACGCCGGATATATGTATTGCTATTATTGATGGCAACAAAAATTAAATATGAAGAGTTTGGTTGTGCGGCTCTAAAATCTATTTGGTGTCCCATCAATAGTGTGGATGCTGAAAGGTATTTTAGTAAATACAATATAATTATTGTTACCGATCGTCGCACGAATCTCAAAAAATAATCTGTAGAAATATGCTCCATGTTAAGTTTTAATCAATTTTAATTGGTATTATATTTTTATATTTATATTTATTGTCTTTGTATTTTTATTGTAATTTTAATTTCAAAATATTTTTGAATTTTTCTATTATTTTTTAATGTTTGTGTTGTCTTTAAATTGTATATATGTATATAAATTTTATTAAAATTCATCGAAATTTTTTATTATTTAAAATTAAACTCTTCATAAAAATAGACGCTAAATTGAACATTTTTAATGCCCTAAAACGCTAAAATGCAAAATGAAAATGCTAAAATTGACAAAAATAGATGCCCAAAATACGGGTCTCTAGTAATAGCTTATACAATACATAAGAATAGAAAGTAAGTAAGCCTATTAATATTAACATTATAAGAGGGGTACCATACAGCACTTGCAAATTCGAGGTGGGACCATACAAAATAATTATATAATAGATTAGAGTTCATTTTGATAAGCAAGTGCACCTGCTGGTGAAATGAAGCAATCGGCAAATGCATTACGAATTACCATTGCTTGAATAGTGGGCCTTGAAAATCTTCCTGTATTTGGGTTAGATTGATGCTCCCTTACATTTGCTGTTTGCTTTTCCAAATAATTTTGGAGTAATAAGTCAGCTGACGGATTCGTACTCGATATAAAATTGTGCAAGGCACAACATGTAATGATTATTGAAGTTGCATAGTCAACAGAAACTTCTATTCTTTTTAATAAAATCCTCCAAGTCTGGGCAGTAATACCAAAAACATTTTCAACAATCCTTGTAGCTCTAGATAGACGGTAATTAAAAATTCGTTGTCGTTGCGTCAAGTTGCGACCAGGAAAGGGGCGTAAAATGTTATTTTTAAGCGGAAATGCCTCATCCGCTACAATCACTAATGGAACTTTTAAGCTGGTTTCTGATTCTGGTAGTGGGCGATCATCTGGTATGGAAAGGGAAGGACTATTTTGCAACCACAATTTCCCAAATGGGCAGTTTAAAAAGATTCCTCCATCACTATTACTTCCATATCCACCAACATCTATTATTAAATACTTATAATTAGCATCTACCAAAGCCATTAAAACTATGGAAAAACTCTTCTTATAATTGTAATAGAGAGGTCCTGAATTTTCGGGGGCAAAAGTTATTATATGCTTCCTATCAAGAGCGCCCACACAGTTGGGCATTTGCCATTTGGACATAAAATCATCAGCGGTTATTTCCCAATGTTCTTTTGTAATTTTTGGAAGATATTTTGGCATCACAATTTATTGTATGGCACTGCACGTTTCTTTGACTATCTTAAATACTGTCGTATCTCCCAGCCGAAAATTAAAGGCAATGGATCTAAACGAATTACCGGTAGCCAATGTTCTGAAAAGTACAAAACAACTATTAATAAAACAATAATTTTAACTTCTTTTTAGTTACCTACATACATATATATATATATATATATATATATATATTTTTTTTGACCAATAAATCATATATATATATATATATATATATATATATATATATATATATATATATATATATATATATATATATATATCATTTTATCTAAAATTCTAGAGAAGATATTGAGTTGCAGATTAAGTGGCTACCTTTTGTCAGCTGATGAGCAGTTTGGATTCAAGAAGCACTCGTCGACGGACATGGCCATCTACACTTTAAAACAGGTAGTGGATTTTTATACATCGCGAAAAACTTCCGTATACGCCTGTTTTCTAGACTTATCCAAGGCCTTCGATCGAGTGGATCATGATCTACTTTGGTCCAAACTGTTAAAAAGGGGAGCTCCAAGTCAAATCGTGAGGTTTTTAGCATCCTGGCACCGGAATCAGTTCAGCCATGTACGCTGGGGGAATTCATACTCTGATCCCGCTTCTTTGAAGTGCGGGGTTAGACAGGGTGGGTCAATGTCTCCTGGCTTATTCAACCTTTACATGGATGAACTTTCACATCGCCTTCGACAGACTGGAGTTGGTTGCCACATAGGAGGAATATGCAGTAACCACATCAGCTATGCGGATGACATGGTGATCTTGGCGCCTTCTCCGTCAGCTCTGAATCGCCTCCTGGAAGTTTGCTCGAGTTATGCTGCAGAACATAATATGCGGTATAATACGAGTAAATCCATGGTACTGATTTTCCGATACGGTCGAGGTCCTCATTTCGTCCCCAACATTATTTTAGATGGGCGTAATCTTGAAACTGTTAGGGAAGTCAAGTATCTGGGACACTTGCTGACGGAGGATCTATCTGATGACCGTGACATCGAAAGACAAAGAAGAGCCATTTGTGTAAGGGCAAATATGCTGGCTAGACGATTTTTCCACTCCAGTGTAGAGGTTAAGAGACAATTATTTATGTCCTTTTGTACTAGCCTCTATACTGGTGAATTATGGACCAGATACAAGCGGGAGACGATGAGGAAGATAAAGGTACAATACAACAACTGTTACCGTGCTCTTTTCGGGTTACCTAGGAGCTGTAGCGCGTCGCAAATGTTTGTAGAAGGGCATGTGCCTCATTTTGAAGCCATTCTCAGGATGAGAGCGGCCTCTCTACGTCTTCGTATATTTTTATCGCCTAATTGTCTTCTTGCTGCTGCATCTTCTCATTTGCATTCTTCATTGTATGTTCGATGGATGGAACTGCTACACCGACCGCCTTGAATAGACATAAAATTATTATTATTTATTATTATTAGACTTATTTATTATTATTTATTTATTTATTTTTTGTTTACTATTTTTCAATACTTTTTTTTTTTTTTTTTTTATTATCTATATATTATTTATATGGGCGTTGGGGATTGCACTATTCTCCTCATCGTCTGGAATAAAAGCTATTATTATTATTATTATTATTATTATTATTATTATATATATATATATATATATATATATATATATATATATATATATATATATATATATATATATATATATATATATATAAATAGAACTATATACAATATTTTTTTCTTTTTGTTTTCAGATATTAATGTGTTAAAAAACGATGGAGATCCCTACGGGATGGGTTCATAAAACATTATCGATTACAAAAAACATGTCCCAGTGGATCAGCTGGAGGAAAAAAAACTCTTGGCCCTTTTACAGCCAAATGGAATTCCTGATTCCACATGTGGAATTCAGGGAATCTACGGGGAATTACGAAAGCCCTGTAGAAAATTTATCAGATATCATTGAAATCCCAGTAGAGCTGCAAGAGTCCATAATGGATCCCGTTAGACCGCCAGTCATAACACAACACCCAGTCACTACACAATACCCAACCACAACACAACACCCAGTCACAAGACGACAGCCAGCCCCACGGAATCGTCCCAGGAACCAAAGGACTTCAACTGAAAATAGGCTGTTGGATGTATTATCCAATGAGCAGGATTCCGATCAAAATTTATTATTGAGTTTAATGCCATTGTTAAAAAGATTATCCGACAAAAAAAAATCTGAAGCTCGGATAAAAATACAACAATTACTTTTTGAAATGGAATATGGAGAACCATCATCAAATGATTCACATTCTTCGCCTTCCGTTCCATACATGATCCATGATCAAGAGCCCAACTCTCCCTACTTAGAGACAGAATCAGATTTTGATTTATAATTTATTTTCTGTTTAATTTCTTTATTTTTCATCTCTCTATAGGGTACTTGTTGCTTGTGATTTTTTTTTCAATTACACTGTTCGACAAATGACGACTTTTTTTTTGGTTCAGAGACGAGATATGACTTTTCTTATAGATCTATGCCCAGTAAACACGAATCTGGTAATAAAAAATGTTGATTGGCTCGAGATTCGGAGATATATTTGTTTTTTAAATCGCGCGATTTTTCTATATCTTGGTGTTGTTCGGTCGATGTCTCAAAATCTGTCAATTTCCTGTTCAAAATGAATATTGGAATCTATAGTCGGGTATTTTATCTTCCATTTGTAGTACTTTTCAGCTTTCAAATCTCTCTAAGTAGTCATCCAGTTCAAATCAAAAGTCAAAAGTACGTATTTTCACTTGGGATTTTTTCCCACTATTTTATATTGAGTTTTTTCTATTGAAACATGTTTATTGAGATAATGTTCTG
The DNA here is from genome assembly GCF_051622035.1 of Arctopsyche grandis. NCBI lineage: Eukaryota > Metazoa > Arthropoda > Insecta > Trichoptera > Hydropsychidae > Arctopsyche > Arctopsyche grandis. Next base: position 16,721,720 of record NC_135355.1, read on the forward strand.
ACCACACTATTTTTTTTCGTTTAAAAGGTTAATTAATAACAAAAATTCTATTGATAACTGGCTTACCTCGATAAAATAAACGAATTTTTGTTATTAATCCACAAGAATAGTAGAAATATAATTTTATTTAATTCTCATATAAAGATAATATATTATCCCTATTAATTCAATTCAGATGCGTGTAAATACGAGTAAACACTAGTACGAGCTTTTTGCTCACAATTTTACCGATTTAACTTTATTTAACTTTTAAACGAAAACAAAAAATAGTGTGGTCAGATCACTATCTCAATAAACATGTTTCAATAGAAAATACTCAATATAAAATAGTAATAACAGTGGGAAAAAATCCCAAGTGAAAATACGTACTATTTTCACTTGGAAATTTGATTTGAACTGGATAACTACTTAGAGAGATTTGAAAGCTGAAAAGTACTAAAAATGGAAGATAAAATACCCGACTATAGATTCCAATATTCATTTTGAACAGGAAATTGACAGATTTTGAGACATCGACCGAACAACACAAAGATATAGAAAAATCGCGCGATTTCAAAAACATATATATATATCTGAATCTCGAGCTAATCAACATTTTTTATTACCAGATTCGTGTTTACTGGGCTAGATCTATAAGAAAAGTCATATCTCGTCTCTGAACCATTTTTCGTATCGAACAATGTTATCGGAGTGTTCTTTCGAGCAGATTGTTGCAGGTTGATGGAATAATACTTTTATGTTATATGGTCTTCAAATAATGTTATGATGTCTTTTAAATAATGCTATGTTCCTATTGAAAATGCTCCTATGCAAGATATGTAAAAAATATCCTTTGCGATAATACTTTAATGTTATGTTGTCTTCAAATAATGTTATGATGTCTTTTAATAATGCTATGTTCCTATGCAAGATATATAAAAATATCCTTTGCAATAATATGGTCTGACTAGTAAAATAAATGTAATGTACTATGTAAAATAAATGTAATTTTATAGCACTTTGTTTATTTATTGAACTCTCCAAAAGCTTTGAGAACGACAGTAATAAGTAAATAAAAATTGAAAAAGATATAAATTTAAAATCTAACCTTAAAGTCACAGCTAAGCGTTGTCTCATTGAAATACTTTTTCTATAATTCATATTTTCTTTCCGTATTTTATTTTGTATCAAAGAGTGTAGGGTATCGAACTGCTCTTTGTTCATTCGGAAATATTGGAAGTAGTGCTCAGGAAATTCCCTCAGTTCTTTACAGAGTTTATGGTATTCTCCGTACTCTTTACGCTTTTGATTTATGGGGTGTACCCAGTGGCGGATACATATGGGAGGCGCCCCCCCCCCCCCCCCCTTGCGAAGTATTGGGTATTGGGTACTACGATTCTAAGGAGAATGGAAAGCCTTTCTCTGTCACTGGAGAACTGTGTGGGTATAGGCTGTGATGGTTGCTCAGTTAATATGCCAGAATTTAAAGGAGCTGTGGCTACAATAAAAAAGAAAGCTATCAACGCGCAAGTAGCATCGTGTCGAAGTCATCAGCTCAACCTCGCTGTCTCTCGCAGTTGCAAAGTTCAAGTGTGAAAAACTCACTTGGTACTATTGAAGAAGTATGTATGTTAGTATCGTTCTTTACAGCGTCTAGCAAGCGGTTCGCAACATTGAAGAATCATCTAAAACACTCGTTGCAGTCACATTGTCAAACGAGATGGGTTGAGCGACATGATGCTGTTATTCAATTCGCAGCTGATCTCGGAACAGTTTTCAAAGTTCTTAAAGAAATACAGTGTTGGGGGGATAGAATAACGGCTGCCAAAGCCAATATTCTCCTTCGAGCTCTCTCTAATTGCGAGTTTATTATCACGCTGTTTACAGTGAGTGACATTATGAGCATAACATATCCAGTCAGCAAAATTTAACAAGACCCTAGCATGGACGTTGCGATGGCAAAAGCAAAATTAGATTCGACGCTCAAGGTGTATGAGGGCATGAGAGCTAATGCTGATTAGCCACTTTGCTCGTATTGTTGAAGAGGCGAAGGCAGTTATGGAAGAGTTAGACGTGGAGATGAGTGTTCCTCGTCTTACAGGCCGACAAAGACACAGGGAAAACTGCGATCATAATGATGATGCTATGACATATTGGAAAATAACTGTTTTTATTCCAACACTGGACCATGTTACGACTGACATGAGAGAAAGTTTTGCTGAAGAAAATATTTATCATTTAAAATTCAACATACTTTTGCCCTCACAACTACTGAAATATGCCGGTAATGATCTGGCACATAAATTTAATCAGTGCTTAACTGTCGTTCTTTGAAGGAGAATTACCCTTTGTGATTAAAAAGAGACTAATGGGAGAGATTCTTCAATACAAGCAAATGAGCATAAACGCCCTTAATGATCCTGATTCTGTTATACAAGCCTTGTCTGTTTGTCCTAGATCTGACTATCCTACTTTGCACACGCTGTACAAAATATTTGCTTGTCTACCTGTATCTATTGCTACAGTAGAAATAAGTTTTTCAACATTGCGGTCGACAATGAAGGAGGATCGACTTAATGGCTTAGCTCTGTTAAACACTTGTGAAATTGATTATTTTTATTATTTATTTATATATATTTTAGCTATCAAGCTAATTTAAAAAAAAAAAATACATCTTAATTATTATACTTAACTCTAAAATTTATAATTAACTTATATGTACTGTCCCTCACAGAGGTGTCTCTTCGCACCTCGCAGGAATGCATCCATGTTTTTAGCAGACCTGACGCACTCAGGGAGGGCATTATACATGAGCACACCCCTGTGAAAAACACCCCCAGCCGTCTTATTCTTTCTTACTCTACTTACAACTAGTTTGTCCTTATTTCTAGTATAAAAACTATGTTTATCTCTATTCCTTATTATATAATCATCAAAATACTTAGGTAATAACTTATGATCTAACTTATAAACAAAAGACAATGTACTAATATTTAGACTAATTCTAATACTCATCCATCCTAATTCATCTAACATACTTCCAATACTCTTAAATCTACTCACATTCAAAATAGCTCTCATAGCTTTATTCTGTATTTTTTGCATTTTTTCTAAATCTTGGCCACTAAACAAATTAAGCACAGTGGCACAATAAACCACATGTGGCAAGACAATTGAATTAAACACTAAAATTTTACTTTTTTTACTTAAAATATTTCTTAATCTACATAATACACCAACTTTTCTAGCCATTTTTTTTATTATATAGTCAGCGTGCATTTTAAAATTTAGTCCTGAATCTATGTATACACCTAAGTATTTTATATTTTCAACTTTTTCAATTAACTTATCATCAATTCTAATTTCATTCAATATATTTTTATTTTTACCATTCAACCACATCATTTTTGTTTTATTCACATTCAACTTTAATTTATTTTCACACAACCAGTCATTCACATAATTTAATTCTATATTTAAAATCTCAGACATTACATCAACATTCTTTCCAATTATATATATCAATGTATCATCTGCAAACAAATGTATTTTACACATCTTAATTACCTTAACAATATCGTTTATATATAGTATAAATAATAAGGGTCCCAATTTGGACCCTTGCGGCACTCCATGAGGTGTTACAAATTCAGAGGATAACACCTTATCAATTTTTACTCTTTGCCTTCTATTATTTAAGTATGATTGAAGCCACTTTAATACTATACCATTTATTCCTAACTTATATAATTTTTGTAATAAAATATTCCTATCTACTGTCTCGAACGCTCGCTTAAAATCTAGAAAAACTGCTCCAACAACCATGCTAGATTCATCCATCGTCTCCATCCAATCAGAAACCACCAATTGGATAGCGGTTTCTGTTGAATGTTTCACTCTAAATCCAGACTGTTCCACAACCAAACAATCATTTATACTAATGAACTCTTTCAATTGAATCATAACGATTTCCTCCAGCATCTTCTCAACAATTGGTAACATATTGATGGGCCTCATTTCACTGGCTTTATGTGTGCCCGTAACCTTTGGTACCGGTACAATAGTAGACACCTTCCATGCATCCGGGACGGATCCCACTTCTAACGATTCATTTATTAATTTCAGTAACTGAGGTCCAACCATGTCCCAAGTGTTGATTAAAATATCTAGAGTCAATCCATCCATACTAGAAACTGATTTCATGCCCTTCAATACACCATTTAATCCCTCCATTTCCACTAATTTAAACCTTTCAAACTTATTTAAACCCAAATTAATATCATCATTCACACTATTATGCCTTGTTTGTATTGAATTAACTATATCATTCACACTATTGATGTAAAACTCATTCAATCTTTCAACCATATCCTCTTTATCATTATATACTACTCCCTCGACTTCTAATTCATTCAAAGAAACATTTTTTCCCCCGGAAATCAAAGTTTTAATTATTCGCCACATTTTTGTGGGATCTTTTTTTGCACCATCAATATTTCTTTCATGCCAATCCCTCTTCGCATTACGTAAAACATTCACACATTTATTCCTCTTTCTTTTATACTCTAACCAAGCCTTTTCTAATTGGATTCCATCCATAGCCTTAATAATTTTATATCTTTTATAACTAACATTCTTATCAACTAAGCTTTCCTTTACTTCCTTGGTAAACCAAGGTTTCAGCTTATGCTTATGCATGATTCTTGTGGTTTTTACGCATTTACTTTTAGAATATGTTATATTACGATACATTATCTCCCACATTTCATTCACACTATCACCATCCTTTCCCCATACACACTCCTTTAACAATTCATTCATCAATTGATAATCAATGTTTTCTCTTTCAGTCACCTGTATATTTTTAAGTCCTCCGTTACTAAACCGCTGTCCCAAAAACATGTTGACAATAGAATGGTCTCCTATTTTCGGTACATCTTTCACCTCACACCGCAGATCCATTATATTTGTTATAACCAAATCAATGAGAGAGCTTGATAAATTATTCACTCTCGTTGCTTCCGTCACTTTTTGTTTAAAACCCAATTCATTTACCCAATTTCTCAACTTTTTTACATAAAATTCTTCTGTCTGTAACCAATTAAAATTCCAGTCCCCAAACATAATTATATTTTTACTCACATCTATACTTCTTTCACTCAATTCTTCTAAAAATTTAAGAAATCTTCCACTTCTACCATTCGGAGAGCGGTAAATTACTAGCAAAAACACAGTAACTCCATTCACAAGCAGATCCACACCAATTGTCCAAAACTCACCATCAACCTTATTAACTATTACATTACCGTAACTTAAATCATCCCTTAAATACAATAGTACCCCACCCGTATGTCTAGAATTAGAGTCACATCTCAAAACACAATATCCATCTATATTCAGCTCAAAATCTTCAAAATCACTAGTTACATGCGTTTCACTTAAACCTATAAATAATGGTTTTTGACTTACAGTTAAACTCCAAACCTCATCCTTGTGAGCAAAAAAACTTTGTACATTTATACCGATACCTTTTGGTGGTTGCTATATATTATTATACTTAATTCTATTTCTCATTAATTCTATATTTCTTTTATATACACTGCACTTAGTGTCCAACGGTCCGTGATTTGTGTTCAAATTTAATTTTAATTTATTATTACTTTTAAAGCAATTATTACATTTTATTATTTTATTGTTACATCCCTCGCTTTTGTGCCCTTCTTCTCCACATTTCGCACATGTCACCTTGTTTCTACAATCCACCGCTTTGTGATTAAATCCGTAACAATTTAGACATCTTAGAATATTAATTTCTTCAAAAACCCTACATCTATCCCAATTTATATTTACTTTTCCATCTTCAATAAATCTTTTAAATGTATTGCAATCTACTTCCACTATCGCATTATATTTATTATTTTTTCTACTTTTCCATATTTTTAACACCTTCAGTTCACCATCATTTATAACTTCTTGATTTTGATTCATCAAACACTCAGCCAACTGTTCACTTGTAAGTTCCTCCGACATATCTACAATTTTAATTTTGGGATTTTTTAATTCCCCTCTTTTAACATTATAATTCTCCCCTAATTTATTTTCTACTTCTTTTATTAATTTAATACTATCCTGTGCACTGTTACACGTTACAGCAATGCCCCCTTTACCGATTTTTTTAACCCCTTGTATTCCTATTTTTAGTTCCTTGGGTTTTATTAAACTCTTGCATTCTTCCTTTGTTTTGTCCGTTTCTTGGATTTTTTTCGGAACAATTATTGTTATGTCTTTATTATTCTTCTTAAGTGCATTTGCATAACTTATACTATTTTCACTCTTATTTACACTTTTTAAAATGTTTAATTCACTGTTGGTTTTTATTATATTTATGTCTTTTTGTATATTGTTTTTCAAATTTTTAAATTCACTTCTTAATTCACATATTACATCCAAAAATTGTTCCTTATCATTATTTTCATTTTCACAAATATATTCAACTAATTTTTTTACTGATGTAATTAAAAATGTCTTATTGTCATTTGATATACTGTTAGTTTTTGTGGTCGAAATGTCCATAATTTTTTTTTCAATTGTTATTACTTCACTTATGCGTTCTGATGCCATTATTATACACTTAGAACGTACACATAATTATATATTACAAATTTATTTTTAATTTTTTAATTGTTACAATTTCGTTGTCCAAATCGCCACACACGTAATCAACGTCTGTACACGATCACGACACGAACGACACGATTGTCGTTGTACACGATTGTCCTATTGACAATGTAATTATCCAATTTGCCAAGAAGAAAAGGCGCAGAGAATTCATAATTTAATACGTGCGCATGAACGTAATCGGGGGGGAAGAACGCCTTAAGTAGACAGTATTATAATAACAACCCTTCTCATTGCACAAACCCTGATTTTTGCGTTATTTAGCATTATTGAAGATTTTCACATTTGTGGCAATTCAAATATTCAGTTTCAACGTGTATTTATTTATTTATAAATAATTTTCAAAATCAAGATGAATTTCAAAGCTTTGAAGCACAACTTTGTAGCAAACAAAGAAATATTCTTGATATTGTTATAGTTAATAGATTGCATTCCTTTTTGATTTAAGTATTTGTATTAAATTATTTTGTCTCATATATAATAACTAGTCACCGGAACCAGAAGGTACCGCGTATTTTTCAAAGGTTGTAAATGCATTGTTAAAGGTTTGCCGAACCTTTTTTATAAAGGATTTACAACAATGGAACAATGGATAGCACTGTGACTGTCCGGTGTCTAATAATAACAATAGGATTAAATAAAGCTTATAAAAACCTTGTAAAAATAGACGAAATTTAGAGGATCGGCACCAACCGTTGCATACCGATCCAATATAGCAGCGTTTCCCAACCTTTTTTTACTCGCGTACCACTTGTTAGTACATAACGCTAAATTGTACCACCATATAAAAATGATTGTATTTCATGAAATTTGTTTTTGCAAGTGTAATTATTATATATAGTATTTGCATGGTAAGGAATGTGAAGACAGCATACACGCAATATGTAGATCTGTTTTGGTAAGAAATTTTATGGAAAAATTTTTTTTGCGGAGTCACAATTGTAATATGCTCAAAGTTTAATATATTTATCTACTATCTTGTCATACTTCTATTATTGATAATGTAACGTAGAGATTAGGTGAGTGCCGCTCGTGGCCGATGGTTTACTGGCGCAGATCACCTGATCTCTCGTTCCCGCCAAAATGGCCTCCACGAATGAATCAGCCGTATGCAACGGCCAAAGGGATCGTCTGACTCATCGACCAATGATTGTTGAGCCCAAACGAGTATAAATATGGGGCGCTCTCAGCCTGAAATTCATTCCAGCCTGGGGCGCCGCCGAGAGCACACGAATAAACACCTTCTACAACCGTCATGCATGTTTCACTCCGATTCTGGAAGCCCCCCTCTTCACGTCCACGCAACAATAATAAAAATATTTTTGATTGTTTTAATTAAACACAAAATTACTAAATACATATAATACTGTAACGTATGTATACTAAAAAGAGCCGTCGGATTAGGCCGAGTAGCATCTCAGAGACTGTGACCGTTATCTTTGGTTTCGAGAATTATCTCCTCCCGAATGCACTTAGCGGGGTTAGCCGTCTCATTCTGGTAGAGTTCCCAGAACCGGTACCGTGAGACCGAATTTCGTGGGAATACATATCCGAATACGTGACTATACAAGAGGTAAACAAATTAGACGTCGAAGATGTCTTGAGAGATCTATCCCTTATAAGGCGATATCATGTCATTCTGGACTGAGCACTGCCAGTGCGTTTATCTCCTTAATCATCAATAAATGCCGTGAGACGACTTTGGCCTTTTACTTGGATCCTCCACCCACCCCTACGTAAATATATGTTTTCTTTTCATTAAATCTCCTTACAAAATAAATTTAATGAGATCCTTGTACTTAGTTTTTTTTTAAATTTGGTTCAAATGATGCGAGATTTACCCTTAAATCTGGAGCTGGATTTAATCAATTTCTATATTTGTCTTATTAAAATATATGAAGAGAAATCTCTCTCAATCAGTTCAGTGCTAGTAAACGGCGACAGAAATCTAAGCGCTATGTCATAAAGCTGTTCATATTCTTCACTAATACTACTACCTAGCCAAAAATTACGTTCTCAATTCCTGAAGAAGGTGGTATTTGTACACTAAATTAGGGTAGGCTCATTAATTTTCATAGATATTATATTTAAATTTATAAAATTAATATCGAACGACGAATCACATTCATAAATAGTAATATAATTTTTTTTTACATTTATAAACTAAACAATGTATGCACATTTCTCTTATTTTTTTGATAAAACAATACCAAATAAATACAAAAATTAATGTACATACACATATTGAACTGACTAATAATTCAATATACATATTTATGTATGTATTACATACTTTCAAATAATTTTAATCATGGAATACCACAATAAAAGTGCCGTATTGGTGAAATAGGTATACACGTAGAGCCCTTTATTGTCTATTAAAAAATTAAATGAATATCAAAGCGTTAATATTATATTCAATAATCAGTATGTATGTGTTAAATAAAAATAAATATTTAATATTTAATTACATATACACTCGAAATCGATTAATTTTTAAGCATGCTTTGAAAGTGGGAACAATTTCTTGGTCTATGTTGCTTTTTGGTTCATGGGATTTTCTGGAGACTTTTGCCATTCTTTAAATAGCATTTGCTTCAACTGAGTGTGTCGCAAAGATGGATTTTCAATCTTAAGTCTAGGCAGATTAATTTCTTCAAATGAATTGTAAGCCGCTTTCATCCTTTTCTCCGGGTGCTTGTCAGTATCTTCACCCTTTATGCTAAATAAATAAGAATATTAAATAGTAATTATGTAGATAATATGCTATTTGATTATCAAAATTTACCTCAGCACTGATATGGCTTCATCAATCGTTTTAGCAATTTCTCCTACTGCATTATATTTATTAATATTTTCTTCCAAAGGTTTGTCAGCATGAGTGGGCACGGCCTGTTAAGTAAATCAAATGAAAATGTATTATTATCTTTGTCTTCACATTTATATTAAAATTCACTAGTGTGTATATTTAAATTAAATACATCTGCTTTTGTTGAAGCTTGTCGAGCCATTTGATTTCTCTTTTCAGTTTCTGCGACGATTTGAGCTCGGGTTAATTTTGCCAACGGTTGCTTACCGTGAGTTTTAATAGAATCCATTTCCTTTTCAAGAAGTGCTTTGGCTTGTGCCTTTTTTTCTAGTTGTTCTTGCTTTTTCTTCTCAAGTTCTTCCTTTAAAATACGTATTTTTATCGCATTTATATTAAAAAATACTATTAAAAATCTCGATATTTGATGATATACTATGTAATTAATTATAATATACACTAACCATTTTTTGTTGTTTTTTTTGGATTAATTTATTATCATCTCTCCATTCTTCATCTTCTTGCTGTTTTTTCTTAAGTGCGTCTTGTGTACTTTTAGCTTCTGCTTTACGAGCCTTTGCAGCCACCGCTTTGCTATTTTCGCCAACGAATTTTTTTGGCATTCTGAAAAACCATTGTTAACTATTGAAAAACCATTGCTATAGGCTAAAGACAAAAGTTTACACATGGCAATTCTTGCAGAATTTTTTAAAAATTAGTAAAATGCCCTTTTAATAAAATAATTACTTCGATATAGCCACAGATGTCTTGAAATCGAGAACCACAACCACAAACGTCAAAATACGTGTTTCTTAATTGCCTAACTTTTGGCCCTAACTTACATATTTATGGCTATAAATTATCCTGACATTTTACAGATCGTTGGTTTTAAAATAAAAATAAAAATGGTAACCGGATCGATGCTCACAACCAAAAATCGTATTCGATCATTGTGCACTGGCATTGAACGACTACATAAATCCCAAAAACAAAATTCACATATGCCCGCATCGGGCGACCGTAAAAAAGTCGAAAATGTTCGTTTACCATTCATACATATGAAAAACGGTTAGTATAAAACTCTCTTTCCCCCCGTCGTACATCCTCACTTAATTTGCGCGAGCAGGATACAACAGGAACAAGAGGAACAGGCTTTTCCTCCCGTATCCTGCGCGCGCACATTAAAAAACGTTGTATGATATAAAGAGAGATAATTTCACCGCATGCCACTGGTATATATATATTATATGTATATACATAGTACCGTTTGCCATGCACCCTTCTTTTTTTTTTGATCTTTCGACTTAAGATCTTTCGATTTTCGATCTTTGCCTTCCGATATTGCTTTTTCGATGCCGTGAGCTAGATTCGCCCACATCACGTGAGTATTCCAGAGCCACGCAACCTTTTGATACTCGCGGAACACGTTGTTTACGACTCGTAGAGTTTGTCAGCTACGTACTTACATATGTACTTTATCGGCAGTCGCTAGCTAGTCCTTACATACATAGGTAACAAAACGTTAACTAATATCGGTTTTTCTCCCTAAAACGCGATCTTGCTCACACATAAAATGGTGCTTACGCTACAAGTTCCACAATCACCAGATTGCGATGCTATTCAATAAAAGGCAGATGTGGGATTACCTCGTGCGTCAAATAAACTCTATGGGCTGGGTCGCACCGTGCGCTGTACCTACCTACCTACTGAGAGAAACTGTGCATGCGCCATGTATTTTGCATGCGCGAAAAGGGAGACCAGTATAAAGCGTGAGGGCGGATCTATGTGTATTATATATCTATGCTTGAGGGCAACCATACCAATGCATGCAGGTAGATGGGACATGCTACACCCGTCAACTTGTTTGTCGCACACATTTCCATAAATTTTTTTCGTGTCGCGCAACTAGTTGGCCGACAAAGTTGCACGGTGCGGCCCGGCCCTATTGGACGCGTGAGGTAATCCCACGTCTGCCTTCCTCTCTTCTTTTTATTATTGTAACTATTGAATTCATAAAATTAAAATCTTCCAAAATGCTAATTTCAAAAGTGCTTGCTATTTTTATAGTTTTTCAAAATGTATCAGACCACTAAATATTTTTTTAATTTTCAGAGACGTCATTTCCGTTTATCCCAAATAAGGGGGGGGGGGCATATTGCGTGTTGCCTGATTTATGTTTGTATTTTATATAGGGCGACCATATTTCCCATGACTCAAAAACGGGATCCTCCGCAAAAAAAATGTCCCCCCCTTTATTAATAACAAATAATCAATTTTATTAAGATTCATAGAATTTCATTAAATTTCATGGCCTTGCCATATCTGGGGAGGAGGCAAATATCCATGACGTCCCTGATTTTTAAAATATATAAAAGGTAAACGGACTACTAGTCATTTTTGAACCAGTCACAGGACAACTGGTCGCTCTAGATCCGTCACACGTGATCACCCGTCACACTAAAACTGGTCACACCCTAAAACTGGTCATGAGAAAACTGGTTGACCGATTTTAGGGTGTGACCAGTTTTAGTGTGACGGGTAATTACGTGTGACCGATCTAGAGCGACCGGTTGTCCTGTGACCGGTTCACATTTGACTAGTTATCACCGAACCACATAAAATGACCAGCTATTTGTAATTTCTTGTTCAGAATGTATGGTCGTATATTGGTAATTTTACGTTATGATTGAACTCGTTCATTTGACGCGAATTGCTGTCAAGCGTTTCTTCAATACATTTTTAGTAATTCAAATTTCAGACAATTCTTCGAATTTATTTCAAATATTTGATAATTCTTTTTATGAAAAAGGTTAGATATTTTGCTTTATTTTACTTAAGCAATGAATACAAAATTTCAAATTAGAAATATGTAAAGGTTAACCTAACGCAATGACCTGAAGTTTTTCTTAAATAATTTATTTAATATTTTATTAGTGACCATCGAAAATCTTTTTTATATCTTAGGGTTTGTTTTATGTCATTTATCACCACGGCTTCTTTTACAGGATCAATGGTATCGATGGCTCCTCAAATATTGTCTTTCAGACGATGTTGAAGTGTTTGTGGTTTATTTAATAGACTTCAAATGGCCTCAAAGAAAATAATGGATATTTACTTCAGTAACATTCTGTATACATACCTATGTATATACAATTACAAAAAACCCAAACAAATTATATAAATGTAATAATCCTAGTTAAAGCTTGTACTTCTCTATGATAAAAAGGATTATTAAATTCGCACACAGGAAATTTTTAAAATAGTTGGTTTATTATCCAGTAGTTTAGTTAAAGAAAACAATACTCATTAATCGACCTCTTGAGATTTAATATTGTTACTTTTTACTAACCTCTTCTTCGCTTGCAAACGATTTTTCTTTCATCAGACTGTATCTGACGAAAAATATGTATTTGGTATATAGCATTAAATTTTGCAATTTTTCCACAAAATCCAGAAATTCGCATAAAACATTAACCAGAATTGGGTGTGTGACAATACTAGAAGGAAAGGATCTAATTCGTAAAAAATAAAAGTAGCATTCATTTGTATGCAAAGGCTTGATAAATGTTAAGACAACTCATCATAGTTAACGAATACCTTTGAACTTCGGGTTTCCTGATCATTGTACTAATTCGTGATGGATTGTTATGATGAGCTAGTTTTGACAATTCTGGTTTATTTATTAAAAATATGGGACCGCTGATTTACACGAAGAAACAAGAGTTTTCCATTAAAAGTGGGTTATGTATGTACATATGTATATGATTAGCTATTTATGGTCCATAGAAAGAGGGGAAAAAATTTAACTCCATAGATGACTTTTAAACATTTGGCATTCTTCACAATATTGTTTTTGATTTTAGCGAAAACACCAAATATAGAATAAAAATTCCTGCCCGCCCTTTGAAAGTTGACTTATCATTGAAAGTTTGGACTTCTGTATAATGTACATTTTTATGCTAATTTTAATATTTCTTACAAATTTTAGGCGTAAATAATGGATGTTATAAAAACACAGGCAGAACTTAGTACGGCTCAAAAAGCCAGAATTGAGAGAAATAGGTTGAAAGCACTAATGTTGAAAGAAGCAAAGTTGATAGCTCATCCATCAGCAAAAATGTATGATTATACTTACTTATTTAAATCTTCACAAGAAATCCAATTTGAATGTAAGAAACTAATTGTCTTTTCAGCGATACTGGTACCGTTGAACAAGTAATCATTAAAGTTCAAGGTACAAAGTATATTGATAGTGGTGGTGGTTTTCTTATTGAAGAACATCGTACAGAAGAAATAGCTAAACCTAATATTGTTACGAAACCGGGTCCTATTATAGAACGAGCGGAACAACCTATATGCATTGAGTGCAATGAAGAGTTTCCCACGTCGTATTTGTTCGAAACCTTCGACTACTCTGCGTGCGACAACTGCAGGTTTAGTACTAGCTATTGTACTTTATTGTAGTAAGATAATTTAAAAATTTAAAAAATTCGATGTAAATTTCAGAGATAATGAAGACAAGCATTCTCTAATTACAAAAACGGAAGCTAAAAATGAATATTTATTGAAGGATTGCGATATTGAAAAACGAGAACCATTGTTGAAATGCATCGTGAGAAAAAACCCTCACAACAGTCGGTGGGGATCCATGAAGCTCTATCTGCACATTCAAATAGAGGAGAGAGCGATCGAAGTGTGGGGGAGTAAAGAAGCTTTATTGGCTGAAAAAGACGCCCGAGAAGAAAAGAAGGATGTTACAAAGGCGAAAAAGTATTCCAAACAATTGAAAGAGTTGCGGATGAACGTGAGAAGTAGTTTATTTGATAAAACAAAAGGAGCATCTCATGTTCATACCTATGGCCCTGAAACATTTAATGACGATGATGATACGTTTACACACACCTGCATAGCGTGTAAGCATGCGGAGACCTATGAAAAAATGTAATCTCAAATTTGGATTTCAATCTCTAATCCGTACGTGTAAAAAAATCTGTGATCATAATTTTTTGTTTTTATATATTCAAATATTGTATTATTCAATTTAATGTTTTTCATATGGATTGTAATGTGTATGTTTATTGTGTGCACGTGAATAAAACATGCTCTTTGTCCATTTTTTCCGGTTTAGAGGGCTACCAAGTAAAATAATTTTGACTGGCATGATAATTTTATTTACAATTCTGGATATTAGATGGAAATCTTAATTTAATGATTGTTTCGCATATTGTTAATTATAAGGCATATTACAAATAAAATATACATTTTTATATGTATACTTTGATAACAAATTTAAACTAAGTAGAATGAAAAATTAGCACACCAAAACAACTGTTCTTATCTATTTATTACATATGCATGCATTTTGCAATAGATCTAAACACAACAACAGTATAATTTTTGTTGAAATTTAAATTTGACTATGAATAACAATGCGAATAAATATTTGCAACTGAGTAACGCATCTTATATGTAATTACTATACATTAATCCTTTATTAAATTTATAAACCTTTTAAAAGCTATTAAGTCACCTTCATTTTTTTTTTTTAAAACTAGTACTTTTTTTTAGGAATTCAATGGCAGTTACGATTTACACTTTTTGTTTATTTTCAAAGTCATACATTTTGTGATTATTGCACGTAAAAATATTTTATTTTAAATAAAAAATATCCATAAGAATTTGAACAATAAATACATACATATATAAATATATACGTACATTTGTACGATCATTTCATATTGCACCAAGTTAAGTATAAATACATTCTTAAATATTAAATTAAATTAATACTTAGACTGTTCATTTTTTTATAATTTAATGCCGATGTACTCACTAATGGAAGACCGAAAAATTGCAATATGTGTGTATTGTTTCAAACATTTGACGCAATATAGCATATACAATATACAACATATATCAAAACACAAAATTTGACTATCATATACATAATTATATTTATTACTTACTATCCATCATCAACACACCGACATAATAAAATAAGAGCTATCACCTCCAAATTTTAATAAACACATTTATTCCCGTCTAACTTCTACTCTATCCAGCTATTATTATCAACAACATGCACCTAGATAAGATCATTGGAGTGTCGCGGTCGTCAACGAATTTATATAGATAACAAACAAAATGTCGGTAACATTACAACCACGTTTGCCCACGCGTTTGCAGTGAGGTAATAAATACTAATTAAATATGTACATTACAAAGAACGCGTGTGTTAGTTTAAGTTTATCACATATTGTTTAAGTGGACATTTGGTGGTGCGAGCGATATCCGTCTTTGTTGAGTGTTGTTGACCGGACTGCTATTTAATCCTATGGTTGCTGACGATCTAAAAATTAAAATCATCCAATATAGCAACAAATATGTACGTACATATACACGAATATAGGAAACTTACCTATTATGTCGCATGTGACTGCGTACAAGATCATTGTTGACCAAAGCAGCCATTAAACTGAGTTCACCAGCTAGAACGGTTCCACATATTACTTGTGCTAATTTCATACTATTGTCTCCGGGATGTGCTATATGAGCACCTTTCAAACCTAACATCTCTAAACAAGCTCCTTGACCTGGTAATATTGTGCCACCACCTAAAAACAATAATGAGTATTAAAATTAAATAAAAATAGTAGCAAATATTAATGTATTTTGAAAGCTTTTGTTTATAGCACTAACCGACAGTGCCTACTTCCAGAGACGGCATGGTACATGTCATGTACAAATCTTCTCCATTGGGTCCCACTGGTTCCATGCTTGTGCTGCAATTACTGCTAGTGACGTTTTGTGCTGGGTCTTGTCCTGTTGCTATAAATATTGCAGTGACCATGTTAGCGGCATGAGCATTATTTCCTCCTGGAAATAAAAAAAAATTGGAAAAGATTAAACATTGAATGCGGTTGAAAATAATAATTTATATCTGACGCAATCCCATACGCACAATAAAGAAATGGAAACAAAAAAAAAAGATACGGTTTACAGAACGAACGAAAAACAATAAAGTTACCCTAATATGATACACTGAAAATTGGTCAGATTAATATTGAATATTAGTATACCGATTGTTCCTGCTAATGCAGATCCAGATAAATTTTTTAATTTATTACAACGGACTAGTGTTTTGGCATCAGTCTTAAATATTTTTTGCAGCGTCTCTTTATCGACCATTGATTCGCAAACAACTCGTTTTCCTCGACCTTTAATCCTAGAATAAAAGAAACATTAATTTTTTTATTTCGATTTACAGATGAAATAATAAATTTGATTATTAAAAAGAATAAATTTAATCTTACCAATTTATTGCTGCCGGTTTTTTATCTGAACAGTAATTTCCAGATAAACTAATAATATCCATATCAAGGAAAAATTGTTTAATGAAACGTAAAGCCATTTCGGCTCCTTTGGAGACCATATTCATGCCCATTGCATCTCCAGTCGTAGCTCTAAATCGGATGTACAATTGAGGTCCATCCATTGCAATGTGAATTTCTTGAAGTCTAGCAAAGCGACTAGTAGCATCAAATGCTTCCTTAATTTTTTCATAATTTTCTTTGGTTTCGATCCATTGCCGAGCCTCACTGAAAACCAATTAAAAATAATAATGTATGTGTATAATATACTTGATTTTAGGGACACCAAATTCTAGTTAAAAATGAGTAATACCTTGCTCTTACTACGCTTGGAAAACTCACAACGGGAGCTCGGGTCATGCCGACATCTTCCACCACTGAGGTGATACCTTTAGCACTCAAAGCTTTCGCACCACGATTTGTAGACGCTACTAATGCACCTTCTGTGGTAGCCATTGGAACCATATATGACTCGCCATTGACGATTAAAGGACCAGCAAAACCGACAGGTATTCCGACAAATCCAATCACATTTTCACAGCAAGTATTTAAAACCTAACAAAATTATAAATTAAATATGCATATAAAATTATCAATGCTCAATGACAAAAACATCATTTAAATACAATATCTGTTACCTTCGCGTAATCGTAATGGAGATAGGGCAATTCTTCGAGAGCATTTGTTAAGCCTGCTTTTTGTCCAAGAACAAGTCTTCTCAGTTTAACTCCTCTACAAGGATCACCCAAAACGCCTTCTAGCTTGTAAAGAGGTATGTGACTTTTATTGACCATCAGTACAATTTCGTCATCAGAAAGAGCTTGAGCACCCTTTTCTGATTTGTACACTTCAAGGCATTCACTTTCCGAGCGTGGTGGCAGATCATTATCAATTATATTTATTTTTTCTACTGTATGCACCTCATTATTATCACTGTCTGTTTGGGTTTCTTTATCTTCAGATTCAAAATCAGACAGCTCAAATATTGGCTTTTTAGATTTTCCAGTCCCGTTTATCTGGATATTAGCTACTTGTTGTATG
Organism: Arctopsyche grandis; assembly: GCF_051622035.1. Lineage (NCBI taxonomy): Eukaryota > Metazoa > Arthropoda > Insecta > Trichoptera > Hydropsychidae > Arctopsyche > Arctopsyche grandis. The sequence goes on from NC_135355.1 coordinate 16,739,594, forward strand.
ATGGGAGTAGAAGATGAATTCATGGTGGTGTCTGCTTTATTATCAGGATGAATTGTAATTTTGACAGGGAGATTTAATCGTCTTGCTAGATCAATAGAGTCTTCGAAAAACATAAACTTCGCCGCCAATGCGCAAACAAGGATCAAAATGACAAAATGTTCAACACTAACAGTCAACCACCTAAAAATTAACATGATGATATTACATATTATTATTTTTATATATACACATATTTGTATATGTAGTCATCCAATATTGTATATTTTAACTATACTTACTTCATAAAAGGATGAAATATTGTATCATCTGTTCTGTTCAATGTCATGCTATGATCGACAAAAGATCCTCCAGGTACATGGTCAGAATCAGGTTTTAAAGACCACCGACTGAAATTATAAGAATGTCAAAACTTCAGTATGATAGTAAATTAAATAAATATCAAAATACATATAATAAGAAATGACAGGATTTAAAGTAAATAATAAAAAAACTTGGTTCCGAAAAGAAAATTTAGTGATCGTTCTGTTATTACACTAAAAAAACAGCAACTACAGCTGCGATGTCAAAGTCAGACTGAATGTTTTTAAGGCAAAATCCGTACATAAAACACTATTATCCCCACTCAAAGAATACATTATTTGGAAAATAACGGTAGCAAAACTTATAGATATTCACGATAGTAACTTCAAAGGAGGCTAGTATCGTGAATACGCGAGTAATACAATTAGGAGTCAAATGTCAACAGAAGATACACTAGAACACTAACATACATACATATGAATCTTATATTTATGACTTTGAATACAAATACAAATCAATAGTAAGGTTAAGGTTAAAATTCTTGTATTCATAGTATATACGAAAGCATTGTACTGCATATTTTGTATGCATTATTTTTATTTCTCTGAAAATAGCATTTATCGTCTTCGTTTATATTTAAAAATACAACTTCATACAGTATTTATATTTAAAAAAACGTATATAAAAGGTTCAGAATAATTTACCTATGTAAATGAACCAAGAGCAAGCCAGCAGACATAATTAGTTTTACTTGTTGTACAGCCGGATTTGGTTTTTGCTCTTCTTCAACAGCATGTAGTGCTCTTAATAATCTTGCTCCAGTGCCTTCGCCGTTCTTGGACGCGTTGGAAAACTAACAAGCACAACAAACATTAACTTTGAACGCAAAATAATAGCAAAAGTATTTACCGGTAATTTATAATGTTACCTCGGATACGAGTGACAGACACGCTGGATACAGAGTCATGAAAATGATATAGTTGACGATGACAGACACGCAAGCGAACCAGGATAGCGCAACCAATCGTGGCACACCAGATAGCATTCCAACGCCTACCAGTAACGCTTCAACAAGTGAGTCTAACGTACACGGTGGACCCAATAATTCAACTCCGCGTCCTATACTCTCGCGTACTTCGCCCCGACTTTCAGCGGCCAAAGCTAAACGGGCAAGAAGAGAAGCCTTCGAAACATCAGTCAGCAGTACGAATAAGAACAGTGCATCTCTGTAAGTAAAAAAATGCATTTTATCAATATTATAATGTTACATTCATTTGATACCATTTTAGCTAATTAATGAGTCACGTTGTAAAATAAAGCTTTACATGTGCGTTTTTCGTAACGCAATTTTTTTTTAATGAAAACTATTACTGTTTAATAATAACGTTTTAATTTAAATATTTATATTCAGTAAAGTTACTTTGTTTCACTTTTCTAAAATAAAATGAAAAAAAAAAAGTTTTCAATATTTAACAGACGGTCAATGGAAACATGCACGAGTGGCGAATTTAATAGAAGGAAACTGATATGAACACATGTAGAATGAATCGAGTTAATAAATTCACTTTCGTAGAAGGTGAAGAAGCTGAGAAGCTGAGTAATGCTGAAACAACATAATCAAGATTCATTTTCATTCAAGTGTATTTTTATCATATCGAATTATTTTAAAATAAATTTTACATGAATAAATGAACAAAAGGGACACATTTAATAGATGTAATATTTCTAACTATTTATATATGTATGTATGTACATGGATTAATAATAATGAACGTAGATAAGACCAAACTAATGTTCAATAGTTATTGCATGCCTGATAGCATTTCATTAGATGATAAAATAGTAGAAGTAGTAAATAATTATTTATATTGAGGTTATATAATAGATATGTCCGGGAGTAAAGAAGAGGAAATAAAGAGATGTATGAAATTAGGATGGAGTGCATTTGGACGAATGAATGCGTTTTTTAAATCAAAAATGACACTTTGCCCGAAGAAATTGATCTTCGATCAATGTGCTTTGCCAGTGATGACGTATGTATGTGAAACTTGGACATTGAACGCCAAGTTGCTACACAAAGTCATATGCACTGAAAGAAGTATTGAACGTACATATAACATGGAAAGACAGGAAACGGAATACGTGGGTGAGAAGTGTGACAAGGGTTGTGGATAGAGTGGGAAAAATTGAAATGGCAACAGGCGGGCCACGTGGCTAGAACAATGGACAAAAGGTGGACAAAAGAAGTGCTAGAATGGTACCCGAGAGAATACATAAGGGTAAAAGGAAAACCGCAGGGAAGATGGGTGGACGAAATTAGGGAAATGTATGGAGTTGCGCAAAACAGGGACGAGTGGAATCGTATTGGATAGGCCATCATCCAGCAGTGGATGGCGAATGGCTGTAGATGATAATGATGATATACATACATATGTATGTATATGTGAATTAAATGTTAATAATTACTATTATCATCATTCAAAGAATACAGTTGCTATATACATACCTATGTAATGAAAGACTTTAGTTATACGATAAATAAAAATGTTTGAAATTTGTATAGTGATTTGTATAGTGGGTAGTTTAAAACGGGTCTACCCCACGGGATCGAATTAGAAATGCACGAAAAACCAAATATCGAAAGGCAAAGATCGAAAATCGAAAGATCAAAAAAAGGGTGCATGGTAAACGGTACATACTCACGTACATCCTCACTTAATTTGCGCGAGCAGGATACAAGAGGAACAGGCTTTTTTTTGATCTTTCGATTTTCGATCTTTGCCTTCCAATATTTGGTTTTTCGTGCATTTCTAATTCGATCCCGTGAGGTGCACCCGTTTTATAATTATCAATTAATTATATAGATATTTTTGATAATTATTTTTACTCAATATTTTTGATAATTATCAATTAATTATATAGAGCGAGTTTTCTACACAAGATTTATAGTATAAGACTCTAAGCAAGCTAAAATATGTATAAGTAGATACCTATATAATGCATGTGCAAATGGCCTTGGTTTTGATTTTAATTTATAAATATTAAGAAAAATAAATTGCACAAAGGTGTGAAAATATGATATATTACGTTTGCTCATGACATAAAACAAACACTGGATTTCTGAGAAATAACGTTTAAATGAAATGAAGTCTTATAAACAAAATGGAAAAGCTCTTTCAATTTTGAGAAAAGCGCACATGAAAGTTATATAAACAAAGCTTTGATTTCGGATGTTTACGTATGTAGATATAAATACATACATACATAAATGTGTATAAAATTATATGTATAAAATTAATAATGGAAAATGTTTTGATTTAACGTCGTGGTCTCAACAATTTGTTATTAATAATTACAAGAATGTATCACTTACTTTAGATCAGATATATCACCGCTCAAGAAGTTGATGACTGACGATGTGAATACTACGCTCGAAAACATAGTAAATATACCAGCAATAGCTGAAATAAAATAAAAAAACACGATTTCAATTAGGAAAATTGCAAATAAAAAATTCTATTTTTGCCAAAAATATAAGAATTGCTAGATATTTATATACACAATTGCAATTTTGAAAAAAAACCTTTAAGAGACGCTTTCACCAAGGATACATTCGAAGTCAAATGATAGATAATTCAAATAACGCATAGTAAATTATTATAAAATTCATACGGTGATTCAATGAAGGGGTGAAGTGAACCTAACGACAAGGAAAACCGTCATCAATCAATTTAATACCAGTCAGTTGATGCGGATGATTATGCGAATTGATTATATTTATAAATATAAATTATATATTATAACAGCGTGGAGTTATTGACTTCAAATTGAGGGCAAAAACACGAGCTCGATACAGTTGAAGGGCAAAAGTATTTAAATGATGGTAAATGTGGTCTTTTTTTATTAAATGATCAAGTGACAAGAAAGTTCATTGAAAGCATACAGATATTGAAAATCTCAAGCCGAAATGAATTTCGTTTATACCCATTTTTCATTTTTGTGTCACTATTCTATGTATTGTATTGTAATTTTTTTGAAGTACAAACAATACATATTTTATTACACTAGTAGGTATACACTTTGTTATTATTAATTTGAAAGGCATCCAAATTTCTATACCTATACATATGTATTATTAACTATTTTAAAATTGTGTATACACACTAGCTAGCCTTTCGTGGCAATTTCGGAACGCTATGTTTAGTTTGTCAGTTCCTTGAACTGTATTTTAATTTGCGCTTGTTGACCTCACGTTGATGGTCGTCATAGATACCATTGAAAATAAGAATAGATTTGAAGTCAAAAACACGTTGAGAATGCCGCTGGTTATGTGAGTAAACAGTAGGTATTATGAGTTATCTATACGTCATTTCAATTGATTAATTATATTGAAAATTGGATCGGAATTGTGAGGAACGAATCTGCTTTGATAAGATTTTCACATAGCAGTTTTCCTGCTTTTAATGCAGTAGCCACTTTCACCCGATATACACGATCGGCATACCAGTGGTATGCTCGTTTGAGCACTTTGGCTGTATGGTATGTATGCATTAGTTGTCACGAGAAAACAATTATCATTAAATCAATGTATATGTGTTACACCGAATCCGTGAAATTGTCTATTACACGCATTCGGCAAGAGAATTGCCGAATGCGTGAAAAATGCAAGCACGTTGCCCAGTTCACGGATTCGGCAAATTCTTTGCCGAATGCGTGAACTGGACAGCGTGTAATATTATAACCAAGTGTCAAACCGACAGCTGAATAAGGATGTTTAATTTACATATTATTATGTATAATATGACTACATATGTTTGTTTCGTACATATGTTTACATACATATGTTTCGATCATAATTTCTAGTGGCCATTACTTTTTATCATATAATATATAATATATAATAGTGACTTATTGTTTAAATTTACGGTACATTTTTAGCCCATTCTCAAAGACTTCAAAGAGTGTTTGTCTGTATGAATTAATATTAAAATAGCATTAATTTATGTACAAGTCATATGAGATGATCGAAACATATGTATGTAGTCATATTATCTAATCTATAATTTGGAAAGAGACTTTGTATGTAAATATCCTTGGTCGTCGTCGTCGTCGTCTTCGTCGTCTTCGTCGTCGTCGTCCGTAGATCGGTGACGTCATCGAACACGTGATTCGATTTTTTTTTTTTTTCGATCCATGGGCGCCGATTTTTTTTTTCGTTTCAATGGATTCACCCCCGCGGGGGCGCAAGGCGAGTAGCTTCATGGGGCCCCGCCAGGGGCGCCACAAGGGGCGCAGCCCCGTGGGGCCCCAGCCTCATGGGGCGCAGCCCCATGGGGATCAAAAGGGGGCGCCACAAGGGGCGCAGCCCCGTGGGGCCCAGCCTCATGGGGCGCAGCCCCATGGGGCTCAAAAGGGGGTGCCACAAGGGGCGCAGCCCCGTGGGGCCCCGAAGGGGGCCCGGGGGGCCCAGCCTCATGGGGCGCAGCCCCATGGGGCTCAAAAGGGGGCGCCACAAGGGGCGCAGCCCCGTGGGGCCCCGGGGGGGCCCAGCCTCATGGGGCGCAGCCCCATGGGGCTCAAAAGGGGGCGCCACAAGGGGCGCAGCCCCGTGGGGCCCCGTGGGGCCCCGAAGGGGGCCCGGGGGGGCCAGCCTCATGGGGCGCAGCCCCATGGGGCTCAAAAGGGGGCGCCACAAGGGGCGCAGCCCCGTGGGGCCCCGAAGGGGGCCCGGGGGGCCCAGCCTCATGGGGCGCAGCCCCATGGGGCTCAAAAGGGGGCGCCCAGCCTCATGGGGCGCAGCCCCATGGGGCTCAAAAGGGGGCGCCACATGGGGCGCAGCCCCATGGGGCTCAAAAGGGGGCGCCACAAGGGGCGCAGCCCCGTGGGGCCCCGAAGGGGGCCCGGGGGGCCCAGCCTCATGGGGCGCAGCCCCATGGGGCTCAAAAGGGGGCGCCACAAGGGGCGCAGCCCCGTGGGGCCCCGAAGGGGGCCCGGGGGGCCCAGCCTCATGGGGCGCAGCCCCATGAGGCTCAAAAGGGGGCGCCACAAGGGGCGCAGCCCCGTGGGGCCCCGAAGGGGGCCCGGGGGGCCCAGCCTCATGGGGCGCAGCCCCATGGGGCTCAAAAGGGGGCGCCACAAGGGGCGCAGCCCCGTGGGGCCCCGGGGGGGCCCAGCCTCATGGGGCGCAGCCCCATGGGGCTCAAAAGGGGGCGCCACAAGGGGCGCAGCCCCGTGGGGCCCCGTGGGGCCCCGAAGGGGGCCCGGGGGGGCCAGCCTCATGGGGCGCAGCCCCATGGGGCTCAAAAGGGGGCGCCACAAGGGGCGCAGCCCCGTGGGGCCCCGAAGGGGGCCCGGGGGGCCCAGCCTCATGGGGCGCAGCCCCATGGGGCTCAAAAGGGGGCGCCACAAGGGGCGCAGCCCCGTGGGGCCCCGAAGGGGGCCCGGGGGGCCCAGCCTCATGGGGCGCAGCCCCATGGGGCTCAAAAGGGGGCGCCCAGCCTCATGGGGCGCCCAGCCTCATGGGGCGCAGCCCCATGGGGCTCAAAAGGGGGCGCCACATGGGGCGCAGCCCCATGGGGCTCAAAAGGGGGCGCCACAAGGGGCGCAGCCCCGTGGGGCCCCGAAGGGGGCCCGGGGGGCCCAGCCTCATGGGGCGCAGCCCCATGGGGCTCAAAAGGGGGCGCCACAAGGGGCGCAGCCCCGTGGGGCCCCGAAGGGGGCCCGGGGGGCCCAGCCTCATGGGGCGCAAGCCCTAATAGGCATTAACTAAGGGGGGCGAAGCCCTAGACAGAAGCCCTAAATATCCTTGGTCGTCGTCGTCGTCGTCTTCGTCGTCTTCGTCGTCGTCGTCCGTAGATCGGTGACGTCATCGAACACGTGATTCGATTTTTTTTTTTTTTCGATCCATGGGCGCCGATTTTTTTTTTCGTTTCAATGGATTCACCCCCGCGGGGGCGCAAGGCGAGTAGCTTCATGGGGCCCCGCCAGGGGCGCCACAAGGGGCGCAGCCCCGTGGGGCCCCAGCCTCATGGGGCGCAGCCCCATGGGGATCAAAAGGGGGCGCCACAAGGGGCGCAGCCCCGTGGGGCCCAGCCTCATGGGGCGCAGCCCCATGGGGCTCAAAAGGGGGTGCCACAAGGGGCGCAGCCCCGTGGGGCCCCGAAGGGGGCCCGGGGGGCCCAGCCTCATGGGGCGCAGCCCCATGAGGCTCAAAAGGGGGCGCCACAAGGGGCGCAGCCCCGTGGGGCCCCGAAGGGGGCCCGGGGGGCCCAGCCTCATGGGGCGCAGCCCCATGGGGCTCAAAAGGGGGCGCCACAAGGGGCGCAGCCCCGTGGGGCCCCGGGGGGGCCCAGCCTCATGGGGCGCAGCCCCATGGGGCTCAAAAGGGGGCGCCACAAGGGGCGCAGCCCCGTGGGGCCCCGTGGGGCCCCGAAGGGGGCCCGGGGGGGCCAGCCTCATGGGGCGCAGCCCCATGGGGCTCAAAAGGGGGCGCCACAAGGGGCGCAGCCCCGTGGGGCCCCGAAGGGGGCCCGGGGGGCCCAGCCTCATGGGGCGCAGCCCCATGGGGCTCAAAAGGGGGCGCCCAGCCTCATGGGGCGCAGCCCCATGGGGCTCAAAAGGGGGCGCCACATGGGGCGCAGCCCCATGGGGCTCAAAAGGGGGCGCCACAAGGGGCGCAGCCCCGTGGGGCCCCGAAGGGGGCCCGGGGGGCCCAGCCTCATGGGGCGCAGCCCCATGGGGCTCAAAAGGGGGCGCCACAAGGGGCGCAGCCCCGTGGGGCCCCGAAGGGGGCCCGGGGGGCCCAGCCTCATGGGGCGCAGCCCCATGAGGCTCAAAAGGGGGCGCCACAAGGGGCGCAGCCCCGTGGGGCCCCGAAGGGGGCCCGGGGGGCCCAGCCTCATGGGGCGCAGCCCCATGGGGCTCAAAAGGGGGCGCCACAAGGGGCGCAGCCCCGTGGGGCCCCGGGGGGGCCCAGCCTCATGGGGCGCAGCCCCATGGGGCTCAAAAGGGGGCGCCACAAGGGGCGCAGCCCCGTGGGGCCCCGTGGGGCCCCGAAGGGGGCCCGGGGGGGCCAGCCTCATGGGGCGCAGCCCCATGGGGCTCAAAAGGGGGCGCCACAAGGGGCGCAGCCCCGTGGGGCCCCGAAGGGGGCCCGGGGGGCCCAGCCTCATGGGGCGCAGCCCCATGGGGCTCAAAAGGGGGCGCCACAAGGGGCGCAGCCCCGTGGGGCCCCGAAGGGGGCCCGGGGGGCCCAGCCTCATGGGGCGCAGCCCCATGGGGCTCAAAAGGGGGCGCCCAGCCTCATGGGGCGCCCAGCCTCATGGGGCGCAGCCCCATGGGGCTCAAAAGGGGGCGCCACATGGGGCGCAGCCCCATGGGGCTCAAAAGGGGGCGCCACAAGGGGCGCAGCCCCGTGGGGCCCCGAAGGGGGCCCGGGGGGCCCAGCCTCATGGGGCGCAGCCCCATGGGGCTCAAAAGGGGGCGCCACAAGGGGCGCAGCCCCGTGGGGCCCCGAAGGGGGCCCGGGGGGCCCAGCCTCATGGGGCGCAAGCCCTAATAGGCATTAACTAAGGGGGGCGAAGCCCTAGACGGCAATTAATCATGGGGGCGCGGAGGGGCGAAGCCCTAAAAGGCAACTGATCATGGGGGCGAAGCCTTAGACGGCATTTAATCATGGGGGCGCGGAGGGGCGAAGCCCTAAAAGGCATTAACTAAGGGGGGCGAAGCCCTAAACGGCAATTAATCTTGGGGGCGCGGGGGGCGAAGCCCTAAAAGGCAACTGATCATGGGGGCGAAGCCTTAGACGGCATTTAATCATGGGGGCGCGGAGGGGCGAAGCCCTAAAAGGCATTAACTAAGGGGGGCGAAGCCCTAAACGGCAATTAATCTTGGGGGCGCGGGGGGCGAAGCCCTAAAAGGCAACTGATCATGGGGGCGAAGCCTTAGACGGCATTTAATCATGGGGGCGCGGAGGGGCGAAGCCCTAAAAGGCATTAACTAAGGGGGGCGAAGCCCTAAACGGCAATTAATCTTGGGGGCGCGGGGGGCGAAGCCCTAAAAGGCATTAACTAAGGGGGGCGAAGCCCTAGACGGCATTTAATCATGGGGGTGCGGAGGGGCGAAGCCCTAAAAGGCATTAACTAAGGGGGGCGAAGCCCTAAACGGCAATTGCTCATGGGGCGTGGAGGGGCGAAGCCCTAGAAGGCAAAGGCTCAGGGGGGCGCCGAGGGCGAAGCCCTAGAAGGCAAAAAAAAATTTTGATTTTTTTTTTTGATTTTTTAAAAAAAATTTTTTTAATTTTTTTTTTATTTTTTTTTTAATTTTTTTTTTTGATTTTTTTTTTATTTTTTTTTTATTTTTTTTTTTAATTTTTAAATTTTTTTTTAATTTTTTTTTTTTTTTAATTAAATTAGCTTAGTCATGTTTAAGCGGTTTATATTATAAACACTGAGCGAAGCCGGGTAATACAGCTAGTCTATCTTCTATCTAATCTATAATTTGGAAAGAGACTTTGTATGTAAATATCCTTGGTCGTCTTCGTCTTCGTCGTCGTCGTCTTCGTCGTCGTCGTCCGTAGATCGGTGACGTCATCGAACACGTGATTCGATTTTTTTTTTTTCGATCCATGGGCGCCGATTTGTTTTTTTCGATTCAATGGATTCACCCCCGCGGGGGCGCAAGGCGAGTAGTTTCATGGGGCCCCGCCAGGGGCGCCACAAGGGGCGCAGCCCCGTGGGGCTCAAAAGGGGGCGCCACAAGGGGCGCAGCCCAGTGGGGCCCCGAAGGGGGCCCGGGGGGCCCAGCCTCATGGGGCGCAGCCCCATGGGGCTCAAAAGGGGGCGCCACAAGGGGCGCAGCCCCGTGGGGGCCCGGGGGGCCTAGCCTCATGGGGCGCAGCCCCATGGGGCTCAAAAGGGGGTGCCACAAGGGGCGCAGCCCCGTGAAGCCCCGAAGGGGGCGCGGGGGGCCCAGCCTCATGGGGCGTAGCCCCATGGGGCTCAAAAGGGGGCGCCACAAGGGGCGCAGCCCCGTGGGGCCCCGAAGGGGGCCCGGGGGGCCCAGCCTCATGGGGCGCAGCCCCATGGGGCTCAAAAGGGGGCGCCACAAGGGGCGCAGCCCCGTGGGGCCCCGTAGGGGGCCCGGGGGGCCCAGCCTCATGGGGCGCAAGCCCTAATAGGCATTAACTAAGGGGGGCGAAGCCCTAGACGGCAATTAATCATGGGGGCGCGGAGGGGCGAAGCCCTAAAAGGCAACTGATCATGGGGGCGAAGCCTTAGACGGCATTTAATCATGGGGGCGCGGAGGGGCGAAGCCCTAAAAGGCATTAACTAAGGGGGGCGAAGCCCTAAACGGCAATTAATCTTGGGGGCGCGGGGGGCGAAGCCCTAAAAGGCAACTGATCATGGGGGCGAAGCCTTAGACGGCATTTAATCATGGGGGCGCGGAGGGGCGAAGCCCTAAAAGGCATTAACTAAGGGGGGCGAAGCCCTAAACGGCAATTAATCTTGGGGGCGCGGGGGGCGAAGCCCTAAAAGGCAACTGATCATGGGGGCGAAGCCTTAGACGGCATTTAATCATGGGGGCGCGGAGGGGCGAAGCCCTAAAAGGCATTAACTAAGGGGGGCGAAGCCCTAAACGGCAATTAATCTTGGGGGCGCGGGGGGCGAAGCCCTAAAAGGCATTAACTAAGGGGGGCGAAGCCCTAGACGGCATTTAATCATGGGGGTGCGGAGGGGCGAAGCCCTAAAAGGCATTAACTAAGGGGGGCGAAGCCCTAAACGGCAATTGCTCATGGGGCGTGGAGGGGCGAAGCCCTAGAAGGCAAAGGCTCAGGGGGGCGCCGAGGGCGAAGCCCTAGAAGGCAAAAAAAAATTTTGATTTTTTTTTTTGATTTTTTAAAAAAAAATTTTTTAATTTTTTTTTTATTTTTTTTTTATTTTTTTTTTAATTTTTTTTTTTGATTTTTTTTTTATTTTTTTTTTTAATTTTTAAATTTTTTTTAAATTTTTTTTTTTTTTTAATTAAATTAGCTTAGTCATGTTTAAGCGGTTTATATTATAAACACTGAGCGAAGCCGGGTAATACAGCTAGTACATAATAATATGTAAATTAAACATCCTCATTCCGCTGGCACTTTGACACTTGTCCACGCTGTCCAGTTCTAAAAAACAACACCGGGGCGCTGCTGTCACGCATTCGCCAAAGAATTTGCTGAATCCGTGAACTGGGCAACGTGCTTGCATTTTTCACGCATTCGGCAATTCTGTTGCCGAATGCGTGTAATAGACAATTTCACGGATTCGGTGTAACACTAGTAGGGTTTGATTAAGGTATAGTTGGTTAGTTTTTCCACTTATCTAAATATTGTGTGATACGTGGCAAGTGTGACGTACATATACTTAACTTTACACAGCCAATTAGTCAATAATTAAGTACATATGTACATATGTAAGTACCGGTCTCCGTGACGGGCCCGAATGTGAAACGGCCGAAAACGCAAATATCAGAAGGCAAAGATCGAAAACCGAAAGATCTTAAGTCGAAAGATAAAAAAGGGCGCATGGTAAACGGTACATACTCACTTAATTTGCGCGAGCAGGATACAACAGGAACAAGAGGAACAGGGTTTTTCCTCCCGTATTAATGTGCGCGCGCAGATTACGGGAGGAAAAGCCTGTTCGTCTTGTTCCTGTTGTATCCTGCTCGCGCAAATTAAGTGAGTATGTACTGTTTACCATGCATCCTTTTTTTTTGATCTTTCGACTTAAGATCTTTCGATTTTCGATCTTTGCCTTCTGATATTTGCGTTTTCGGGTGTTTCACATTCGGGCCCGTGAGGTAGACCCGTAAGTACATACATGCAGTGAATATTAAGTAATATTTCAATAGAAATTTTGGTATAATAAGTAAATTAATAAAACACCAGGATACTAGTAAATACTTAAATTTTATAAATTTGATCATATAAAAAAAATTGGTTAAATTACAGTGTTAAAATATAATATAGATAATGTAGCTAATGTGAGATACATATGTATAATTTGCAATATGTACTATACCAAATACGTACTTGTGGTATATTTTACAGTCGAAGTGTTCACTCCATTTCTTTCGTGAGCACACCAGTTTGTTCATACACGAACTATTGGTTTTAGTTTAAGTGCTAACGGTCAAAAGTTTTCTTCAAACAGACTCACCAGGTGTCGCATGAAACTGGGGACGCGACAATTGGTGCAAGTCCAAAAGGTTCAACGACAAAATGTACCCGAAAATTAGTGCACTGACAAAATGTACCCGCGACAAAATGTTCACGCGACAAAATGTCCACGGAAATAATGTTCAAGCGACAAAATGTTCAAAAATCCTAAATTTTCCTATTTTAGTCGAAAAAGTAACTTTTTATTGTATTATATTTATCGATGTACATGGTATCTTGTACTGGTACTTTTTATCGTATACATCGCGGGCGTTATTAAATTTGTATAAATGACAGGTGTTCTCAACCGTATCCAATATTTACTTATTTAAATTGAAAAAAAAAACTTTCTAAGCGTATGAACTGCAGATTACATTGAATTAATTTTTATGGCAGGGCTTCTCAACCGTCTCCAAAATTTTCTTTATTTCAAATGAATAATTTACTGCCTACCATATAAACTAATTCAATGTAATCTGCAGTTCATACGCTTAGAAAGTTTTTTTTTTTCAATTTAAATAAGTAAATATTGGATACGGCTAAGAACCCCTAACATTTAAATTAATTCAATGACATCTTAAAATGATATTCAATGAGTCACAATGACATTCGCTTAAAATGTAATTGTTCAATTTAAATAAGAATATGTTGGTACGGTTGAGAACACCTGTAATTTATACTAATTTAATAACATCCGCGATGTATACGATAAAAAGTACCATATACATCGATAAATATAATTCAATAAAAAGTTACTTTTTCCATTAAAAATTTAGGATTTTTGAACATTTTGTCGATTGAACATTATTTCCGTGGACATTTTGTCTAGTGAACATTTTGTCGCGGGTACATTTTGTCAGTGCACTAATTTTCGGGTACATTTTGTCGTTGAACCTTTTGGACTTGCACCAATTGTCGTGTAACCCATGAAACTTGAGTCGTTAAAACCATTGAGTTGTCAAAACGACAAGTATTTAAAAGGGAAATTCAATGTAAACCACATTACAACGTTGCTACAATACCCGTTTCCGCCATTTTCTTTAAATATTGCAACCCAGGATAAGCATACATATGTACATAGAGGGTGGTACAAACGATTGAGAATACTGCAACGTATGCCTATTAGTTTGTGCATGAACAAACTAGTTCGTTGGTCAATTTGATCTTTTGTGTACACTATTACTGGCCAAATTGGTTCGTGTATAAACACACTAGTATGTTTATGAACGAACGAAATATACACTTGGACTGTAACATATACATATATATACAGTGATTTTATCTCAACAAGGCATATTTTTCAAATTCTCTAGGACGGTTTTAAATGTATAAGATATACTACATACATATGAACCATATGTAGTATATCCCTATACATATTTGAAATATATATATATATATATATATATATATATATATATATATATATATATGTATATATGTATATATATGTATATATGTATATATGTATATATATGTATATATGTATATATATATATATATATATATATATATATATATATATACATATATATACATATATATATATATATATATATATATATATATATATATATATATATATATATATACATATATACATATATATATATATATACATATATACATCTCATTCCGCACATTTTCCTAATTTCGTTCACCCATCTTCCTTGCGGTCTTCCTTTTACTCTTTTGCCTTCTCTCGGGTACCATTCAAGCACTTCTTTTGTCCACCTTTCGTCCATCCTCCTAGCTACGTGACCCGCCCATTGCCATTTCAGTCTCTTCACTCTATCCACTATGTCCACTACCCTTGTCATATTTCTCACCCACGTGTTCCGCTTTCTGTCTTTCCTCGTTATGCCAAGCATACAGCGTTCCATACTTCTTTGAGTGCATTGGATTTTATTTAGCATCTTGGCGTTCAGTGTCCAAGTTTCACATCCATACGTCATCACTGGCAAAACGCATTGATCAAAGATCCTTTTCTTCAGGCAGAGGGGCATTTTTGATTTAAAAATAGCATTCATCCGTCCAAATGCACTCCATCCTAATTTCATACGTCTCTTTATCTCTTCATTTTTACTACCAGACATGTCAATTATTTGACCTAAATATAAATAATTATTTACTACTTCTACTGGTTTATCATCTAAGGGGATGCTATCAGGCATGCAATAACTATTGAACATTAGTTTAGTCTTATCTACGTTAATTTTTAATCCTACTTTTCTACTCTCCCTGTCCAGCTGTGTTAGTCTGATAAGTAGGTCAGCTGAATCACGAGCTACTAAAACTATATCGTCTGCGAACCGAAGGTGACTCAAAAAGCGACCATTGATGCTTACTCCGGCTGTATCCCAATCCAATTTCCTGAAAACTCCCTCAAGCACCGCATTGAATAACTTGGGCGAGATTGTATCTCCTTGTCTTACTCCTTTTCCTATGCTAAATCTATCTGTACCTGAAAAAATTTTAACCGAAGCTGTGGCATTCTTATATATTGCAGCTAACAGTCCCACATAGGGTTCCGGCACTCCCTGTGTTTTTAGAGCGTTAAGTACTGCATTATGACTAACTGTATCGAAGGCTTTCTCATAATCGACGAAACCTAGGCACAATGGCCGTTGATATTCGTTGGCGCGCTCGATTAGTTCGCCAACTACTTGGAGGTGGTCCATTGTGCTGAAATTTGCCCTAAACCCTGCCTGCTCTATAGGTTGGTTCTCGTCGAGGATATTCTTCAGCCTTTCTGTAATAACCTTCGTGAAGAGCTTGTAGACCGCTGAAAGTAGACTAATGGGTCGGTAGTTCTTGATATCGCTTTTGTCGCCTTTTTTGTGTATTAAAATGATAGTTGCGTTATTCCATCCTTCTGGTATAGCTTGGTTCTGGATGCATTTGCTGAAAAGCCTAGCTAAGATATTAATTAGGGGGGGGCCGCCACATTTTAGTAAGTCAATGGGAATATTATCTTCCCCTGGGGTTTTACCGTTCTTTGCAGTTTTTAGCGC
The DNA here is from genome assembly GCF_051622035.1 of Arctopsyche grandis. Lineage (NCBI taxonomy): Eukaryota > Metazoa > Arthropoda > Insecta > Trichoptera > Hydropsychidae > Arctopsyche > Arctopsyche grandis. The sequence continues at coordinate 16,755,104 of NC_135355.1, forward strand.
GGCCTCTACTTCGCTAGGCAATACTGCAGGAACCCTTTGGCCGTGTGTCGATTCCAGAGCGGGGAATTGGCCGTTGTCGTTCTCGTATAGTTTTGCATAGAACGTGTAAACTCTGTCTATGATTTCTTCTCTATTCCTAATTATTACTCCGCTCTCTGATCTGATTGCGATCATTTGGTTTTTGCCTAAGAAAAGATCCTGTTTGCACTTTTTCAGGCTACGGTTATTCTTAATGGTATTTTCTATTAGCTTGCTGCTAAAATCCCTGACATCCCTGACTATTCTCTTTTTAATATATATATATATATATATATATATATATATATATATATATATATATATATATATATATATATATATATATATATATATATATATATATATATATCTAATATATATGTATGTAATTTCGAAAGAGACTTTGTATATAAGTATGTAAGTACAATGTATTGTATATGGATGTAAGGGAACTTCGTAAACAAAATAAAGTTTCTATGACGACAATTCAATTGGTTGAATATTATATTTTTTTCGATTAAAATAAATTTAATAAATAAACAAATTAATATTTACTATTAGATTCGCCATGTTTAAGCTGTTTATATTACAAATACTGAGCGAAGCCCATACCATTCAACCCATTGCGATGAAACTTAAGCGAGTTATTGTGTATGTCCGCGATGGTTTCTGTAAAAAAAACCGGCCAAAAACGGGAACAGGAAAACAGGAATGAGTGGCATTGCAACAATTTCAAATGTGTTCGTCGCCTGCGTTTTTCCGACAAATTATCGTTACTGTAATTTAATTTGATTATTAAGTACTAGTTCGCTCAGTATTTGTAATATAAACAGCTTAAACATGGCGAATATAATAGTAAATATTCATTTGTTTTTTTATTAAATCTATTTGAATCGAAATATATCTATATATATATATTCAACCAATCGAATCGTCATAGAAACTGACTTGTTTTCGATTTCCAACCAACTATAGTTATAAACTTACAAAGTCTCTTTTGAAATTATGTATTGGATGTATTATATATTAAATCAGAATCAGGCAGCTCCCCCGGCACCCCCCGTCCCCATGTCGTCATGGAAATTTTGACTTGTTTTCGAAGTTCCCAACCATTATCCAACCAACAATATTTACATACAAAGTCTCTTTCGAAATTGTATATTATATTAATTTGAATCTGAAACATTTACTTATCGAAACACATCGAGAAACGGGAACAGGAACGGGAATCGCATGCGTTATTGTGGCATTGCAACGCGTGCCGGGATCATCTAAATTGACCACATGCGCATGATTTTTCAATAGAAGTCGTTTTTAGAACGAATTGTGAATTTCTATGAATTACAACGGCCAATGGAATGTGTACATAAACGGAAAAACCAATTTCTGTCAATCCTAAGAGAGGAATTCCCCACTCGGTAACAACTTAAATATTGACTCATCAGATCACATGTGTAAGTATAATATAGAGAATATCGGCCATGTGCCATTTCTACAAGGAATTCCACTAAAATGTTTGCGAAAAATTGATAAAATCTTTGCCAATCGAATAAATCGTTTAGATTAATTTTAGCTTTTAGAAGTACATATGTACATATGTATGTATGTATGGTATGAAATTTATCGTAACCGATTGTGATATACATACATATGTAGCTTATACATAAATTATGGCCTTAAACCAATTTCTCTATCGATCGCGTACTATGCAAGAGCACGTGCGTACAAAAAAAAGAGAGAGTTTCACTCGCACATTGTTAATTGACACCGATGTTAAAATAATACATATATTATATCAGAAACCATATCGCCAAAGCGATTTTCTCGTAGATACACATCTACATACATACACACATACATAAAGCGTCCAATTACAAAAAAAAATGTAATAGTTTATTGCAAAATTTTCAATGCAGAAAGGCAACGATTTATTTCGCCGCACTCTCGCCGATCATGCGTTGCGCAATCGGAATATTCAGATAGTAATGAAATGGCAACGAGCGAACTGTCGACGCAGATTGAGAGCCGCTGGCCGCATTCTAAACGAATTTAATATTGAATAATGCAAGCGGCGCATCGGTAAAAGAAAACTGCAATTCAAACTTGACTCGATCGGAGTAGTACTTTCACCGTTAAAATGATTGAAAGAATACCATTTTAGAACTTGCCATTAGTGTAATATAATTGACAATTACTAGCAGAAAGTGTCAGCTGTATTCGAGCCAAATCATTTTTTTTATGGAGTGCTTAAGACACAAAAGTGAAAAGAATAAATTCGCAAAATCATCGTCGAATTTCGTTAGAAGGAAATCAGACGTGTAGTGTATCTATGCAACATCTTACTATTCTATTACTGAAGTCGTTAACTCTTCAATAGCAAAAAAATAATAAGTATAATACGATTTTGTAATACTTGTTGCGCTAGTTGACTTACTTTCATTGAAATTTCGAACCGTGATGGCAAAACGAGAAAATCATACGAATTTCAAACTATCATTTCATAAATATATACTAACATGTAATAATCGATATATACAATGTGATCGATATGGATAATTGGAATGAATCAGACATATTAAATTGACGCTCTTTCTACATCCCTTCCTTCTTGTGCGTAAAATTTAAGCTCAAATTCATAGTGAAGTGCATAAATGCATTTCAGTTGGATATGTTTCATATAGTATAGCTCAGTTGTTGCGTTTATGTTTAACACCAAGAGATTATTGGGTTCGATCCCGGGATAATCTTCAATATACTGTTGATCAGACTTGGACGTTTGGTCGATCGTTTCGTCTCAGTCGATCATTTCTTATCAGAGTTTACCAATTTGATCTGATCATTGTTGAAAAGGTTCCTTAAAATTGGCAAAAAATCATCCTACCTGCTGTCACAAATCTTTTGTATTAATGTATATATAATATGTACAATTTGTAAGTCTAAAAATCTATAGAAGTCTTAATGGATTAATTAATTAATTGTTAATTTCGTGTTCTTAAGCTTCCCGAAATACAGTGATTTATGTAATAAAAATTCTACATTATTTATAATTAATTATCCAGGAAGGTGCATTTGAGTCTTCCTGTCAAGCCTTCCTGGTATGTATAATGTAAAAAATAAAATAAAATAATAAATTTATGTTTAAATGTTTGGCCAGTGTCGTTTTGGGCAACTGTGAAGACACCGTGGCAAAAAAAATTAGAATATAATAAAATAAAATATATACCAAAAAAGGCCTAACAGGTAAACCCCAATGCGTCTTTGATAAACATCGATTAACAATTTGTAGATAGATAAACAAAGTTATAGATTTTTTTACACAGTCCCCTAGTCGCGTCGCTTCACCGTACGGAGCAAAAAAAAAACAATTAACCCTTTGAATGCTGACCAACGCCGATCGGCGTTTTGCCAACAAGTCCATGAGCCTGAAATACGCCTATAGGCGTTGTATTTTGAGTATGTAAAAAATACAACGCCTATAGGCGTTGTAAGAATAGTACCCGCTAAGCCTTTCCAGGTAGCATTGAAAAAAAATTCATTGAACATGGGTTGTGTAATCCGTGGAAATGTTTATAAAGACTGGTTTACACCGGAATTTCTGAATTTGTAACCATAGCAGAATTTCCCGATGGAAGTCTGCTATATTAGTATTTTATATTTTGGCTTGGCATTTATTATTATTATTATTATTATTTATTATTATTAGACTTATTTATTATTATTTATTTATTATAATTATTATTATTTATTATTATTATTATTTATTATTATTATTATTTATCAGTAATATTTATATATTTACTTATGTACTTATTTATTTATTTTTTGTTTACTATTTTTCAATACTTTTTTTATTATCTATATATTATTTATATGGGCCTTGGGGATTGCACTATTCTCCTCATCGTCTGGAATAAAAGCTATTATTATTATTATTATTATTATTATTTAGATTGTGAGCATTACATTTTAAAAACAATGAAGAAGTTGGAACTAGTTTTTGAAAAATACATTCATTAATAGACTTCATTTGTTTATTTTATATTGTTGCAAGATATATTAGAGAGTCTAAACACACCTTTACAAAACTCGAAATCCTCGGCGGCAGTGATCTAGGGTTTGTTTGGATTAGCTACAATTTTCTGCGTGGCAGACTTTCAACAGAAAAGACGTCAGCACTCAAAGGTTTAGGGAAAAAGAAAATGCTCAGTTGTTCTTAAAAATTCTTCTTAAACCCATTGCCAATCCCATACTTTTATTGTATGGAAAATCCGCTAATTTCTACAAAATCTCGGTACCGATGACTGTATATTTAGATATACCTATACATATTAACTGATGTTATTCGAAGCATTTTTTACGGTTGGCTTTTATTTTTTCGAGAGAGAAAGTGATTAAAGTGCGTAATGAAACCGAGTGGAGGTAAAACCTCAATGTATTCGGATCGCCGGTTCGGGTTTTGCGCAACCGAGTGACCGGGTAACGCCTAAAACGAACCAGCAGACAACAACACTACATCGAACAGAATCAAGACGTTTCACAACGTCAACTGCCGCTGAGTTGGGCTTGGTTCTCTTTTTCCTTCGGAAAGACAGATGGACGCCCACTTTCTTTGGAAATTTGTGTCGGACCGTGATGCAACTTCGTAATAAGGACGCGCAAGTCAACAACGTTATATCTTATATTTATATGTATGCATGTACATTGGCACTTGAGGTACAGAATTATGGCATAATCCAAATTATACCCTCTGATGATTTTTAAAATTACTGTGTTGATTTATGTAGGCGACATGTGTGAGCAACCGTTTTATAAAAACTCATCGCATTCACATGTCTACTTTCGAAATATGTATATATGATTGAAAGTGCACTTTCAAAACATTAATGAAAAATGGAATTGAGTATATCTCGATTCAAATTGATCTAATACACAAATAAATATTGGAAACATATTGAATTGGAAATGCGTTTATAGTGGAGTTTCAGGTAGGCATGTCTGCGTTTCTAAATTTTCCTAAAGCCTAACAGGCCCAGATCCAGGTAGGGGGGGGGGGGGGCAAGCCGATTTGGGGGGCGACAAAATTTAGTGTAAAGAAAAATATATATAAAAACAACAAAAAAAACAATTTAGGACATGAACATGTCGTACATTTTCAATATTCCGTAGATGATTGAGAAGTTGGGCGACCATCAATAAAAAATGGAAATGATAAACAATATATCTTCAAATTGATTTAAAAGAAAAATACTGGCGTCAATTTGTAATTAACATCGTAGCAGCAGTCAAATTATTAGCCAAAATAGGTTAAGAAATTGCAATTTGTCTATTTTGACCTTTAAATTATTTTAACTTTAAATTATTTCTTCTTGATATTTAATGTGTATAATATTGTAACGTGGAAAAATTATGGGGATTAGCCGCCGCCTAAAGTGCATTCGGGGGCTAAAAATGGAGACTCCCGAATTAGACTAGCGGGACACAAACGGATCGGGGAAGCTGTAGTGAGCGACCTTCCCTTTTTAAGGAGGTACTTAGGCCATATCAGATCATTCTGGAACGAGCGCTGGGACGCGTGGATTTTTTTGATTTTAAGTAATAAAAAAAAATCCGACAACCGGAAGTAGAACTTTTATCTTGTGTAAGTTTCACTACAATTGCGCTCAATTTGTTTCGAAAATGCTTTCATAGCTGGTATCTTTGAAGTTGTAAGTTAAGCTATCGAATTTTGTTTTTTATCCTTCTTATATTCCTTAAATACATAGATAAAATCGTGGGCTGGTCACATCCGAATTTTTTTAAATAAAGTTTATACTTTTTAAAAATAACTACAAAAATCCTTGTCAAAAAATCATGTTTAAAGATAATAATAGATATAAAGAATGCACTTCAGATACTTGAAGGCATTTTTTACGAGGTACCACTGTTGCATATTTCATCTTGATTTAAAAGTGAAGGGCGGCGTTTGGACAATACTTTATGCACAAAAAATGGATCACTATCGTCAATCATGTTTTTTTGCTCTCTTATTTTGTACGGTAATGGAGAGGTCTATTGTTATTTGACGAGCACCAAGCCAACGCCGTTCTGTTTATAAGTGCAAGTAGGTTTTTTATAAGTGTCCACATGAAGTACGTGTCCACATGAAAAACGTGTAAAACGGAATATGTCTGGCCGCCCTTTGGAACCAAATCTTTATGGAAAAAACTTATTTTTACCGGTCAGGACCTTGGAAAAAAGATTGAACATTCATTTGAGATATCTAAGATAGTTTTTGCGTGTCAATCGCAAAAGATTACATTTTCAGATTGTCTTTATTGCATTATGAATGTACATATGTAAAGTGAGTGTAAAATTATTACGAGTATGATTGATTGTTAACGCGATGGAATCTAGAATTTGGTAAATGTCAATGCGCTTATTGAACACAAATAAATTTTTTTGTCGATTGTTACGAAGGTACGAGTAATATTAAAATATTGATATACAATCTTATATACATACATATGTATATTCTGTTTAATATTCTTTCACATTACTTATAATACATACTGTATTTGAATTACGAAATAATAATAAATTAAAGTAGTCTTTACTTTATTGAAAAAACTTAAAAATCCTATTGCTTAAATTTACAGAGAAACCAAACAATTGACTAGCACAATGCTAGTTCAAATCCCCGACGAAATCGAAATATTTATTCGATTTTCTCGACGATACTTGAAGTATGACGTATGAGTACGAAAATCAAACCTACATATGTACATAATGTGATATACGAAAATCGAAATATGTACATTCAAATTTTTCTTTTTTTAGAGGGCTTTGCCTTTAGAGGGCAATAAGAAATCACTATAAATAAAAAACCGTTCCTGAGTCAATTTCACTGATATAATTTATATTTTTATATGCAGTATAAATGAATGCATATTCGATACCATTACGTTATGCATCGATGCATTTATCGTGTTTGATCACCTTGTTATGCAACGCAATTTATACATACATCGATTTAAATCAGGACAAATTCCAAAAACTGAAGACAGTTAACGAATCCAAATCATTTCTAGGAACAAGCAATGAATCTTCCTTCGAACACTTACGTTATTAACTTTGTTAAAACGATCGAAGGCTAATTTAATCTAAGTGAAGAAAACAACAAAAAATATGTTGCGTGCAGGTAATCACGTCCTCAAATTAATTTTTAAATGTGTCCTGGTCTCTCGAACACGAACAATAAAAAAAGTCAAAATAAAGTACATAAATATTTATGTATGCACATGGATAAAGTATGACTAGATGTCTAGTGATTAGCAAAAGTTCGGCGTTGGGACGATGTTTTTGCACAAAAACTGGTTCACAATTGTTAATTTATTAGAAAAATCATGCTTTTCTCTCTTGCTTTCAACACTAATAGAGCGTCCACTTACTTTCAACACTAATAAGATTTTGATCAGGGCAGTGTCCTTTTTGGGGGGGAAGTTGCTAATGGGCCGTGTTACTGGTAACACATTTTAAAAATTTAATAATATCTAAAGGCATAAAGGTAATAACCAAAGGTAATAAAGGTAATAACCAAAACATTTACTTGAACATGAACATAAACTAACACTATGTACATACTATGCATGTATGATAAGAGTTATGGAGTCATTAAAAACCATCATACCCACTATGTCACTAATATTTGAATATGGTGTCAAAAAATTTATTATCTATAACATAGATGTCTCGCTAATTCTTATATATAGTATTTGTATTATGCGTATATGTATGTCTGGTCACAGTCACGCGTTACAGTATTCTGTGATGTAAATAAATATTTTGTTGTTTTTATTTATTAATAATGCGTGAAACAAACAAAATGTATGCATTTTGCGTAGCGGATTGGCCGAATATCGGCTCTCTCTTCAATGTGATCGAAACCGGGTCTGTGGAGTCGGAGTCGTAAAAATCAACCGCCTCTGACTTCATTTCAGCTTTTTCTTAGGGGTGGCAGGAAAAAATTGTACAATTTTTTTTATATCGGAATAAAAATGGAAAATATTCTTTGCATACACCTCATCGAGTTTTAAAATATAAAAGAATAAGCTCATTTTTGAAAAAATAATTATTAAAATATTATGTAAAAAGATAAAAAAGCGCCGCAGGCGAAATTTTTTTCCAAAAATCTTCACATGGTCAGAAAAAATCGTCCATCAGACTGTGTCACTAAAAAACTATCAATTAACATAATTTCTACCGACTGTCTTTACTTTATCTATGAACATACAATATACATATATGTACGTAATAACAATAGATGAAGTTTTGAGATCATGCAAAAAATTCAAACTCAGAATCGATTACTGATCACGTTTTCATAATCTAAAAAATTGTGTGTCCAAGTGTTTGTTTGTGTGTGTTTCTGATTGTCTTTTTATTATTTTATAATTTTATATATGTACGTATGTACATATGTATGTATATATAAAATTATTTTTATCTCAACTGGAAGTAGTACTTTTACGTATTGAACTGATATTTCATATCTAGAATTATAAACTTAATGCCAAGTTACGACTATATATAAAATTTGACCGACAGTGGCAGTTTACCGGATTTTTCTTCCACTATTTTAATCGACCCTTCAAAGATCTGTGATTTTCTGCGTCCTTATAAATTATAACAATTCGCTCCACAGATCGAACAATTTCTAAGAATTTTACCCAAGGAATACCATTTAACAAAACAAAATATAACCTTTTTTACATAGCTTTATTGCAGCGATTCTATTTCTGGCATAGCCTATGCTACTCAAAAGTAACATAACATAAGAATCATATTATTTCATTAATCTTTAAATTCTTACTGTTTTCTAAATTCACACTATTCCAAAACTAAGGCATGGCAGCTGCCATGGCATGCCCCACCCCAAATGACGTCACTGCTTCATTTAATTATTTTTTTAATTAATAGTATTACGGTATGCGTCAATTAATTTTATTGAAGTAAATTGACTAATAAATTGAAATTTAAAAATCATGAATTTAAATTTTATTATAAACTAGCTGAACCCGGCATGCGTTGCAATGTCACAATAACGCATGCAATTCCCGTCCCCATTTGTCGGAAAAACGCAGGAGGCGAATTTGACTTGACTAAAAAAAACAATAAAAGGCGGCGAACACTTTTTCAATTATTAAATTGTTTTTATTTTACCCTAACAACGTATTTTGCGAACTGATTTGAAATTATTTGCTATGCAATGCCACTCATTCCTGTTTCTCCCGTATCCGTTCCTGTTTTTGGGGGATTTTATTTCATTTTATTTTTTTACAGAAACCATCGCGGACATGCACAAAATAACTCTTATAAGTTTCATTGCAATCGGTTGAATGGTATAGGAACGCATACGTGACAGAAAAACATTGATTTATATTATATTTTATAAATAAACATTGATTTAGATTATATTGAGTTATTTTCGTCGCAAGCATGGGCCCTACACTGCGTTAGTACATACATACATAATTCTATATATTAATATATTATGCATACATACATAATTAAGTAAAATATAAATAAAAGTGAAATTGGACTCGGACTCCGACCAAAAATCCACCTTCATAAATTACTTTTACTACATTTTATAATTACACTTGATAAAATTGCTCTATAATAAATAATACAATTATAAAATATATGATTTTTTAATAGAATTCACTAAAATTTATTTTGGCGGAATTCTCAAACGTACTAAGCAAGCTCACCGCTCGAGCCTAGTAGACAGAAACAGGTGCGTTAATTCTCGAAACACTCGATACCAGGTGTGTGTGTATCTTCCATATATTACACTCGCCCACTTAGAAAACAAGCAAAAAATTAGTAAATATGCAAATTAACGAAAATTTCCAAACCATACAATTACATCTATATATAATCGATTTACAGGTACGGGTGAGCACGATAGGTACTCTAGGTAAAATATTATATCATTAATTAAATCATCGATATGTCAGAACGCTTCACAAAGGTCGATTGGTTGGTTAGAAATTTGGAAAGTTGTTTTATAAAATGCGTTCGGATTTAAATATGTTAACGACCGCAAAATCGACAAAATTATGCTGATTTGCCATTATCAAGTGTAAGACGCCATTTTTTGCGTAACTTTGCGTAATCGCCATAATGGTGAATATAACGATTTACAAATACGTGAATATTAATTGTACAGTAGACGAATATTTTTAATTAATATATTTACTGTAAGTTATCAAATATAATAATGAGTATTAGTCTAGTGACCGGAAAAATTCACTCGAGATAGTTGCGCTCTCGACACATCCAAACTTTCAAAGATGCTCAAGGAGTACTAACGCAATAGAATTCCACAAAAAAGCGTCAAGGGGTATTTGTATGTTATCCGTGCTAACCTTTTTTTTTGTGGAATTTTGTAAATTAGTACTTCTCGAAACTGCGCTTCTATTCAGTGCAATTTAGTGCACCTTTCCGTGAACTTGGGTAAGTAATCAGTCGATTTAAATGGAATGAATATTTATGTGTTATGGCTAGACTCCGGACCCAAAGCGCGCCGTTTATTGTTCAATTGTTGTAAATGCTTTGGTAAAGGTTCGCCGAACCTTTTTTTGCACTCCAGCTTTGTAAATAGAGCCAAACCGCCCCGATTCCTGGAAAAACACGCTGTCTATCCGTAGTCTAGTTATGATTAGAGGTAGGATAGTCACAGTGCTATCCATTGTTCGGCAAACCTTTAACAATGCATTTACAACCTTTGAACGATACACGGCCCCCTCAGGCTCCGGTGACTAGTTATGATAGACAGCGAAAGGTCATTCGGGCAATAAGGTTTTTTGCCGTTATGGATATTGTTAACTTCGTAGAAAACCTTTTTTTTTGGTCTTTTGCTTTCAGCATTGTTGGAGCGTGTATTGATATTTGGGATTGCCCTAATGAGTAAAGACCGGACCCTGAGGGGGCCGTTTATTGTTCAAATGTTGTAAATGCATTGTTAAAGGTTTGCCGAACCTTTTTTACAAAGCATTTACAACAAATGAACAATAAACGGCACGCTTCCGGTCCTACCTCTACTAATGAGTATCCGTCCCTTATTAATGACTGAATCAATCTAAGACAGCAGAAAAGAAAAAGTATGTATATATGTATGTACATATGTATTTTACTGAAGACAGCTAATTCTACAGCCAAGAAAAAATATTTAGTTTATTTTTACTTTAATTCAACAAATATTTTTTAAATGCATTTTCAAATTCTATTTCGAATCCTGGATATTTTAAAATTCTAGGGGCGTTGGTCCTACTAGACCTACTGGAACGATTTTCTGTGATCGAGAGGTGCTGAAAAACTAACAAATATCATTATAGTGGAAAAGAATAATTCGGATAACCCAAAAATTGTTGACTTTTTACTTTATTTTTAATTTGACAATGTTTTTATATTTTATTATTATTATAATCATCTCCGGAATTACAGAATTTAATACCACCTATTTTTGTTATAAAACTTTTGTTAAATGTTAAATGTTACAAAAAATGTTTGTACATTTTTAATGTGATATAAATAAAAACGAAGTTCCGGCACTGATTTGTTGTGATGTATTATATGTACAATACATGCTATTGCGTTAACTGGGGAAATTTTCGGAAAAATTGCAAAGGTCAAGATTTTGTGAAATCTCACCTCAAGGTCGTACAGATACGGCCAAAGGCGTGTTCGAGTTCTAATGCGGAACATTGCGAAATGCATTAAGTAATAGACCACATGTATGTATTTACATACACACATAAATGTCGATATTTAGCGTGAATGTGGCACGATTTGTGCAAATGTTTATGCGATTGTGATAGAACTGTGAATAATTCGATACTATCGGGTCAGGGTCTCGCAGTTAAAATTTTGGCCCTTGAGAATTCGCTTTAACCGGGCAAATTTAACAATTACACTAAAAAATCACGGTTACTGTCACTTAACGTTAAACAAAAGAATGTAAATCTATTTTTGCTTTTTATTTTGTTATAATATTCGGCGAATTCGGCCAAAGTATTTGTTTAATTTAGACAAAATTAAATATTCATAACATGAACGATCTGGTTTTTTTCATCGTTTCATTTCAATGTAAACAAACGCGTGTATTTTTATGAAAAAAAAACAAGAAGAAGAATATGTAAATATCAATTCCCAATTTTCACCAATGTACAATTAATTTTCACCAACGTACATATGTATGTAGATATTAACGGTTCCATTAAAAAAGGTCACAATTGTTTTAAAATAGATAGTTATCACTTATCAGTCACCGAAAACCTTCCAGAATACGTTTTGATTTCTAATCAAAATAATCATGATTAGAAATCAATAATTATTTAAAATGAATTTATATGTATTCGTATTGTCTTTTTTAAATACACCATAAAATGTTGTGTACAAGTTCTCACATTTACGTACATACGTACATCTTTATTTTTATGTCGTAAAAAAAACAAATAAATATCACTTTTTTGTAACAAATAAATATCACAAATAAATGTCCAAACTTATGTCTTTAAAGGGAAGTTTCTCTGTTGAATTTTAAGAAATTATGTGTCGCAAATTGGATATAAAAATACCGATACCAATTCTAATTTATCTGATATATGATTCCTGTTTTATGTACCTACATATGTATGCAAAAAAACCGTAAAAACACAATTACTTTCCGATAATCATCATCATCATCTACAACCACTCGCCATCCACTGTTGGATGGAGGCCTCTCCGACACGCTTCCACTCGTCTCTGCTTTGCGCAGCTCTCTTCCATCTCACTCCACACATTTTCCTAATTTCGTCTACAGTGTAGACTCTACACATCTTCCCAGCGGTTTTCTTCTAGCATTCATTTTGTCCACCTTTCGTCCATTATCGTCCAATGCCAATTCAATCTCTTTACTCTATCCACTATGTCCACTACCCTTGTCATACTTCTCACCCACGAATTCCGCTTCCTGTTTTTCCTTGTTATGCCGAGCATACAACGTTCCATATCTATTGCATTTATTCCATATGAGTGAATTAGACTTCGTGTTGCATCTTGCCGTTCAATGTCCAAGTTTCAGATTCATACGTCATAACTGGCAAAACGCATTGATCAAAGATCTTTTTCTTCGGGCAAAGTGGCATTTTTGATTTAAAACCCGTATTCCTTCGTCCAAATGCCCTCCATCCTACTTTCTTACGTTCTTTACTTCTTCTTCATGTACATGTCTATTCTTTGACCTAAATATGAATAATTATTTACTACTTTTACTATTTTATCATCTAATGAAATGCTATCAGGCATGCAATAACTATAACCTATTATAATTATGTCTAACCAAAATTTGTACAATATGTTTAAAATTTGTACAATTATGGAGAATAAAATACATAAAAATGAATTTATTATTTTTTTAAAACAATATCAGGTTGCATGCACATACATATGTATTAGTGCTTCCAATCCCGGAAGGTTACTTCAGCACCGGGATTGCGGTGCTGGGAATTTCCGATCCCGGGATCTCGGTGCTAGCACCGGGATTAAATGTATAAGAAAAAAAAGTTCAATTGCATGCTTTCATATTTCAAAAACGTTCAATTGCATTTTGCAAACTCTCCCGATGTTTCACGCAAAAAATACTCCCATATTGGCGTTCTTATTTTGAGAGTTTGGCTACATTCTTTAAACTTTCGGTTCGAATCCATAGATTTCTAATATTAAATAAAATACAATAAATAAATTAAAAAACATCACTTTGAATCCGCCGTGATAGATTGTACCGTCTAGTAATTATTCATCGAAACAATCCGCCTAAAATAAAAATTGCAATTACATACATCGGATGTGACCAACCCACGACTTTATCTATGTATGTATTTGAGGAATATAAGAAGGATAAAAAACAAAATTCGATAATCAAACATATGTACATATGTATGTACATACATACACGTTCACACATACCAGCTATGAGCATTATCTATACAAATTGAACACAAATGTAGGGAAACTTGCCCAAGACAAAAGTTCTACTTTTGATTTCTGAGAAAAACCTTGAATCTCTAGAGTAAAAGTACTACTTTCGGTTTAGGAAAAAATATTTAAAAAATTTCTATTACAAGTAAAAAAAAATCTGTCCTATTTGATTAGCGGTTTGGCAGATAATTGAATTCAAAAACTTAAAATAAGAGAACACCTATAAAAGGAGGTACCATTTCCACTTAACTTGAAAATTTGAAAAAAATTACGTCGTATCGATAAGAATTTTAGTAACCGATACTAAGTTTCAGTTCGATTGGACGAACGGTGTTCAAAAAATCCCCAAAATACACTGACACACAATACACAGTTTTCTAAATCATGAAAAGGTGATCAGTGATCGATTCTGATTTCGAATCAGACAAAATATGCATCAAATATCATTGCGGTTGAGCACAATATCTGCGACACAATACAGGGCGTTCATACCATTTCATGGAAACGGCAAGCCGGCGTCGAAACGGGTTAGAGCAAACAAATGGACTCATCCCACTGTTGTTCATTATATAATGTTGTTTTATGTTTTTTCCATACTATTTTTGTAAAAATTTTTAAAGAAATTTCTGCCAGCGCCGTAATCCCGGTATTCAGACTAGTTTCAGCACCGGGATTCACGGTACCAGAAAACACCGGGATCCCGGGATCCCGGGATTGGAAGCCTTAATATGTATGTATATGAGCCGTAATATTTGAAAATGGCAAAGTCTACTTTTCTTCATTTCGAGAAATTTTTCCCAAAACATTAAATATATTGTTTTGCGTTTAATAATATTAAAAAATACTGGTGGCCTGTAATACGTTTATCTTGCTTTTCAGAGATTCTGGATATATCGAATTAAAATAAGTGAAAACAATTTGTGAATTAAGTCAAACAGAAATAGTGATTTTGAAATATTTGAAATTAAATTAAGTAAAAAACACAATCAGCATACTCTTATTAAGTGATCATCGCACAATATTAAAAAAAAAGTAATACAATATTCAAAGTCTATTTCGATATTTAAAAAAAAAATTACAAATTGGAATTTTCACAATAAAAACGTAAATTTACACATTTTACTCAAATTATCGGATCCATCATCCATCGATAAACAGCACGAAGGTTAAAAGGAAAAAAATCAGCAGGGAAGACATCGTATCAGTTTCACATTTTCACAACTTCACAACTATCATAAGACTACTAAATATAACTTGCCCGTTGGTAAACATATCAACGGGTAGTTTTGGAAAGGAGTTGATAATTGTTTGAGGAATTATTAAGTTTAGTTGTCATTTAAAAATTGATTTATTTCGGTTACCCACGTGGTATAATTTTGAAGTAGTTAATATTGTACATATGTACATATGTATGTATGTATATATATATAATATATCTGACATATATCGAACCAAAAAACCCTATCAAAATCGGCGAAATTGAGGCAGCTATATTTAAATGGACTTTTGCTCTATTCAAAGCGCATTTGCGAACGCAAAACTGCACGTTCACTTCACGGCCACAATCACGTTATTTGGGCGTATGACGTCACCGTTTTCGAAACCGACAGATATGTACATATATTACTAACTTTCAGTTTTTATATAAGTTACAGTGAAACTTATTGTCAGTGAAATTATAATTTCACTAGTGAGATTATAATTTCACTAGTAATATTATAATTTCAATTAAGACTCAAGCAGTGAGTACGGATATAACAATAGAATTTCAAATTTATTTCTCAATGTCAGTGAATTTACTATAATAACGTACTACGAATCCTAACAACTTAATTTTAAATAAATAAAACCAACCCTAACTTAACCTAACATTAAATAAATAAATATTGGCTGATATTATGATATTATGATGTGTTTGCTTCCGCATCCAGTTCCACACATGCGGAATCAAAAAAGCCAAATTGAGGAATCAAAAATCCAGTGGGGCCAGTGAAAATGTATTTGGATATGATTTCACCGAAACGTCAATGAAATTATTATTACACTGCTGTTATAATTTCACTGTAACATATACAATATATGTATACCTACATACGTTTAATAGATAGGAAGAGACAGGTGTTTTGACGTAAAATTGCCATACATCTGAGATTATCTCTCGTATATCAATAATAATGTACATACTTGCATACATCCATACATGACTGAATAGAACTAGAACGATTAATTGGCCTGAATTACAGTCGGTATTGCGTCAAAGCTATGCTGAAAATGTATGAAAATTCTTTGATCGGTAAATCGACTTACCCAGTATGTTCTTGGAACCCAGCTTGAGCAGATTGGAGAACTGGTAGTAAGTGTAGAGTATGGCGAGACATCGGATGATGGTCATGAGGACGGCATCCGCTGCATGATATTCAGCTTCATGACCGACACAAGCCTCTGCCCATCCTCCGCATACGAGTCTGGCATGCTCTCGTGGCTCACGATCGACAGCAAGAGTACAAGCTGCTGCTGTCAAAGTTGCCACTATCACTTCCCATGGATGGGTCGCACACAACTCACCATGGGCCCGAAACACACCCAACATTGCGGCCTACGATACCTGAAACAAAAAAAATATCATTATTTACATATATGGATATATTTACTTACACACACCTATACGTTCGGCACAACGAGAAGAGATAGGAAACTGAATCCTTAGGTGAGAAGTAGGTATGACAAGAGTGAAGAGATGAAATGGGCGCGTCAAGTAATTAGAAGAATGGACGAAAGGTGGACAAAATAAGTGGTGGAATGGTACTCGAGAAAATGTAAAAGGGTGAAAGGAAGGTCACAAGGATGGAATTAAAGTGAGAGTTGAGCAAAACATGGAAAGACGAATGGAAGCGTTGGAGAGGCCTTTATTTAGAAGTGGATGCTGAATGATGATTATGATGATTCCTGATCTATGATAACGAAAATTCCTAAACTACATATGTACATACATACACAGGTACATAATATGTTTATGTACATGTATTATACAATAGAATGAGTCCTAGATTTTGGATGCATATTATACCTATGCATCCAATTCATTATACCTATGCATCCTATTTATAAGAAAATGATATTTTATAAAACCGAGCTTATTAATTAAAAATATTATTACTGTACCTATGTACGTAGTAACAATAGATGAAGTTTTGTGATCATGCGAAAATTCGAACTCGAGATTTTCACTGATTCGAACTCAGAATCGATCACTGATCATGTGTCTGTGTATTGTGGGGATTTTTTTCATATGAAATTCCAAAACTTATTTATTTATTTGGAAAATTTACAGTTTATTAAGTTACATAGATTGATAGTAAAAAAAATATAATTATGTTAAGTAAACCATTAATAATTTTCACATATAGGTAAAAAAAAGAAAAGCTCAAACATTTAAAATAAGAAACAAAAATGATAATAGAGTAAGATAGTTAAAGAAAACAAAAAAAGAAAAAAAATAGAAATAACAGTATAATAAAAATATCAAAATAATAAGAATAATAATATGATAAAAATTATGAAATAATAAAAAAAATATAATATATAACAAAAAACAAAAAGACAAAATAAATACATCAAAATAAAAATTCATAATCACAATCGTAAATTTTCATTAAAATTAATCATCGAAAAACAAATTTGCAATAATTACTCTAGCTTGTATAGCATTAATATTAAATAAGTCAAACATAGAAATTGTTAAGATTAGTGTGTTGACGGTGGAGCTTGCACGCCAGATGAATGAGCTTCTTCCATAATTAGAAAAAGTATTAGGTATGTAAAGGAGCTCATTACATCTAGTCATTCTATTTGGTACACGCAATGATAGTCTGCTCAATAATTGAGGACAGTCGATCGAGCCGTTAAGGATGTTCAAAATTGTTGAGATGTCAGCTATCTCCCTTCTTTTGACAAGAGGAAGTATATGCTGACACCTACAAGCATCTTCATAGGAAGTATAGGTTAATCCAAAACGGCTACTGACGTACCTCAAGAATCTCTTCTGAATGCGCTCCAATCTGTCTCTTGCACCAGAGTACTCTGGGTTCCAAACTTGGGATGCAAACTCAACAATACTTCTTACGTATGCACAATATAGTATTTTGTATGATTTTATAGAAGTAAAGCATTTGGAGGACCGGATGACGAACCCGAGGGCCTTCGACGCTCGAGCTACAACATTGTCAATATGTTTACTAAAGGATAGATCAGAGTTTAAAAAGACTCCCAAATCCCTAATTTCCGATACCCTTGTGAGTCTATGTCCGTTGATTGAATGAGGAAATTGATTGAATGAGGGAATTATAACGAGTAATATTAACACAAATATACACACATACGTTCACCTGTGATAAGTGAGATGCATGTCACATGCAGCATCACCCATATAAAATAACATCCAAAATAATCAAAATTATCAACTGGCGACTGACTATATCTGGTATAGGGTTAATTACGTGTCTCTAATTAAAAAGTTAGCACAGGATGTTCCTCTGCGTAAGGATTGGGGAATCTATTGTGAATTCCTTTTAAATATTTTTCATCTAAATATGTACAGCGTTTCATTTAATGCAAATAGTTCTCTATAATGTATTGACACAAACAATAAATAAATAAAAAATCGAATATGACGAACCCATGATTTTATCTATATATTTGAGATCGGTCTCCGTGACAACTTTTTGATACCGGGTCACGAGTGCGACCCATCATTTGGGAAACGCTGCTCTAGAGAATCAAGGTTTTTTATGTTTTTCTCAGAAACCTTTCAGTTTCTTGAACTGAAATTTCATATCAAGAAATTAATATAATATATACATATATAAAATTAATATATAAAAGTAATATATAAAATGTAATGAATTTCCGTCAGCCAGAAGTGTCAGTTTACTCTTGTTCGGTATTCTTTCCACTATTTTTTTCGACCCTTTAAATTTGTGTGTTCTTCATTAAATAATTCCAATACAATCCTTTTATCAATTTCATTTAAATAAAAAAAATCATTAAATCTGATAAACCGGAAGTGAGATTTTTTCCTTTTCGAAAAGTAAAAAATTTTGTGACCACAGGATTTTCTCCATACTACTGAACATATCGAGCTGAAAATTTATATTTGTATTCTTTATGTACTAACTTCGGGTTAAGTGAAATTATGGTTAAGGTTTTGGTGAGATTTCGTAAGTCGGAAGTAGTAATTTTTTTAAAACAATATTTCATTATTTTATTTTAACCTTTTAAATTATTTATATTTTCTTGATATTTCAGACTTATAATATTTATAATAATATTAAGTAATAAAAAAATTTTGGAGAAAATCTCCTAAAATAAATAAATTATTGGTACATTTGATTTCTTTATAAGTTTATCAGCGTAAATTATTTTGTATCATAACATACATATACATAAAGACTGTATGAACATAAATATTCTGTTTTATTTTACGAAGGAGAAATATTAAAATAACCGGGTCGCGGAAAAAATAGTTTGGGAAACGCTGCTCTAGAGAAGTGGTCACTAACCTATGGCCCGCGGGCCAGAACAGGCCCGCGAGAGATTTTCATCCAGCCCAAGGAAAAAATTGACCCGATTTTTAAAAACTAAATTAATTAAAATGTGAAAATTTTAAGATGATTAAAGTTTTGACCTGATCGTGATATTTTATACAAGAAAAAAGGTCAAATTCCTTTACAATTTCTATTGGGGTATAGCTTCCAGGTAGTAAAGACCCAAATGAAATGCAAAAAGCAACTTTCCGTTCTTATGTTGTTATCATTATATCAAATCGTTTGAAACAAAACTGGAATTATTTAAAATCACATTGTCTAAAATGATTTTACTCATTTTCTTTGTTCTGATAATTTGTCTAAAGCTATACCTATTCAGAACTTTCCGATCGAAAACTGTATTCACAATATTTAATTATTATAGAAAAAGTTTGAAGATCGATTTATAAATTTTAAGAGTAATTTAAGTGTTTCAATTTTTCCAAAATCCATTTGATATCGATATCAACGATATTGAAGAAGATTTTCAGTTGGAATTAATCGATCTTCAAGCGAATGATGGTTAGAAGTCAATATTTAAAAAAGAAACGTTAATTAAATTTTATACTACATATATTGGAGGAGTCTGATTATCCAAAAATAAAAGCATTTGCAAGAAAAATCGTATCAATTTTTGGTAGCGCATATGCGGACAGACGTTTTCCAAAATGAAATATATTAAATCAAAAAACCAACCAAGACCGGCATCTGGAATTTTTTTTACAAATCGGAACGTCAAATTTGAAACCAGACATTATAAAAATTAGTTCCTCAAAGCAAGCGCAAACATCGCACTAATTAAAATATCAACATATTTTTGTTCCATCAATAATTATCTTGTATTATATGAACTATATATATACACTTGTTTGTAAAAAGGATAAAATAAATTTTAATGAATTTTTAATAGCTATCAACATCTTATAACCTTAAATAGATATTTTCGAATTTGTACATAGTTACAATACATATGTACATATGTACATAAGGTATAAAATCCGTGTTTACATTATATACAAATATGCAAAAAAAAATTTTTTAATAAATATATGCATTATAAGTACATATGTATATGTACATAAAAAATGCAAATTTGTTTGAATTGGATTCCAATAAGATTTTTTTTAATCCGGCTCTCCATAAATTTTAAAATTCTGAACCGGTCCATTTCCCAAAAAGGTTGGGGACCCCTAAAAAAAAAAAAAGTACTACTGTCGGTTGTGGTAAAAATACTAATAAAAACATTAATGTCTAAAATATATGTATCATTTCGATTACATGAAAAAAAGTTTCGGTCTTATCCGTAGAGCAGTTTAGGAGATAATTGAAACCAAAAACTTAAAAAAAAAAAAGAGGACACCTACATATAAGTTGGGGTACCACTTCCGTTCAACTTGAAAATTTGAAAAGTATTTTAGTAGCCAACACAAAAAATTTTACGCAGTGTCCATAAGAATTTCAGTAACCGATACTAAGTTTCTGTTCGATAAGTCTAACGGTGTTAAAAAAATCTCCAAAATACATAGATATTTTTCATAAAGTATAAACGATATAATATCATGCAAAGAAAAAAAAATTAATAAAAATATTTCACATAAATCGCAAGCAATTTATTATATTTCTCGTGTTTATTATATTATATGTATATATTGTACATACTATACGAAATTTAAAAAAAACTTTGGATGAATCATTTTTATTAAATTATAGTAAGATATTTTTCAAATTTTCTGAAACATGAGTCCAACATTAAAGGAATTTTTTTTTCAAAAACCCGAAAAATAAAGAAAAATAGATGCATACACTTCCTGACATACATTGTATTAAGTTTGAATGAATGAATGAAGACGATTAAAAAACTAGCATAAATTCGACGAAATGATAATTTGAAGGGTTAACGACACGCGATCAAATATCGTTACTTAATAACGACAATTTCAAAACCATGACACGGTTTTACCTGCAAAATTAAGCATATGGAGGTAGAATAGAATAACTTAAAAATTGCAATTTTCTAATCTGTTCATCTTGTCATTGAATTGAAGCTTATTCGGAGAGAATGTATGTATGTATGTACATATGTATGTATATAGTTATGAAATTATAAACGAGATAAATCTGACGACACTTAGGAAATTGACCATTAACCTTAGAAAAAAATGTGTTTCGGGCGTTTGACATTAAAAATTTGTTGTCAATTTGCGAAGGCATACTTCGTGAAGACAATCAAGATCGTCATTTCCCACAATCAAAAGTGCTTATACAAGGTTGACAATTTTTATAACTCGATGGATCCAAGGTGAAATTTAAGATCATTCATTTTTCTTGAGCAAAAATAAAAAGCTTGTAAAAAGAAATCAATTTTGCAATGCAAAAAAACAGTATCAGTATATTTGATTATGAATTTGATCGGATCACAAACTCGACTCTGTGTTCTGTTATTTCTAGAATCAAAAGAATAAAAAAATACGACGACTAAAATTATTTTCAAACATTTAAATTATGCTAAAGGCGAAATTGCTCGTTTATAAAGAGGGAGCTATAATAATGAAAACGAAATCTACATACATACATAAATACAAAAATGTATCTATTAACGAATTCCTTCAATTTCATCAAATTTTATTCTCTATTTATAAAAATATTATTAGGATCACAATTCAGTGCTACAGATTTTTCACACAGGTTAGGTTAAGACTTAGTATTTACATGTGTACATACATATACATATGAAGAGGAGGTTAGTTGATAAATTAAACTCAATTTAAAAAAAAATTACTAATTTGACCAATGGTTAAAGACTCCAGTTCGAAAGTGAATTTTAAAATGATCAACTTGTAGTTGGACAGTACATACATATGTACATACGTACCCACACGAAAATAATTTTCACAAAAATCGCATGTACTATAACTGCAAATGTCTAATTGGATTCGCAGTTTTGTAACATTGAGGTGAAAGTCACATGCAAACAAAGCCACATTTCTACAACAACAAAAAAACTAGACGTTTCGAAGCACGCCACCATATACAAGTGCAATATCGAGTGAAATTAGTTGAAAAAACCCTCACTATTGAAAAATCATTAAAGGGAACATTAAGATTTGCAACGGAAAGGAGGTAGTATTGATGAACTGTTGATTTCGGCACAGGTGAATCATTGAAATTTTATGTAATCGTGTGACCAGCGTTATAATAAATCGCCTTGGACAAGTTTCGACCAGGTAACTGCTCTGGTATTTGAGAATTTCGATGTGACGTAATGCGTAGTTGTACATACATACATATGTATGTAGTTGGAGTGCGTCGAATTGTAATCACGCGCGATTACATTAGCGGCGGGGGTCGTGTCACCGACAAATAGCCACTGTGAACTTGACACTGGTGATCTTGGTTCGACAGGGCCGAACTGTAGCTCGGATAGGGTCAACGAAATTGACACGAACCGAAACTGTTACGCGAATTGTAATGTTAACGAACTGACGCAAGGCTTACATATGTATATACATGTGTCGTCTTCCCGTTCGGGAATCACAAGTTCCGGGCAAGACATAATAAATACCAATCACTGCCGTAACCTCGTCGAAAAATCAGACGCAATCATGAACGAGAACAACAAACTCTACTCGTCAGATACTCGGACTTGGAACTCGGCTATTGAAATTTATCGAGAGAAATCAACTTTTCTTTTCGATCCACATCGATGCATTTAGGGCCCAAACCCGTACGATGCCAACGTGGATGCTGAATTGCGTGAATATTATACAGCTGAAATCACCAAGGGCTGTTGTACCCAGATTGTTCATCTTCTATCTTCTATAATTGGTATAATATAGTTCAAATAATCCCGATTCCTTTTTTATTTCCGGATCCCAATGCCTTTTTCAGATCCGGAATAGAACTATTTTTTCAGTTTCGGTTCCCTTATATAAAAAAAACTATTCGTTTTGTGGGTGTAATTCAAAGAAATTAGCTAAAATAAGTCAGAAAGTATTTGTGACTTTGAGCCCTTTTTGCTTATGTAAGTGAATTTTAGCATCAAGTGACAGTTTAATGTGAGTGAAAGGAAGAGCTCGCTTCATCATTATTATTAAGGCTAAGGTCAGTATTTGCCACAACTGCTAACATTGCACAAACTAGTGCAAGTGCACGTGAAAGTTGATTTTACTAACATTAAGAAATAGTAAATACGTCTAATATACATATTTTGTACAAGATCAAATTTGAAAAATACGTTGAATAATTTTAAATCGTGACTAACTTTGGATTGTATTCATAGTTTTATAAATATAATACATACATATTTAGGTTAAACGTTGAAAACTAAAAAAAAAAGCAGTGAATGAGTTTTCCATTTTGAAAATTTCACTCCTCTGATGACCCAATCCGACAAATATTGTATGTACATATATATACAATTTGAATTGAACGACGAACAAATTTTGCATTCGAAAGGAGCATATGTAAATTTAAAGTCTTAAGTCTATACACATGTAGGTACTATGCAACTAGATTACATTTCGTTTGAAATCCGTACTTAAATAGAATCTTAATCGAAAAGCTTTTTGTAAGACTTTCAACCTTAAATAAGCTGATAGCTATTAATCTAAATGACAAAAGTCTATTAGAAAATAGGTTGATTGGTTCAAATTCGAATTATTTGGGTTAGTTTTTGTGACTCATCGTCTTCTCGTCTCAAGGTTGGTCCGTCAATCTCAATCACCCGACAGCGATATAGATTTGAAGATTCGCCTCCAATGGAATCAATTGACAGCAAATAACAATAAATATAAAAAAAATAATAATAAACGCTTCAATAACGATGTTGAGGAAATTCGAGGGTTATAGAACCCGTGACTGTTACGATGTCCTAAGTAGCACGTACACTGCTTTCAACTCATGAGGGCTTATTCTAAAATTCTATTTGGTAGGTTTTAAAAGTATAAAAAACAATAACGTGCATATTACAACTGTATTAGTGATTATTAATTGTAAATATGACTATTATGAAGGACGAAAATACGTTTCTTTTACTAGTGACATATGCAAAGTACGCCTTAATGAGATAATAAAAAATAGTCATAGATATGAATAGTAAGACAGAAATATTCAAAAGACCAATTTTTTAACGATTTGAGAATGATCGATGGTGCGAAGAAAGTAAAAATCTTCACTTTTCCACGTTACGTCATCGAGTGTTGTGTAGACCAGCAAGTTACGAACAATCTCACGTAGTAATGACATAGAAAGTGAGTGTCGGCGTTACGTTACATTATTTTAGAATAACATTCACGAGACACCGGTTTACGTTCGATATAATATAATAATATACTTATCTATTTGTTGTTTATCAACACGTAACGAGAAAGCCAAGACTTTGACCCGAATAAGGCAATCAATCTTGAAAATAAGTGACTGTGGATAATCCAATTATAATACATATTTTATAATTTCATGGGTCATATAAACATACGTACACGAAGGGATCATATATACAGTGTTCGGGTTAGTGGACGATGAAGTGAAAGTGGCCTGCCTTGACTGACTGCCTCCGGAAGACGACTTCTTCAACACCTGAAGAAGTTGTCGAACGAACGAAACGTCGTGGAAGTTGCACAATCGAAAGGAAGGATGTCGCATAGCTGAACGAAACGTTACGACATATCATCTATTATAACATTAGCGTGAAATGTAATGTTTAATTAAAACCTCACATTTAATTAAGTTTAATTAATTAAATGTAAGGTTTATTACAACATGAAAAAAATATTGTTTTAAAAATATGTATTTAGAAACCAGTTTTTGCAGTCCCTTGCTTGTAATTAGTCATTTATTGTAAGTGAGTATATGAATAAGGTTATGATTATTATCTGTAAAAGTTATGCACGAACGACCGGGTCAAGAGCCTGCAAGTGCAACGGAATCGACACTTTCGCTAAGATGCGACCAAACTCTGAATGGCAACGATTCTCAAACCCATATTAATTACGTTAAATTATGTTTAACCCTTTTGAAATTCATTTTTATTTTTACGATTGGCGTTCCAGTATACATATAGATAAGATTTTTACAATTATTCGTCACTAATACAGGTTCAATGTATGTACAAGCACATGCTTCTTTCACATATGTATATTTATTTTCAATAGAAGTGGTTAAATACGCATTCTTGAGATAAAAGCACTGTAATATGTTTGAAATATTAAAAACTATATACTACATACATACATTATTATTTATTATTTATTTAAGTTTCGACCATTGTAACATTGTAGGAGTCCCTAATGCACCACAATGGTCGAAAAAAAATACATGAGGGATGAGAAAAATAAAATATATACATACACACAAACAAAAATACATTTATACACGATCATAAAAAAATTAAAGCATTATATGCATAGAAGTAGAATGCTTGGTAGGGAATGTCTTGCACCTACAGCAAGCTCCAATAAATAAGAACCAGCTGCAAATACAAAACATCCCTGCGAGGCCCAAATGGAAGAGAGAAGATCAAATTCCACTCATACATCACATTCAATTATGAAAGTAAGGATGAGCGCAGGCTGCCAGACAGATAGGTTAAATTAATCTCCGATAATCTACGCTCATTCAGGCTCAGCAGCAACGATTTCATTGAGAAGTCGGATAGCTTTTGGAATAGGTGAACTTATTTCAATGATTTTTTTCTGTTTATTTTATATGAATGTAGAAATTTTTTTAATGTAGAAAAAAAATATAAAAAAGCACAATGGAAATATCAAAAATTTTTGGAAGACAAAAAATTTATGAACATATTTTGCTGCATAAATGTTTCATTCCTCGTTTCGATTAATTTACAACGAGTTTTTAGTGTTAACTATAGCATACATATGTATGTACATACATATGTAGTCTGTAACATATAAATATACGTAGTTTGGTTTATTACGAAGAGATTGTAGAAGAATATTGACTTTACGGCATTGATCTGTTTTTCCCCAATTTAATTTTTGATTCAATGACGAATCATACAACTTACACCATACTTTCTTAAAAAATAGACTACATTCAATTCGTTTTTTTCGGAATACACTACTATTTTAGCAATCGAATGAAAATTGAAAATAAAATTAAGCTTGAAAACTGAACATTGTTGACCTGATCTAAAGTTTGACGAAATGCAAAGCAATAAAAAATCTTGATACTAACGAATTGTAAAAAAATAATTTAGTCAGGTGTATCGATAGTTAATCTTAGTTGAATTAACTATCGATACACCTGGTTAATTAGAAATAAATATACATGTTCGTAATGACAATATTCGATTCAGAAATCTAACATAAATTTAAAATACAAGATAACCTAAAAAATGTGCCCTCCAAATTATACACACGAGTGAAGAAACTCTATAAAGATGTATGAATGCACAGATAATTAATTCCATAACGTATTTTAAATATGTATACATACGTAAAATTAATAGCACTTGGAGCTTTTGACATACTCACTAAATTCTATATAGATTTATGTACAATTAATTATGAGGTAATAGAATATAAATATTTTCGAAACGATTAACCATGCAAATAATGTGCGTTTCGTTCAATTGTATGTATTATACGAATGTACTACACACATCACTTACATATTTACATTGGGTAAACACATTAGATGCCTTAATGCGATTTTGTAAAAAAAATACGCACAAAGATTTTACACAAGGCGTTATGCAAAACCAATTTCACATTGTCTGAAAAAATTATGACATTCGTGAGAATCTTCTGTGACGAAAACAATATCTGTATAAACAAACCGATCGTACCAGATACCATATACATGACCCACATGAAAAGCACAGTGCAGAAAACTAAAATATGCCTATAATAGTTTATATCGCATGATCAAAGTTAACTTAGTGACGAGCGAACTCGGTTGCAAAATTGCGACTTTTGAATTGATTTTTGCGCAATTGTGAGACCTGTCACGAAAGACAGGTCACGGCTTCGCGGTTTACTCAGGTTCGTGTATTCGATTTACAATATTCAAATAAATGCAATTAAATGGTTATTTAAAATTGATAGTTTTACTACGAGCTAACGGTATTGCGAGACGAATGGCCGAAATGGTTTTATATTCATGAGAATATGGATTACAAAATATCATCGACCTCTCGTATGTATTAAAACTATCTAAAATACATTTTATAAATCAGTCATGGCCAATCAGTTCAGTGGCGTAACTGAAGAATGGGACAAAAAAATAATTGAATTAAGAAAACATTCCAGTGATATGGAAAACTTAAATGATAATTGCAAAATAGTTCATGTATGTATGTATTATGTGTGTACTGCCTTGTGATTAATTGAAAGGCGACTTTCACCGGTATGAATTAACTGTATCGCAATGGCAAAAATTAACAATACGAATACATACACATAATTTTGTTAGAAGAAAATCGAGAGTAATCCAATTTCCTCGATCGATGGACCTTGCTCCGTATCTTAATGTGTAAAAGTGCAATTCAAAAGGGTTTCTCAACACGCAAAAAGTATCATACAAGAGGCCTTCAAGCTATTGAATACTTCATCGTATAATGAAATTATGTACATCAATCGCATAAACATACGTATGTACATATGTGTATGCTATTATATATTAAACACTTTTTCAAATAGTGATATCAAAATTAATTTACATGTTTTCTTAACAATGATACAAACACGAATATTAGTGAATCTAGTAAATGTTAATATTTATACATACAATTTAAATTTTATTTTTTTTCCTTACATTTCTGACGTCTTTGCTAAACTGGCGCATTATACGACTATGTATATTCAAATTTTAGATTGGTTTATTGCATTGCTAAGGAATTAATGTAAATCACTAATATATGTATATTCTCTTTTAATAACCATAAAAATACAGAAATTCATATGTAAATAATTTTTTTGTAAATTGCTATGTAATATACAATATGTAATATCAAAACTCAAAATAATCTACATACATAGGCTGATGCAGAAATATAACATATAGGATCTTATTGAACTCCGTGTGTAACTTTGTTGAAATTTTTAGACGATGAAGAAGAAAAACAGCTCAGAATTTCGATCTTCTAACTGGTTGTAAGGAAAATGTTTTTAACAATATTTTTGCCTGTCGGAGGTGTATCAACACCTCCGACAGGCGAAAATATTGTTAAAAACATTTTGTATCAACAAAATAGCAATTTACAAAGAAATTATTTACATTTCTGTATTTTTACGGTTATTAAAAAAGAATATATATTAGTGATTTACATAAATTTCAATGCAATAAAACCAATCTAAAATTTGAATACAGACAAACTTCCTATAATGCGCCAGATTAGAAAAGACATAAGACATCATCTAAAAAATTTATTTTTTAGACAAAATCTAAAAAATAAATGAAAATTTATTTTACAATTTATTTTATTTACTAACTTTTTTTTCCCCCGTTTTCTAACCTTATAGATCTAGCACGTTATATGAAGGTAGGCTTAAGCCAATTTAGCCCTGATTTAAATCAGGGCTGAATTTCATACACAAACAAATCAATTTAATAAAAAAAAGTATGAGAAGGAAAAATCGGTTTTTGCCAAAACACATTTTACCTCTTTGGCAAATTTAATGATTTTTATAAAGAAATTATTAAATTTCAATTTATTAGACCATTTACTTTAATAAAATAAGAGACTTAGTTGACGCATACCGTAATACTATGAATTAAAAAAAATAATAAAAGAAATCGGAGTCGGTTGATTTTTAACGACTCCGACTCCGCTTAAATAGCTCCGACTCCCACGAATGCGACTCCGACTACACAGCCCTGATTTAAATGAATTAAATTTCAGTTATAAGGAAAAAATGCATAATTTTGGGCAATTATCAAAATAGCACTCACATTATAAAACCCAAAAAAGTAGAAGTTCGACAATGCCCATAGGCAGACGTATTATGTACACATGTAAGAAGAAAACAACCACTACGTTTTACATACGAATAAAACAAAATAATACATACCTTCAAAATCGATCGAAAGAACCGACACAACTCCACACTGTGCTTACAGAGTTGAACAAACACAAAAGTGAAAACTTTCAAAAAAACACGCAAAATTCTACTGTCACGTTGTTACATAAGATCGAACAGGGGGGATATTTGCACGTGTACAATCCGAAATTTTTACGGTTTGGTGGATGAGGGATGAGAGGTGTTTCGATTGAGATCGTGTTTTTGTGTCAACGTGCGCGACGAACCAAACAAGTGTTGAATGTTCGTGTGGAAAAGCTCGACGCGACAACGCGCGACCAAACGCCGCGATACACTGAGAGGAAATCGCAACGAACGGCTTATTTATAACATTGACACTAACGCCATGCCAAAATTGCAATTTTTGTGCACGTGCAATTGTCTGGAGGCGTCAACGCTAATTGTCTTCAATGGGAACATCCCATCCGGTTCCCATCCTTTTCGAGGTTTAGCTCGAAGATGTTCAACTTATTTCACTTCTTCTTAAGTCCTCAATTATGGTACTAGATAAATTATTTTTTAATATGCTATGGATATCCACCATAGGCATGGTTCTATTTTTTTGATTAATTGATTTTTTGATTTTTGATTAATTTGATTTTTTGATTAATCAAAAAAAAAAAATAGAACCATGCCTATGGTGGATATAAACACCATATTAAAAAATAATTTCTCTAATGCCATAATTGAGGAAAGGAGAAGTCTAATACGTTTGTATGGACAAGGCGCTGGAGTCCAGCGCTCTGAGGGCGCGAACACACAGCGCGGGATGCGGGATGTTGTACGTGGGATAT
This sequence comes from Arctopsyche grandis, assembly GCF_051622035.1. Classification (NCBI taxonomy): domain Eukaryota; kingdom Metazoa; phylum Arthropoda; class Insecta; order Trichoptera; family Hydropsychidae; genus Arctopsyche; species Arctopsyche grandis. The sequence continues at coordinate 16,785,539 of NC_135355.1, forward strand.
ATATTTTTAGATAGTTTTAAACATACAGAAAAAACGGGTCTACGTGACGAGCCGGAATGTTAAATTACCGAAAACGCAAATATCGGAAGGCGAAGATCGAAAATCGAAAGATCTTATGTCGAAAGATCAAAAAAAAAGGGTGCATGGCAAACGGTACGGTAAAGGGACCACTAGTCAAATGTGAACCTGTCACAGGACAACTGGTCGCTCTAGATCGGTCACTCGTGATCGTCCGTCACGCTAAAACTGGTCACGAGAAAACTAGTCACACGCTAAAACTGGTCACGAGAAAACTAGTCACACGCTAAAACTGGTCACGAGAAAACTGGTCACACGCTAAAACTGGTCACGAGAAAATTGAAAATTGAGAAATTTAATTTTATTATAATAATCTGTCTTTTTTGTGCTAATAGAAATATTTTAAGTACCTACTGATTTGTTCCAAGGGAATCGTTTCACAAGCCGAATCCCTTGTCATATTTGTACTCAAAAAGTTTTGAGTAAATAAAAATAGTCCAGAATGATCTTTGATAGACTAAAAAATCAAAATATTCTTAGTGAAAAATTTAATAAATGCCTAGAGGAAAAAACAAGTTCTCACTAATTTATTTTATAGAATTCGTATATTTTAAAATGAAATAAATTCGAATGTGATCAACCCATGACTTAATCTATGTATTTGAGGAATATATGAATAATAAAAAACAAAATTCAATAACGACACACACCTACACGTTCTAACATACCGGCATTTTCGATTTTTCGGCACAAGTTTGAGCGGTAATGTTGTCGGATTTTGTTAAAAAAATTTATCACTTAAAATTACCATTATTATTATAAATATATGAAATATCAAGAAAATAGAAATATTTTCAAAGGACAAAATAAAATAAAATATCGTTTTTAAAAAAAATACTACTTCCGGTTCACGAATTTTAAAACATTCAGTTATGTACATACATAGTACATAAAAGATACACATATGAATTTTCAGCTCGATACGTTCAGTAGTGTGGAAAAAAACGTGTAGTCACAACCAGTGGCGGACTGGGACTGAAATCAGTGCATGCCAGGAGTCAAAGGGGGCCCCACCCAGGGTTAAAAAAATTTGTCCCCCCCCCCCCCCCCATATAACAAAATTTTCTTCTTTCCATCACGCAAAAAATCAAGGGCAAAAAATAAATAAAATTTTCAAAAATGGGAATAAAAATAAACAAAATAGATCCATAAATTACATTGTATATTTCGTTTTAATCCTTGTCCTAGGTAAATAGAATGCATCATAAAAGAATGCGGTATAAAAGCGGCTTTTACTTTCGGTAGAAAACAATCAGGGACGTTCATCAGGGGGGGGGGGGCAGGCAAAGATTGGTCAAATTGAATTTTTTTTTCAAAAAATCTTTTTTATATCGGAATAAAAATGGAAAATATACAATATGAAAAAGATAAACTTATTTTTGAAAAAATATATATAAAAATATCTTATGTAAATAGCCAAAAAAGCGCCGCAGGCGAAAATTTTTTTCCAAAAATCTTCACATGGTCGCAAAATGGTTAACAAAAGTCGACCATCAAAATGTATCACTATATCAAAAAATATACAAACTTTCGGAAAAATAAACGACACACATCTGTTTTTGAGACAAAATAAAGTAAAGGCGACCTTTCTAACGATTCGCTCAATGGGACGAACAATTTCTAAGAATGTTACCCAAGGCATACCACTTAAAAACCAAAATATATTTGCTTCAAAATAATAAAATCTTTTTTTTTTCAAAGCACATTGCAGCGATTATTTTATTAGTTACACAAAAGTAACATAATATAAGAAATAAACGTAGCATTCATAGATCCATAGTATCTCATTAATCATTAAATTCATAATATTTTCTAAATTAGCCTCTTCCTTAATTTAGGGGGGCGAGTGCCCCCCCCAAATTACGTCCCTGAAAACAAAAAATGCATAATATTTTCAATTAATGTTAATCGAAAATTGAGATTTTGGGGAGGGGCCCCTATCCTATGTTTCTATATACATGGATGTGTCTAGATTAGGAATAGATTTTATATTCGGAAACTGTTTAAAATTGTGTATTTAAATCTTACTATATCGTCGAAGTATAATCAAATATTATTTTGAAAGTATGTATGAAGTAAATTTAAATCGCTGGTTGATGATGAATCGTCCTATCAAAATTGAATTAAGCAATTCAGTTTATATTATTCACGGAAATTTGTTTATTCCCATTTTTATTTCATTAGGTAGTTGTTACATAGGTTGGAAATATTACATAACCTTGAGGTTGGAAATGGGCCCGGTAAAAGGGCCCACGCAAATGTTGAAACTTACATTTCGAGCCTAATAAAAAAAGTTAACCGATCCTTGGGCTGTTAAAGCAGGTATTAGTTGTTTGTGTATATCGTAAGAAATTTGTTTTGTTGAAATACCCAAACTCTAGGTCCCAAAGTGCAATATCCTATAAATTTTTACACACGTGAAATAGTTAAAAAGTTATTTAATTTTACTGAGGGCCCATATTTTCTAACGGATAGTGGGGCCCACATGCCATCGGGCATGTACGCTTGTATGGCCAGTCCGCCACTGGTCACAACATATTTAAGAGGAAGAATATCCCACTTCCGGTTTATCAAATTGTAATTTTTTTATTTACATGACATTGATACAAGGGTTATACTGGATTATGTTCGTGAAGGAACACACATTTCAAGTGGAAAAAAATCTAAAAAGAGTTAACTGCCACTTTCGGTTGACGGTGTTCACCAAATTTTATATATAGGTATACTTTATATTAAGCTTAAAACTTCTAGATATGAAATTTCAGTTCAATACACTAAGCGTTTTCTGAGAAAAAGCCTCGATTCACTAGAGTAAAAGTACTACTTCCGGTTCAGGAAAAATTATTTTTAAAATATAAAATTTTTAATTTCTATTACATGTCTAAAAATATCAGTCTGAGTCGTTGAGCGGTTTGGTGGATAATTAAATTCAAAACTTTAAAAAAATCTGGATAATGGTGTTCAAAAATTCTCCAAAATGCATAGACACACACAAACACGCATGCACGCACGCACGCACGCACGCACATTTTTTCCAGGTCATGAAAACGTGATCAGTGATCGATTCTGAATTCAAAAGTCAAAATCTAGAGTTCAAATGTTTGCATGAATACGAAACTTTATCTATCGTTACTAAGTAATAGATAAAGTAATTAAATTAAACGAAAACCTTTGAAAAATTAGATATGCTCGATTTATTTCATAATAAATTAAATTAAATGAATTCTAGCGGAATCTGAACGACTCGCAAATAGGAAATTTAGCACATATTACTGACGAGGCATGACGTCATACACTTCAAACGAATTGAAGTCAGAACAAAGGTGAGATCCGCACATCATAGAGGAACACCTAGAGTCGTAAGCTTGGCACGGATCGGAGCCCATCGTTCAGAGAATACTAATTATATTTAGTATGCAAACATGGATGAAATTGCTCGAAACGAAAATCGCTCCGTAAGTCGTGCAACGAATTCAAAAAGTGTGTTGTGCAAACACAAAAAGCAAATTTTGCAATATGCTGATGTACATGTGTATTTTCTTCCGCTCAAATAACGACTAATAAGTGATTCCGACAGATTTTTAAAATTCTGTGTGTGAAAATATGTATCTAAAAATGAATGCATCAGAACATAGCCTCTGTTTTTGTGTTATAAGGAAAATCATCATATAAAATTAATTACATCGATAACTATGGTTACATTCAATTTTTTTCCGTATAATGTATATTTGTCCTTAAATTATTCTAAAATAATGCTAATTTATACTGCATCTGTCCAAAAGAAAATATAAAATTAAAATAAATTAATAGATGATACAAACACGATTGCATATGTTTAAACTATGTACTGTATATATTATATTAATAAAAATAAACGAAAACTAAATCCACTTTTTAAATAATTTTTAATTGTATCCGACATTATAATTAAACGAACTTATCTTGTATAAATGTGCATCTATGTACATATGTACATATGTATGTATTTGTTAGCTTTTCTCGAAAACTAGATTAACGATATTGTCGAACCTTTTCACCTAATTCCAGCCTAAAAATTACAGTGAAATGACTGGAATATTTCGATTCGATTAAATTCGAGTGATATTTCGATATTAAGTGACCACAACACGCAAGTAGGGCTGTGTAAGAGCCGTATAGCTCAGTTGCGTGTGTGCGAGTAGGATGCAAAATGAAAGCCACGCTCACATTAAGACAAAAGCCCAGTCATATTAAGATCATAAAACTTGACTTAAGGCGAAATCACATAGGAAGAAACGCGGCACATAGTTTTTTTAGATACTTTTAAACACGCGAAAAAAAATGTACCATGTCTTGCACATAGTCATTATTTTTTTTTTTTTTTATTATTATTTTTTTTTTTTTTCATACCAGGAAGGCATTACAGGTAAACCCCAATGCGCCTTCCTGGCCAAATTACAAACAATACAGCATTTTTTATTATATAAGTCGCTAAATTACGAGACACTGACTTAAACTCGACAATTAACGAGACATCTATGAATTGTACATACATTTTTATTGTAATATTTACATTAATCATACTCAAATAGTGGTGACATAGTGGGTAGGAAAGATTTTTAGCCAATTTTTAATCGGGAATCGTTTCAACAATGAAATCAGAGAAAATTGGCAAACTCTGATAGGAAACGATCAACCAGGAGTCACAAATCCTGGTCTGACCAGCAGCATTACAGATATACTCAGAAAAATTCTTTTCAATCGAGGTCAGCTCAAGGGATCGAACTCGGCGCCTCTCAGTGTTAAGCAGAAGCTTAACGACCGAGCCACGCTGCTGGCTAGTCATGACTAGAGATAGGCGCATGCGGCATACTACAAAGCGAGAGAGCAAAAAAAAAAAAAGGTTCGCAATAGAAATGGACAATGGGGCGGAGTCGCGGAGAACCCCTACAGCGGGGAGCCAAACACACGACGTGCCGTTCTTCCCTGCGTGATTTCGCCCTTAGCGCTCGATCTGCTCCAACACGCCAAATATATATCGTCGTGTCTCTTCGCAAACCTCATCCCCTCGAGTGTTTTCAGTGATATTTTATCCTTGTATTAGGTTTAACAGTGATTCCCATATTTGAAGAAATGTAGGACAAACTTGTCAAAATAATGAGATCGTAAGAATTAATAATGACACGAAGATACGCCTCTCTACAGCTGGAGTTCACGTACACGTCCCGTGCCACACTTATGAGTGTGTTCTTGTCATATAGGATTTCATTGCAAATAAATCATCCTCTCTCTCTCTCTCTCTCTCTCTCTCTCTCTCTCTCTCTCTCTCTCTCTCTCTCTCTCTAATCACCTATTTACTGACCAAAGCTTAGTCTTCCCGATATTGTATTATATAATAACGTAATTTATTTATTATCGGATATAATTTTGCCTAATGGGACCAATTCACACAAAGCAGGATAAACAATAACAATATACATATACATATGTACATACATATAAGGGTTTTTACCATCAATAAATTGTACGAGTTTTGTGTTAACAAACAATAATAAGAAGAGGCTATTAAATAAAACGAATACCTATGAGGATGTCAAATTAAAATCTGACAAAACGAGAGGGTGGCGGAAAGTCAAATATACAAGACTACTTACTACCTATCAAACGTCACCGTCTCCAAAAATTACGCAAATTTAGACGTGTATATTACGATTATTTTTCACCATCGAACAATCAAAATTGATTAAAATTTTCATCGTTGACCAAACCGCGCAAAATGGCAAAGTTTCAAAACGATCCGAAGACTCTTATTTTTTAAGGGAAAGGAAGGGAAAGAATTTTAGCTCAATCGTTTGCGAAGTAAAACATAAAATTATAAAAATTGCCATGTAAAAGTTGTTCATAAGGGTCGTTACCTTGGGACAAAACTACACATATGTATGTACACAGTACATATGTAATAATTGCGAGTGATTTATTGTGTACTGAGAAGTATGAAGTTGCAATTCGTGTAGTGAATACAATATCTATGAATCATACATACAATGGACAATGCTCGCTAATAAGAAATACAATAATCCTACAGCATTTATAGATTACCAGACTGACAGGATAGACCACAGTTCCGATATTGGTGACTTTGCCTCAATGTCAGACCTCCATTTCAAAATGCTTTCAAAAATTTAAAATAAACTACGTACATACATATATTTATTTAATAGTTTTGGACCATTGTGGCATTACAGGAAGAACCTAATGCGCCACAATGGCCTACATTTGAAAAAGATATAAAAACATGATATAAAAACAAGTAAACTGTAAATAAAGGAAAAAAGCAAAAGCAGAAAACATGGTAAAATAAAATAATAAAAAAAAAAGTAACAAAAGGAAAATAATACATCATTCAGAGAGAAAAAAAATAACAAAAGTGTAAAAATTAAAAATAAAATCCATAAATCCCATACTTTGTTTACACAGCAAAATTAAAATCATATATATATAACGACGGTAATCTGTGTGTGGGTGTGTGTGTGGGTGTGTGTGTGTGTGTGTGGGTGTGTGTGTGTGTCCTAACTCTCGCCGAACATGATGAATCAACCAGTATGGGGAACAAAATTTTTTTTTTTCACATTTTTCATTTTTTCAGTTTTTTCATTTTTTTCATTTTTTTCATTTTTTCAGTTTTTTCATTTTTTTCAGTTTTTCAGTTTTTTTCATTTTTTTCATTTTTTCAGTTTTTTCATTTTTTTCATTTTATCAGTTTTTTCATTTTTTTCATTTTTTCTGTTTTTTAATTTTTTCAGTTTTTTCATTTTTTTCATTTTTTCGTTTTTTTCATTTTTTCAGTTTTTTCATTTTTTCAATTTTTTCATTTTTTTCATTTTTTCAGTTTTTTCATTTTTTTCATTTTTTTCATTTTTTCAGTTTTTTCAGTTTTTTTCATTTTTCAGGCCCCGGGGTGCCGAAGGCATTGGGGGCGCTGGGGGCGCCGGAGGCGTCGGCGGCGCTGGGGGCGAAGCCCCCGAGGTGCCGGAGGCATCGGGGGCGCTGGGGGCGAAGCCCCCGGGGTACCGAAGGCATCGGGGGCGCTGGGGGCGCCGGAGGCGTCGGCGGCGCTGGGGGCGAAGCCCCCGAGGTGCCGGAGGCATCGGGGGCGCTGGGGGCGAAGCCCCCGGGGTGCCGAAGGCATTGGGGGCGCCAGAGGCGCCGGCGGCGCTGGGGGCGAAGCCCCCGGGGTGCCGGAGGCATCGGGGGCGCTGGGGGCGAAGCCCCCGGGGTGCCGAAAGCATTGGGGGCGCCGGAGGCGTCGGCGGCGCTGGGGGCGAAGCCCCTGGGGTGCCGAAGGCATCGGGGGCGCTGGGTGCGCTGCGGGCGCCGGAGGCGTCGGCGGCGCTGGGGCCGAAGGCCCCGGAGCGACGGAAGCGCCGGGGGCGAAGGCCCCGGGGTGCCGGAGGCGTCGGCGATACACAAAATGTAATTCGTAATTCGTAATCACTTCGTAATTTGTCATTCGTAATTCGTGCATCAATTTCTTTCCGAAACCAGTCGATTCAATATCTTTAACTTTATTTTTATTCGAGTTTCAATTCCTTTTCGAAACCACCCGTTGAAATCAACGGGTCTAAAACTAGTAGTATATAAAAATGTACAAAGGATAAAGAAAAAGTAAAATAAAATAAAACAAAATATGAATAAAAAATAAAATCACAGCGAGGCCCAAATGGAAGAGAGTAGATTAAGATTCCACTCATTCATCACATTAAAATTAAGAAAGTAATGATGAGCGCAGGTTACCAGATAAATATGTTAAGATAATATCCGACAATCTACGCTCCCCAAGGTGGAAAATATCACATTCAGGGACAGCAGCAACGATTTCATTGAGAAGTCGAATAGCTCTTGGAATAGGAGCCATTCGAAAAAGAACTGTGCGAGCAGCAGGTACAACCATCAAATGATGATGTCTACCACGCACATAATTATTAGGGACATAAAGTCCCAACTGTTCCAGCAACAACGGGCATGACGTATTACCACGCAATAGCTGGAGAACGAAACGAATTAACGAGAAGTTTCTCCGAAGTTCAAGGGAATTATACCCAAGCATGCCCAAAAGGAAAGGAGTAGGATAGAGATATGGGTAGTACCCATACTCTTTCTTATAAAGAAAACGAAGAAATGCTTTTTGCACTTTTTCTATAATAAGAGAGTAATTTGCTTCATGCGGATTCCACACAATTGCATTATACTCTAGCTTACTTCTAACAAGCGAGTTGAAAAGCAAGCGAGAAGACAAGGGGTTGGAGAATAATCTAGCATATCTCAAGACAAATCCAAGTCGACGAAAGGAAACGTCAGCGATTGTCTTGATGTGGTTGTGAAAGGTGAATTGAGGATCAAAAGTGATACCCAAGTCGACCATTGATTCCACGCGCTTCAACAATACGGATCCAATGGAATATCCGTGACAATAGAGCGAATTCGCACGTCCATAACTCATAATGGCACATTTACTAGTATTCAGTTCAAGCCCTAAACTGGAACTGAATTCTAAAACAGCGTTAATATCAGCTTGAAGGAGAGAGGCTTGCCTCTCATCCTTAACAGCAAAGAATAGTTTAACGTCGTCTGCAAACAAGAGACATGAAGCATTGCGTAGTACTTTAGGGAGGTTATTAATGACTATTGTAAATAGTAAAGGGCCTAAGGTGGACCCCTGAGTTACACCAGATCGCGTAAAAAATGAAGGAGATTCATAAATACCATATCTAACAAATTGCTTCCTATCACTAAGATAAGAAGCAAAGAGTTTAAGAAGACGTGGATAAAAGCCCACTTCAGCTAATCTGATCATAAGAGCGTCATTGTTGACAAGATCAAATGCTTTTTCAAAGTAGGCTACATCAACTTGTTGTCCACGGTCAACTTTAGACATGGTATAATATGAAAAGCAGGCAAGATTAGTGGTAGTGGAACGACATGGTGAAAAACCATGCTGCTCATCACACAACAATCTTTTGAACTGCAAAAGAATCAAACGGTGAAGGATATTATCGAAAATTTTGGGAATAGCCGAGATGATAGCAATAGGTCTGTAATTTTTAACCTCATTTTTAGAGCCACTTTTATGAATGGGAATGACTCTAGATAATTTCCATTTTTCAGGATAATTACCAGAACCCAGAATAAGGTTAAAAATAAACTTAAGAGGCTCTAAGAGCGAATTACAGCATGCCTTTAATACGTCAGGGGGCACACCGTCAGGCCCAACAGACCCCTTCAGCTATATACATATACATACATACATACATATGTATGTATGTATGTATCTATGTACTTCATAAATAATCAAAATTGCGTTAGTTAAGTTGTTTCAAAACCGAATTAAAAAAAATATAAGCATACATATATGTATGTACATATGTATGTGGCATATATCTAATATTAAAAATAAAGGCAACGGTTACGACATTTGCAGATCACCTTAACATACATACATATGTACAGAAACAAAAAACACAACTAATTTCATCAAAATAAAGTGACGAAAATCTTAAATATCGATATGTAAAACTAGTGTTGTACCCGATGTAATATCATCACGTGTGTTCGATCCACACGCGGTCGAATATTTTTCAAATACCTTTAAAATATATAACTAGTTGTTTTACCGGGCTTCGCTCAGTATTTGTAATATAAACAGCTTAAACATGGCGAATCTAATAGTAAATATTCATTTGATTTTTATTAAGTTTATTTGAATCGAAAGAAAAAAAATATATCGAATCGTCATAGCAACTGTTTTGTTTACACAGTTCCCCCCCGCCGAATGCCTCTGGCGCCCCCCCGGCCTTCGCCCCCGGCGCCCCCCGTCCCCATGCCGTCATGGAAATTGACTTGTTTTCGAAGTTCCCAAACAACAATACTTACAAAGTCTATTTCGAAATTATATATTAGATTTAATACGAAAAAAATGGTAAAAACTACCTACCTACCTACATATAAACAATATAAAACACCAATAGAAAAATTAATTAATTAAATCAATTTTCAGATGGCGCTAAATGCTCAGAGTCTTATTTCTCCAGAAGAAACATATATATATATATATAGCAAACAGTATATAAAGAAGTTTTTCTTTCGTTATTATATTCGTACGTTTTGTTAGCAGTGTATTAGTTGTGACGTACATATGTATGTCGAATCGATTATTAGTATGCGGTATGTGGTACGTCGACAAGTTTTATATTTCTTAAAACCGTTATCGATCACTGTCAAGGAAGGATAAATAAAACCATACAATTTGACCGAAAAGAGTCTAAAGGAGCGGGGTGTACCGGTCGTTCGGCCGGGCGGTCGGACGGTGTGGTATACGTGCCAGGTATGCCACATTTTTTTTTATATATATGTATGTTTAAAACTATCTAAAAACAAACCTTCCACATACCACATCCCACATACCGCGCTGTGTGATTTCGCCCTTATAGTTTGTCGAGCGTTATCGCAGATACACAGACACACAGAATAGCGATATTATATACATATATGATGCCTATTCGGAAATTCATACTTGTTATCATAGTGTTATTTCGTTATTTAAATATGAATTTTTATTTGCGACGGAAAAAATAGGGAATGATGTATCAGTATTCGTCTAGTGGAGGAAAATATTAAAGTGAAACTTAACGGCGCGTCATTGAGATTTAAGAACGTTTAAAAAATATAGAAGAGCCTTGTAAAAAAAATGAAATAAAATAAAACAGCAATGGCACGTGTGCCAGGTCAATTTTAGCGAAATTGATTTCTATTCAGATATAACGTTCGGTTTTCCTTATTATTGTCATGATATATTTTTAATTTAGTGGGCACATTCTTCGATGTAGCAACAGTTGTGGATGTGGTAAATTAAATAATTTATCGATGATTGCATATCGAAAATAATAAGCATGAGTAAAATTTTTATGACGTATTTATTGTATTTTGTGATAACATTTTCAAATTGTAATCTAATTTGAAGGAATAATTTAAATGATTTGACTTTATATGTGAGGAAAAATTTACATTATAACAATGATAAAAATTAATGCTCTTTATAAAATTCTATAGGAATACATACATACATATATGTATCGTAACGAATCACTGACATTGGTAAATTTGATTTTTACAAAAATTTACAGTGTTGTTGTGGACATTAAAAATATCTATGTACATATGTACATTAGTATTATGAAACGTAGCTAGAAAAATAGACTATAGTCCTTATTTATTAATATCCTATTCCAATATTCAATCAGATCTCTCCGCAATTCTGGATTATTTCACATTATCATATATCATATATCACTTTTTAACCAACTATTCCTGTTATTCCTTTTTATATATGTAGATCTTGCTCGTCTTTTAACATTATGTCCCCTCATTGGTGATTCTGAAGTCTCGACTTTTTCAGTCTCGGGACTCGAACATGGTAATTTCAAAGTCCCGGGACTTCTCGGGACTCGAAATTTTTGTTTTTTTATCAATAAAACTATAGAAAAGAAATTTTTTTTGATAAATATTTGTATGTTTAAAGGTATTGATTGTGTGTGATAGAAAGCTAAAGTGTTATTTTAATGAACCAAATTTAATTCAAAAGGTGTATTTTTTAATACATTTGAGTACTTCAGAAATAGTTTTCAATACGCTTTTATTCGATTCGTTTCAAATATTGCTCATATTCAAGTCAATCAACGATTTTTTAATGCAGTTTTGTAATTTTCAAAATCGTTCTATCATAGGTATAAACGTATTCAACCTTGTCTTCACATCTAAGTATAACATACATAAGTAATCTCAATACCAATTTCACTTTTTACATACTTTATTTTTAGCCTTATCTGAACAAATGTTATAATTTTGCGAGTATCCATAAGAGTATCATAAAAGGTTGGTTTCAAACTCAGTGCATTATTCCTAGTTTCAGAATTATTAGTTTCGCGGTCACTTTCTTCAATGGAATCTTTGTTGGAATAATTAAAGTCATCGTCAGATATTGATATTTTTCTGGTATATTCGATTTATCGACAACGGTCACTTAAGACCGTCATATATAATACCTGTTTTTTTACAATTTAAAACAGTTGTTTCAGGAGTTTCAACCATAAGAATACTATTTTCAACAAATAAAATCTAATATTCATATATCACGCATATTTTAAATTAGAAAGTTTCGAGTCCCGGGTGTTTTTTGTTAAAAGTCTCGGGACTCGAGACAGTAAAAAAGCCAGGAATTCCTGGGACGTTTCGTTGCAGAATCACTACCCCTCATATTGATACTTTTGATGTTCCTTTTCTTGTTTTGAATTCCTATTATTTGGTCATTTTTTTAGTAATACATATGTATGTACATATTACATATATATTACATATTTACCGTTATTCAACAGTTTTCTTCTTTGTTTTTATTTATTCATTTTTGTTATGAATTTTTAGAAACTTTTTTGGTGTTAATGTGGTATATACGTTGTAATGCTGTTTGTTTCTGTTTATTTTAAATAAATAAAAAGATGGACGAAAGAACTTCTCAAATAGTAACTGAGAGAATATAAAAGAGTGCACAGGCCTCTTTTATATTCCACATTATAAGGCCACAAGGGTGATGGGTGGATGAAATTATATGTATCTTCATATACATAACACTAAAAATTGAAAACTAAAATTATTTAACGAAAGCCCTTCGTGCTTTAGCACCAGCAAAATCAGATATTGCTTCAGAATAATCTTTTTTTTATACATACATATGCATGTATGTATGTTCTACATACAATTTATATATTTTTTCTGACAGTCTAAAATTGGGACCCCTAAAATTGTGAGACAGATTATTTTATCCCCCTTGTGCCCTCCCCCCCCCAGATATTTATTTATTATTATTACAATAATAACAATAACAACTAAAGACCGCTGTGACCTGACAGGTTACCCCAATGCGTCGCAGCGGTACACACACATACCAGGAAGGCCTTACAGGCAACCCCAATGCGCCTTCCTGGCCAATAACAAATAATGCAGCATTTTTTATTCATTATATAAGTCACTGAATTACGACACTGAAAAACTCGCAAATCAATGAGACATCTATCAAATTGTACACAAACTTATTTATTGCACATTAATCAAACACAAATTATTGGTGACATATTGTATATAGGAAGGATTTTTAGCCAATTTTTGCCAGGAACCGTTTCAACAATGAAATCAGGGAAAATTAGCAAACTCACAAATCCATAGAATCACAAATCCAAGTCTGGCCAGCAGCATACTGGCCAGCACATAGAAAAATTCATTTTTACTCGAGGCCCAGCTCTGGGATCGAATCCGGCACCTCACGACGCTAAGCAGAAGCTTAACGACCGAGCTATGCTCCTGGTTATATGATTATACATGTATGTACCTACATATGTGTAAGTACAAATTTACATTTCATTCTCAATATTGTATGTACATATATGTAAGATAAATTATTAATTTATATTATTAATCACCCATTCCTTATAATATGTATGAGTTTGGTGCGCTCCATTCTACCAACATGCAATATCTCGAGACTCGTTTTCTCAACTTTTCGTTTGCTTAAACGGGAGTTTGTATATTGTAAACAAATTTTTTTTTTTAATACATGTATGTAATATCTTTAATATACGAGACATATTGTGATCATTCATAGATTTTTAAGCTTTAAATAAATAGCACCTTTAAAATATTAAAAACAAAACGTTCAAAAAACCATTCTTACCATTTTTTTTATAGTTAATGTTTATCTCTTAAAGTAAGTATTTCACTACGTAAAACATTTTTGTATATGTACGTATGTGTTTTGTATAAAGGTATATACAAACTCGAAGACGAAATACACTGAAAAAGAGTCTTGAGATAGTGCAAGTTGGTGGAACGAGTAGACCCGTATGAGTTTACCGTGTACATACATACATACATATACAGGCAAAGTACATACAAGTACAAAACTCTAAAACGAGAATAAATTGTTATCAATGAATTGCAAAGTTTGAGTATATATGTATGTACATATACATATGTATGTCACGATGTCAGATAAGCAAAATAAACAAAGGCATACAATATGTATTTATGTACATATGTATATTTAATATAATAAGGTAACGATGAATGATATCATCATTGGTTAGAAAACGTTCATTACGATAACTTCAATTTTGAAACTATTAATTTTTTGAATATAGTCAATCTTATTAATTCTAAATAAAATCTAGAAATTATAAGATCAAGATTCATATTATAAATATTGTACTTTACTTCAATCTGTTGGTAAGTTAAATTTATTACTATTGTCATGATAAGATTTGAGGAAATAACATTCGAGTATTACTTTTACATACACAGTACAATGTACATATGTGGTGTCAATTCAATATCAGCAATTTAGGTAGCTCGATTGGTTACCAAGGTAATAATTATATCAAGTACATGTGTGATGCACAAGGAAAGAGGGCAAATTGATTGTTTGGAATTTTATAATGCAAATGCCGGTAGAGATCAACACATAATATATATTTCCTACTGCATCATTATTATAACCACCGTTGTCCTCTTTGGTGAATTAACTGAAATTGAACTGCATAAAAATAACCAACCCGGCTCGTTACTCGGGTCTATGAAAGTTAACAACAAAAGAAAAACGTTCAAAAGGTTTCGACCAGAGAAATGTTATAATAATAGTTTCCATAACTACTTTGATAAAATAATTTACTAAATTGTCAAACTACGATGTTAATTGAATAATATGTTATTTAAATGATAATTTTCTCACAAAAATGTATTCCATGTTATTTATTGCGTGTTTTTTAATGCATTCAGCAATTTTTAACGATGCACTAGTCCATCTTTCGAGTAATATGAACAAACAGAAAATTTTATCGGACATACGTCGAGTACCAAACATCGAACACGACTACCACAGAAATTATTTTAAAAGGTCCGTGGACCTTTTCCACCTGATAACAATACGCCGCCTAAAGCCCCTTCTATTATTATATCACTTCTCTGGTTTCGACCCCTTCTAAAACATAATTTTCCAGTGCTAAAATTGATACTTTAACCACTGAAATAAGTTTTCGTAGGCTCCGAGTCCTTTCAAAACACGTCTAAAATCTAAGTTAGGGTGCCACGAGATAGTATAATAAATTTTGTGGTTCAATTCAATACAAAAAGGTAAAAAAAAAATATTTGGATAAACAACAAATATATGTACATGTGTATTTTGAGGGCAGGAGGACTTTGTCTTCCTCCAAATCTAAAGGAGAAATAAGAAATATCTAAAGTTTTCCTAAAAAATATCGATCAGTCATTCAAGAACTATGTAATGAGAATATAAAAAAGTGTATCTTGTTAAAATATGTTATCTGGTAGTACATATACTGCCTACATCATCATCACATATGCACATATGTATACACGATTGAAATGAATACATTTGTTATAGTTATTATTATCAAAAATTATGTGTAAATCAAGATTCTGTGGTATTCAAATGTGTGAGAGGTCATTCATCTTTATCCTTGTAAGAGTGCGTTCACACTCAATTTAAGTCCATCCCATAACTGACATCGCCCATGACCACAATTTACTCTCTAAAACTAAAATCAGATGAAGTCATTGGCTGTTATCAAGAATATGACTGATATTGACATCTCATTGAATGCATTGATTGAAATAAGTAGTCGTCGAAATTTAAAGAAAATTATGTACATTTTAAACATCTAGTATGATGGTCAGAAGGTACTTTCTTTCTAAATTTAAAAAATATTTTTATTTGTTAAATTTAAACGGACCGAAAAATAATCTATGGGATTTAAATTACAAGTAATTTATAATGTATACATATGTATATTGAAAAAAGTAAATAAATATTATTTCAATGATATTAAAGTAGTGCTGACATGATTGTCGAAACGTCGACCGGGACATTTTGGAATTGTAAACAAGCCGGCAGCATGGATCCGTAGTTAGCGTGTAATGTATGGTCACGGGTTCTATCTCTGGCTTTATGCTGCTGGCCAGACCTTGGATATGTGACTCCAAGACCGATCGTTTTCTATCAAAGTTCGCCAATTTATCTGATTTCATTAAAACGGTTCCAACAAATTCGCAACCCTGTCCTATTCGTCAAACTTCATCTTAACAGCGTTTACAACATCTTGAATTTGTCCATAGATGTCTCTTTATTTGTTTGGCCCTGAATAATACTTATGTACAATGTTTAACTATAGATAACTTGAAAACCTGAGCCACTGATGATCTTGAAAAACTTTTGATCGATTAAAGTTTACTTTGATTGTTAAAAAGTTTGATCAATTAAGGTTTACTTATACATATTTCAATCGATGTGGATATTCTAAATAATTCTTAATACTTTCATCATTTTTTTTATTATTTCCTGTCAAATTTAATCTATCAATTAATAAAAAAACTTCTAAATGGTCAATTTTTTAAAGTTTTCATTCAAAAGGGGCAGCAATAGAATCTTCGCATTTATTATTTCACTTAAAAATTCAGGAATTTGTCGCATTCATTTAAAATTTGTATATAAAATTCAAATTTGTGACGACGATTTTGGCGCCCCCAGATTTTGGAGCCTAGCTCCATTCACACAGCTGTGTGTATAGATTAAGTAATTGCAGGTCGCACGGTGAAAAGATCACACTTGCATTAGCACATGTCCTTGAACTCTGCATTCTCACATTTACTTTCTTTTCTTAAGTAGTTTTTAACTAAGTAACTAGCTAGATAGAATACTGGGACAGCGGACTCGTGGACCGGGACATGGGGACACAGATCTATAAACTGGGACATGTTCCAGTCTACCGGGACGTACGGCAGCCCTATGTTAAAGTCATGCATTATTTTGATTTCAGTATTTGAAAAAAGGGGGATAGTTGATGTTTTACAAAGCTTTTAATTTAATTTATTCAGGTTATTTATATGATAATGTTATGACGTAACCTGATGAAAAATCTTAAGTACTTTTAAAAGACTATAAAGTAGATATCCTAAAGAATCTAGTCAGATATTAAATGAAATATAATTGAGTAAAATTGTCTATTTAGAAATGTGAACAAAAAACTAGGAATTTGCGTGCTAAATTTAATTCATGAAACAGTCGTAAATTATGGTGATTGGACGAGAAAATGTGACGTTGAGGTTATGAAAATGTCTACTTCAATATGTTGAAAATTCAGAATTAATTATTTTTATTTTAAAATATTGTGATTTTTTAATAATCCGTTGGTAATTATTAATGGTAATTATTGCACTGAAATAAAAATATATGTATTTTAAACGTCACTTACTCTGACAGACGCTCAATATCGATACCAAATTTTATGCGGCCATGACTGAAAATATTTTCAATGATCGCCACACATTTGTAAATAAAAATAAATGGACAACGACTGTACTATTTCCCCAATCGGTAAACCGATTATTTCGCACATTGCAATCGCACGCACGAAAACGTTACTACGAAAATAATGAATATCAAATTGTCGTTAGTATGATAGTTCGATAAACGGATTATTGCGCAAGTTGCGATCGCGCGCACGGCAATCGTTGCCATAAAAATCGCGAATACGGAATATTTGGCACTCAAGTTCACGTTAGTACAATATTTTGCATGGGTAGTTTTTGATTGATGGAGCTTTTGGGTGCCAGATGTTCCGTGATCGAAATTTTAGTGACATTTGCGAGATCGCTTTGTGTGGAATAATCACCGAACCCTCCAATTTAGATATTTGGAATTTACCTAATTATCGTTTCAATTAATAAAAAACCTAGTTATTGCTAAATTTCAAAAAATATATTAATTGTTTAATAATTTAATGCTATTCAATAATAATACAGTGATAATAATAATAATAATATTTTAGAGACAGTGTTAAATAGTTTTATGTCGTAATGAAAATTCATGTTTAGTCATTAAGTAGTTTAACCATATGTTGAATATTGATTTTTTTCTGCATTATACATTTACAAAATACGTATTTAATTTTGATTTAAAATTGTAAAAATATTTTTCTTAAATAAAATGGCTTCAAAACGAAAGCAATGTTCGATACAAAATTTTTTTGCTAAACGAAGTAAATTAAATGAATCTGAAAACAGTGTTGCGTCTGTAAAATCAAATAAAGAAAATAATATCAATTTAGAATCTGTTAGTATAAATATAATAAGTGATAGTAGCGATAGTGATGCGATATGTGTGTCTTCCTGGCCAGATGTTTGGAGTACGGAGATGTGGGAAGAAAAAAAACGCAAATATCCCTGGTTAATATGTAAGTCTAAAAATATTGGATGTGATATTTGTTGTAATGTAAAAAGTCTTTAAACTTTTAAATCTAAAGGAGTTAGCATTTCTGAAGAATGGAGCTCGATTTCAATTTCTACGTACGGAAACAATAGGAGCGCTAAATTAGCATCTTTGAGAGAAAAAATTGGCGATCATTTGAAATCAAAAGCGCATATTAACGCTGAAAAAATTATAGTAAGTTCGAAAGAGCAGCCTTTTGAAAAGATTTTAGATATTATGAATGACTCGGAAATTGTATCAACCAGTAAAGTTTTTAGAACCGCGTATTTTATAGCTGAACAAAAAGCTTTTCCATTTGCTTACTTTCCTGGTAAGGTGTTGGGCTTCCACCTTCTCGTGGTCCTTACCGAACAGTACTTTTTAATCAACTTTAAAAGTACTGAGAAAGAAGAGCCTTCCGGCATGTAGCGTTTTCGACCTTAGAGTCATTTAAATAGAGTCGAAATTAATTATGTAAAAATGCATGTGTAGGAATCTCGTCGTCGTCATCGTCATCGAAACATTCGAGAATATTCCGCAACAACAAACTACATTCCCGAAAACCAGACGTCGTACACCTGCAGTCATTATATTAAACTCAAGCGGAACGCCCCTACCAGTCGAGTGGAACCAAAACGGTCGAAACACGCCGCCACCATTAAACCACATCGAGCGGAACGGCGCCAATCATTCCAGAAAATTCTACGCCTCGACAAAAGTGCATTCCTCGTTCACGCATCAACAACCACATGCGCTTACGCATCAACAACCACTTCCATCAATCGTTCCAGAAAATTCTACGCCTCGACAAAAGTGCATTCCTTTCTTACGCATCAACAAACCACCACCATCGGTCAGGCGATTCCAGAAACACTATAAAAGGAGGTACAACCCAAACAACGCCAGTCGACCCACAGCAGCAAGCGTCGACATACAGCTCCTGACCAGCCACCACTACACTACGCGGACTTGGAAGATCAACCAGCCGGACGAGCCAGCAACACACTGCCGTATCCAGAGACCTTCCGAACATAGCCGAACAACGAGCCAGCAACACACTGCCGCATCCAGAGACCTTCTGAACATAGCTGAATGCCGAGCCAGCGACACTCTACCATATCCAGAGACCGCTGAACGACATACTTTTGCCCACAAATACCATACCTTTGTACAACCATAGGCAAACAATAAAACTTTATAAAACTAGCACAACAGTGTTTCGTTAGGCTGGGATACGGTCAACACTTACCTACCCCGCCTACACATGTATTGTAAAAATTGTAAAAAAAATTTGCAAAAAAAATTGTACGAAATCGAGCGTACCTCAAAATTTAGTACTACACCACTGTACATACATAAGTGCTAAATGTGGTGAAGAAAATACAGTGGAAGCATTTGCAGGTGCATGCTGCATGCGTCTTTGGTGTGCGGCCTGACTAACTAGTAAGTACTACATAAATAATTAATTAATATATTTAGCTACATATATAAATATATAAAAATCAATGTTTGAAACTTATTAAACCAATTGCGATGAAACTTACATGAGTTATTGCGTACATGTCCGCGATGGTTTCTGTAAAAAAAAATCGCCCAAAAACGGGAATGGATGGCATTGCATGGCAAATAATTTCAAATCAGCTCACAACCTACGTTTTTAGGGTAAAATAAACAAACAATTGAATAATTTCAAATGTGTCCGCTGCCTGTGTTTTTCCGCTGTTAAACGCTGAATAAGTCAGATTACCACGACTTTAACTCAGGAACGTGAACGGGAATTGCATGCGTTGTCGTGGCATTGCAACGCATGCCGGGTTCAGCTAGTATTTAATAAATTATTAGTATTAAATTAAATTTAAAATAATTATTTTATTAAATTTTAAATAAATACAAAATTTTAATTTTATTAAATTATTTAAATTTAAATAATAATACATAAATAATTACTTGCTAGCAATCGATCACATTTATTAAACCCGCTAGCAAACGATCGACTACACTTTAGAGCGGACCTTACCATCATACTTACATACTATCTCATAGTTAAAAAATTCTTCCAATTTACATCCGTCCAAGAAATTCCGGGCAGTTTGGCTAGTAATTAAATAAATCTATGTATAATATGTATGTACATACAAATGTTAATTGATTAAATTAATTAATATAGGATAAATTTTAATAAAAATATATATTTTGTCTTATTAACTAGGAAAACCAATTGCACTTATAATTATATGACATAATATTGAATAAAAGTTTGCATTGAAATTTAAAAATAAAAATGTAATTTCAATGTTGTAACAAACATTCATAATTTCTATTAAATTTTATTATTATCACAAGGCGTAGAAGAGGCACAAGGCGTGGGGGGTGGTGTTATAAGGATATAATTCAGGACGCAATCATTGCACTGAAAATTGAAAGTAAACATATTTTCAAAATATATAGTATGTATATAAAAATGTAATTGATAAAAAAACGATTCTCTAAGTATGTCTGTATATATATACATATAATATGCATACCTTGGCTGTTGGCGGGGTACCATCCTGTGGACATTTACAACCCTGAAACGGTGTCACAAAATTTGAAATTGATTTCGTAAAATTTTTTTCAGACTTGTAATCGTAAGTGAAACGTATAAGAGGTATGTAAAAATAAATTGAAATTATAATATCATAATCGATTTCTAAAATATCAATGCTGAAATAATTGTATACCTCGCTCGAAAAACTTTCATCATTAGTTTTTGAAATGAACGATTCCATGTCTGCCTCATCTAATATAAAGTAATAAAAGTACCCAAGATAAATAAAATATAGTAAATTTTTACATAATCAATAAAACACTTAAAAGTTATAAAATATTACCAATATTAAATCCAACCGTCAAAATATATCTCATTTTATAATGTTCAACATTCAATCTTTTGAATTCTCGATTTCCTTCATGTATGAGTTTTGTCAAATTTTTTACTTCTTCTTTTCCTTTTATACACTTTTCATCCTTAAATGATAAAATACTTTATGAAATAAGATGCTCAATTCAAAAAACAAGTAAAAAATATAAAAATCTGATCTATGATGATTAGCGACCAAGTCAGTAAGTTGGGCATTCAAAAACATCCTGTGTTTGTGCTGAAAGCACATGACATTAGCTAATGTTGAAGCCAAAGTTTCTGGATCGGTAAAATAACTTTTCATGTTTGCAGGTAATGTCTAAACACAAAGTCGAAATATTCGTTAAACATAATATAATAATACAATAATCTAAACTAATAACAATGAAGACTTACATCGGCAGTGAGTGAAATACATGTATATTTTTTATTGCAAACAGTACACGGTTTTTCTTTTGCATCTGCTCGGGTAACAAAATTCAATAATTAGTTTTAAAATTTCATAGAACTATTAAAATAATGAAGTAAAAAATATCACTTGTTTTATAATTTTTCATGAAAAATTTGAATGTGGAAATAATGACAATTACATATGTACATATATAAATCGAAATTTATACCAGAGTCGCAGCACTTTGAGCAGAACATGTGTCCACAATTGGTGAGGACATAGGAGCTGCCAGTTTGCGGCTTTAGAAAGCAGGAGTTGCAATGAATCCAATCCATCGCGACTCGCGAGTTCGTCCTCTCGAACTATCGACCTTAAAACAAGCGCGCTCCCTCCCACTCGCACCACCTCATGCTCACGAATCTCCGGAAACCAATTTTTATCTTGACGACCATGTCCGTAACACAATGCGTGATTTCACACGAGCCAAGATATGAGAGATATAGTAATACAAAAGACTCGTGGAGTCGTAAGAAATCAACCGACAACGACTCTTTTTATTATTTTCTTTATTACGGTATGTGTAAACGGGTAAACGGGCTACTTGTCAAATGTGAATCGCTAACAGGATAACCGCTCGCATGAAAATCGCTCGCGCGGATCCCTCGTCGCCATAGAAGTAGAATGCCTAGAATGGTCATTGTTAACATTAGTATCGTCTAAAAGCGAGCCATCGAAGAGAGAGACGGAAAATCAGAAGAAAGACAAGAGAGAGAGAGAGAGACGAAGTTTAGCAAACAATGAACAAACTCTACCACGGAGAGTTTTTGTGGCAACATTTTTGGAGGCTAAGAGCGATTCTATGCATTCTACTTCTATGCTTGTCGCACAAAAATTGGTCGCACAGAAAAGTTAGTCGCAAGAAAACTGCTCGCATAATTTTCACTATTATCGACTAGACATATAAACTTCGCACGTTGATACGGACATACGAGTTTTATTGTTACAAAAAATCTTTTTCTATTTATATTATATTACTAGTGTTCTGCCCGTTGAAATTTCAACGGATGGTTTCGGAAAAAAATTGATACATGATTTAAAATTAAGTTACAATACGAATAGTAATAATTAATTGGAACTGGAACTGAAACAGGAACCCGGATCCGGAAATGAATTATAGAACAGGTGGTCGAGTGAAAGGTTTCGACCGTTTCCCGGCCTATGGAAATTCAGTTGAGTTTGAAAGAGGATCGTTTATTTTTGTTCAATTTGGTACAATGGTTATTGTATGTACGAAGAGGTTTCTTCGGAGATGTGATCTAGTTGAACTCTAGAGGCTCACTCTGCCGGTGGAGGTTGCTGCGTTGCTTTATAAACGTTTTGGGTTGAAGTGTGTCGTGTGCACATCTTTTGTTCTTGGTACTCGCGCTGCCCTAGTTATGCTGCGAGCGCGGTTTTATGGGTTCATACGCCTGGACGTAGTTCGTGGTTTTTATGGGTTCAGTGTGTTCTTCCTTTGTTTCCCAGACACGTGTATAGAAACACGTGTCGACCTTTTGACGAGGCGAGCGTGTGCCATGCGTTAATGACTTTCCTGGATATGTGTCGCAGTGACCTGATGAGATCATTTCAGTTGTACTATATGCCTACAGAATGATAATCGGAATCCGGAACTGAAACAGGAATCCGGATCCGGAACTGAAACAGAGATCCGGATCCAGAAGTGAAACAGGAGTTCGGATCCAGAATTGAAACAATAATCGGGAACCGGAACTGAAATAATAACCGGGAACTGAAACTGAAACAGGAATCCGGATCTGGAATTGATTCAAAAGTCGGGAACCGGAACCGAAAAAGGATTCCGGAACCGGAACTGAAACAGTAATCGTGATTCGGAATTGAAGAAGGCAAACAAGAATCGGGATCCGGAATTGAAAAAGGAATCGGGAACCGGAACTGAAAAAGGAATCGAAATCAAAATCGAAATCAAAATCAAAATCGAAATCGTCACTTGGAGAATGGGACTCAACGTAAGTGACAAGAGTGTGTGTGTTGTGGGGGGGGCTGTGGGGGGACATTATTGTTGCTACAGGCTGATACTGATACGGGCTTACAAACTAATTACATACGAGAATGTAACTCGCGCGCCTCTATGCCGCCGACTAGTCCGCCGCAATATCATGTGTATTAAGGCGCTCTTCCACCGACTACTTTGACGCGCACGCATCGTATTTGCGCCAAAGTATGCACCTTACGTACGTGGTTTGTAATGGGAGTGCGCGCACGGCCACAGGACGGTGACGGTTCGGTGATTACTAGTCAAATGTGAACCGGTCACAGGACAACCGGTCGCTCTAGATCGGTCACACGTGATCACCCGTCATACTAAAACTGGTCACACCCTAAAACCAGACCAGTTTTAGGGTGTGCCCAGTTTTAGTGTGACGGGTGATCACGTGTGACCGATCTAGAGCAACCGGTTGTCCTGTGACTGGTTTACATATGACTAGTAGTCCGTTTACCGACGGTGACGCATCCTAATACGGTTCGGTGATTACTGGTCACAAATTACTCGTCACAAAGTCACTAAAATCTCTATAACGGAACATCTGGCAGCCGAAAAGTCCATCATACTAACGATAACTATCATAGTAACGAGAACTTGAGTGCCAAATATTGTGTATTCGCGATTTTCATGGCAAAAATTGTCTTTGTGACCACCCCAATGTGACGAATAGTCCAATTACCCCTAATACACATACGCCGCGTTGACGGACTTCTGCCACCGTCATCGGTCACGATTCAATTGTTAAAATTGCGTTTGCATTTGCCTGAAAATGTTCTTTATTTCATGTGTAGAAAAAATTAAATGTTTTGAGAATCGGAATCGAAGTGAGAGTTGGAGCCAGAACTAAAAACGGAGTTGAAGCCAGAACATACATATATCAGTGGCGTGCGGTGACTTTTCAAACAAGGAATGCTGTCTCTTGTTTGAAAAAAAAAACCGACCAATTTATTTTTTAAAATTTTATTTTATTCTTCGTTCCTTTTTACAAAATTCATCGATAACCGCATCATAGAATTTTTTATTGTTTTTTAAATTTGACATTATTTTCTTTTCGATTGCAATTTTAGTAAGACCAGAGAGTCTTTCTTCACTTTGACTACTTCTGGTGAACGTTTTAATTCTTTTCATAGTCGAAAATGATCGTTCAGCCGATGCGCTCGTGGAAGGTATCGTACAAATTAATTGTATTAAACTAAATACTTGTTCCAAAACTTCTATTAGATCATCTTTCACAATTAATTCCTTTACGTCATTTATAGATTTCAAATGAAAATCTTGCGTTGAGTACATGTAAATTAATTCGCTTTTTAATTTCATCAAATCAAATTATTTTCCATAAGTTAGGTGGAGTGATTTAAATAGGATATCTGGAAAATTATTTTCATATTCCTTAAATTTTTTGACGTTAAAAAAAATTAAAAGAAATTTTAAATTTTCGATATCTCGAAATCGATTGGTTGTATTTACTGAAAGAGTTTCTAAAATTTCAGAATAGTGAAGTTTATACGTTGTTTTCACATCTTCTTCACATTCAGCATATTTTCTTTTTCTATTAAAATTTTTAGTTATTACTTTGTTCCACAATGAATCAAAATCGTCTTTTTTGTTATCTAAATATTTTACAAATTTTTTAATTTCACTTACGCAATACGATATGTCAAAGGTTTTTTTTTGTAAAATTTCAAATAAAAAATCTGCCGAATTAAATATTGCAGAAAATAAATGCAAATTGAAATTGAATTCAAACTCTTTTAAATAACGATGAAGGACTTCAGCATTTATGACAGCATCAGTATCCCATTCGTCTTCATCATTAATTATTTGATTAAATATTTCCATTAATTCTGTTTGATATTCTAATACCATATTTAAAATTTTGCTATTGTAGTTCCATCGTGTAGGGGCAGCAGTGGGAAATCGTTTTTTTATTTGACAATCGAGAAGGGAAATTCTTCTTGAAGACTTACAAAAAAAAGTTGAAAATGACAACATACGGCTGAAAAAACGTTTGCATCCGGATATATGGTTAACAGATTGCGACAAAACTAAATTCAATCTCTGAGCGTAACAATGGACAAATAAAGAATTAGGACAAATATCTCGAATTTTTCGTTGCACTCCATTATGCTCCCCGGACATTACAGCCGCTCCATCATACGTTTGTGCAATTAATTTGTCCAAACAACCAAATTCTTCCAAGGTCTCACGTATGTGCTGAAAAAGAGAATTAGCTGTTCTATTGGGACTAACATCGACAAATCCAACTAATCTCTCCTGAATTTCATTGTTTTCATCTACATATCTAAAAATAGTAGATAGCTGAGCTTTGCGACTGATATCTGTAGATTCGTCCACAATTATGGAAACAAATTTTGATGCACGTATTTCAGTTTTAATCTCATCTAGCAAGACTTTTGATATTGCGGATACCAAGTCATTTTGTATATGGTTCGATAATCCAGTAAACACCGTAGAGTTATCTAAATGAGTTTTCAATTTTATGTCTGATTCACTCAACAGATACAGCAATTCAATATAATTCCCTCTATTTTACGATTCCTGGTGTTCAAAATGTCCTCGTAAAGGTTGTTCTTGTTTTGCTAAAAAACAGATCGCGCTTATTAATTTCGACAAAATGTATCTATTTGCAGTAACTTCTTTGTTGTGCATTTCAATATTTGCTTTAAATTGAGCACTTAAAAAATTTTCTATACGAGGTCCCTTTCCAAATTTTTTAAATTGAGCAGCAGAACATATGTGAGCTTGAGAACATTCATGTCTCTTGCGCGATTTACTTAAATTGTTTAGGTCAGAAAATCCAAATTTACTCCAGACATTCACTTCTTGAGAAAATAAAATACATGGCCAACAGAATAATTTCGTTAAGTGAGCACATCCACAAATCCATGAAATTTTTTCGTATGTTTCTGTGTTAAAATACCTTTTAAATGTTTTTGTTTTAGACTGAATATTTAATATTGGTGTGGGTTTGGGGCTCTTAACAATAATCTCCTTTTCATTAAATGGGAGAGAAGCAAATCTTCTTTTCAGCACATTTTCAATTAAACAATTGCAATTATTATTGATCTCGACGACAAGTCCACTCTCATTGTTATTTTCGATATCCATATTAAAGGCAATAATGAAAACTCGTAAGTAGTGGAACAGTAAACTAAAAATAAAGTTAGACGAAACTAATTAAAATGAAAACTTAATTCAAAAGTAAAAAATAACCAACTTACAGTATAAATGATTAACTTCGTCTAAAGAAATGAATCGGCTAGCTTTTTGATAAATAACTTGGGGCGTAGCGTGCGGAAATATCGATCAACAGCGGCTTCCAAGTGAAACTCAATAGATAAGCAAACAGAGAAACCGAATCCACCGTAGAGGTTAAACAAGTGTCAACGCGTCCGCGCGAATAAGACAGCCTCATAGTGCGCATGCGCAAATGGGATCGGTATCGACTCCGAATCCATGACGCGGGCGCACTTCAGTCAGCGTCTACTCGCCAGCGTCACTCGCCTGTGGCCGGCCGGCCGGCCGCCCGCCTATGCGAATCCTTAATAAAAATTATCAAAAGATCCTATATAATGCATCATGTAACAAAAAACACGTGATATGTGAAATATATATATATATATATATACTCATAAACTACATCATAATCACGTACATCACTAAGAATACATCGAAGCGAAATTCAAATATTTATTAAAAATACTCTTGGCTTTTTAAAGTTATAGGGGATGCGCCGCATCCACCGCATCCATGGACCGCACGCCACTGACATACATGTATCATAATCTGAGTCAGATTTTTTTTAAACACTCCACAGCCTAGCTTATTATTGATTTAATGATAGCCAATCATTTTTATCTTAATATTATATGTATATGTAATTACATATATATAGTATTTTTTAACAGAAAAAAATATCATTTTAACTTATCGCTGATAACAAAATAAAAAACTAGTTCACAAATCATAATCTCTATGATAAGCACATTGAAGTCCATAGTATAGCTAGCGCTCACAGATAGTTTTCATAATTTCTGTTGAGTTCATTCCGGAAGATTAAAAAAAAAGTTTTTCTGCTTCAGTTCTATTTCTATATAAAATGGAAGATGATATACCTGAAATAAAACCAATTAATCCTTGTGTTAATTCAAACATTTTTCAGTATGCCCTGTTTCGGTAAGTGATATTTAACAAATAATTTATTTTTATAGTAACAAAATGATGAAATAAGATTTAATTTTTGTTTTTATAGATGGACATCAAAATTATTTAGTATTGGTTTTAAGAGAGATTTGAAATTTTCCGATTTGTATGAAGTATTACATGAACACTCTTCGGGTAAATGACTGATCGTCACATACTTCGAAATTTTAAATATGTATCGTAATGTAATATAAATATTTCTAATATCAAAATATTTATTTCAGCATATTTAGGTGATAAATTTTCAAGGATATGGGTAAACCAATTAAAAACAACTTCCTCGAGTCTTTTTCGATTATTAATTAAATGCTTTGGACGTCTACTGGTCATTCAATTGTTGGTCACATTAATACTTGAATGTGTAGTAAAGTTAGTTATAATTTTAATACCCAAATTATATTTTTCATTTGAAGAAAATTTAAATGTGAAAATATTTTTTTTTTTTTAGAGTACTTCAACCTATATTTTTAGGCAAATTAGTTTTATTTTATGTTCCTGGTCAAAAATACGTATCAACAAATGAGTTCTATATTTATGCTGTAGGCATAATACTTTGTTCACTTTTCCATGTGATGATAGCACATCCATGTGCGATGTCAATAGTACATTCATGTATGAAATATAGAATTGGATGCTGTTCTCTTATCTATAGAAAGGTTTAGACTTGTGTATTATATATATATATATATATATATATATATATATATATATATATATATATATATATATATATATATATATATATATATATATATATATATATATATATATATATATATATATATATTGTGTGTGGATGGAGAATATATGTAGAAAAACTAATTTTATTTTCCAGGCTTTAAAACTTTCAAAATCGTCTTTGGAGCAATCTTCAATGGGTAAAATTGTAAATTTAATATCAAACGACGTTGGACGTTTTGATTACTCTACTGTCTTGATGAATTATATAATTGTAGCGCCAATTCAAACATTGATTATATCCGTCTTCATGTGGTATGAAATTGGAATTTCCGCATTTATTGGAATCATAATATTATTGTTAATGATTCCCTTAGAAAGTAAGTGTAAAGTTCTTTATATTTTTTTTTATTATTATAAAAATAATACAATCGTTCATGTATATGTAATATAATAATTGAAAATAAATTAAATTACAGTTTGGCTGGGTGAAAAAATTAAGCAAGAAAAGGAAAAAGCGATGATTCTAACTGATGAACGATTACTTCTCATGAGTGAAATATTATCAGGAATTAAAGTTATAAAAATGTATGCTTGGGAAAAGCCATTTTCGAAATTGCTAGAACTCTCTAGAAGGTATAACACAACGAAAAATACATTGTAATTAATCTTAAAATAATGGAGTGGGGTACGTTGGGTCCTCAAAAGTTTGGTTTGGTTTATTTTTGTAATAGCTTTGTAAATATTTTTTTCGTTATATTCTTCTTTCTGGCATTTGAATATATTTGTAAGTTTTATATAAATACATATTCATAACGTAGCTCTACATAATGCTAAAATACCAGAAAAGGTATATTAAAGTATGTCTTAATGGTTTTCAATATAGGAATCCCACTCCGTCTTTACGTTTCAAAAATGAAGTCCGTCCTCTAAAGGCTAATAATATCGTCTCTCACCAATAATATTATATTATTATGTGCATATGAATATGATTAAACTTAATATTGTTTTTTATAGAAAGGAAATCAATAAAATAAAACATATGTCATATATAAGAGGAATAATTTTATCTTTTGGAATGTTTGGCACTCGATTTGCAATGTTTTGTAGTATTTTGGTATATGTTTTATTTGGAAATATCGTTACTGCTGAGAAAGTATTTATAGTTACATCATTTTATAATACTATAAGACAGTCACTGACTGTTTTATTTCCAACAGGTATGGCCAAAATATTGATGTGAATTTATACATCATCATTTGTAATTGATTCTACATACATCAGTTTTTTTTTATTATTTTAGCTATAGCAATGGCAGCAGAAATTAGAGTAACTTTAAATCGACTGCAATCATTCTTGTTAAGTACAGAAGTAAATTTTTCACCCATACTTAGTGATTTAAATACAGATAACGAAATTTTTGAACCTAAAATTCCGAATGAAATTTTGAACGAATCCGATGAAACAGTCATTCCATTTTTTGGCAAAAAAGGTGAAAAACAAATAAAAATAAAATGGAATCAATTACCAAATATTGACGAAGATCAAGCACATTCAGAAAAAATAAATGGTAATATACCATTTGAAATAACTGGTGATTTATTAAAAGGGGAAGAAATCAAATTGCTTGATAATGCAATTATTATGGAAACTGTGTATATGACATGGGATACGAATCGTTCTGAAAAACATTTATCAAATATATCATTGAATATTAAATCTGGAAGGTATTTAAAATAATTTAAATATAATTATATTATCTTAAAATGACATATATAAATATTAGTACTTGTCAACAGTTTGGTGGCGATTGTTGGAGAAGTCGGCTCCGGAAAAAGTTCATTGTTCTACACACTTTTAAATGAAGTCCCGATTTTCAGTGGAAAATTTATAATCAATGGAACTATGTCATATGCATCTCAAGATTCTTGGATTTTCGATAGTAATTTTAATTTCTGAATTACATTTAAATTTATGCTTACGTTTTAAATGATGATGATGCTATCTGCTGTATATAACATTATATTATTTTACTGAAATTTATTCTAGGTTCAATTTGTCAAAATATTTTGTTCGGTTCTAAAATGGATCGGTTTCGTTATAATGAAGTCATTAGAAATTGTGCATTAGAAAGCGATCTTAATACATTTAAAGATGGTGATCAAACTATTGCTGGAGAACGAGGCACTAAGCTCAGTGGAGGTTTGTAATGGGTCTGGGTCACTGCATGGTTTGTCATTCTGTTTGTACTATAGAATTCCATATATGTTATATTTATAAATATGTATACCTATCTTATCTGTCATATCATTGTCCATATTTTCTATTTACTCCTCTTTTGGTTGGAATTTAGCTTTGTATTTTAAAATTTTAGCACTTGCACATACATTTAATGTTGAATAACGCTTATAAAAATTGCAGGACAACAATCAAGGATAAATCTTGCACGAGCTGCATATAGAAATGCAGATATATATCTTTTAGATGATCCTCTTGCAGCAGTCGATAATCATGTTGGAAGGCATATTTTTAGTGAATGCATTGCGGGATACTTGAAAAATAAAACACGAGTGCTTATTACTCATCAATATCAATATTTAACAGAAGTTGACCATGTTTGTTTAAGTTTAATAAATATAGTATTCTGAAATTTACTTATGTATGTACACAATATAATCTTCCGTTTTATTATTTCAGATAATAATGCTAAGTGATGGTTTTATTGTAGCTGAAGGATCATATAATGATTTAATTGAAAACTGCAGTCCATTTAAAAACTTACTTCAAACTAAAACTAAAAGTACAGAGGAGGAAGATAATCCTTCACAAGAAACTAAAGAAAATTCACTTACTGAATCAGTATATTTCATTAATCATACATTTTAAAACACGTTTTGAAAAAATCTTTATTTCATTTTAAAAATTTCAGATGGAACTTCAAGAATCATCAATTAAAAAAAATGAGGAGACTCAACAAAGCGGCTCAGTTAGTAACTGGGTATACCGTTCATATATTGCAGCCTGCGGTCCTATAATCTTTTTTATCATTCTTTCCATGTTATTCTTGTTAACTCAAATTTTGGCATCATTTACTGATCTATGGATAACTGCCTGGTAAATATAATTCAATGTACATACAATCATATACATACATATGTATGTATGTTTGTATTTTGATTAAATTGATTCACGTGATCATCTTCAATCTCCGACAGTACATTGCCAATATTTATTTTAATCAAACTTGCATGTGCGTTAATTCAGAATTTTTAAATTTTAGGGTTAATGCCGAAGAAATTAATTTGTTTGAAAATTCACCAAACTCTACACAACAACTTATTAATGATGCGACAACATTGAATCCATTTGACATGGAATCAATTAATGCTACAGATTCTTATTTAGATGATGTCAGTTCAGACAAATTACCTCGACAACGGAATGAATACATCCTTACATACTCCAGTATATAATTAGCATTTCTAATTAATTGTAAATATCTATATAAATTTTGGTTTAACATATTTGTTTCTGTGTTAGGCGCAATAATTGCATTAGTAATCGTAACAATAGTACGTTCATTGATGTATTTTAATATGTCTTTGACGGCTTCAATGAATCTTCACAATGATATGTTCAAAGCTTTGATTCGTGCAACAATGTACGTCTTCCACACAATTCCATCGGGTCGTATTCTAAATCGTTTCTCCAAAGATGTCGGACTAATAGATGAAGCTTTAACACGTGTTGGATCAGATGTTTTACAAGTACCTATTTTCAAATAATAATCTTTTATTTAAATGTCAAGTAAAACTTATTTTTATTTATTATAATGTGTTATTTTAGATAGGACTGCAATTTTTTGGTATTTTAATAGTAATTATAATTGTAAACCCTTACTTTTTATTTCCAACTCTAATTATGATTGGAGTGTTTATTTATATGCGCAGCTATTATATAAACACATCCAGAAGCTTAAAAAGATTAGAAGGTATAGGTAAGTAAGCAATGTATTCACTGAGTCAATTATATAGAGTTAATTAATAAACGATTAATGATAATTTCTTAATTTTAGCTCGGACTCCGATAGTATCCCATTTAAGCACATCCCTGAAAGGTTTGTCTACAATACGAGCTTATGGAGTTCAACAAGTATTGGTGGAAGAGTTTGATTCGCATCAAGATTTGCATAGTTCTGTGTGGTTCATGTTTCTTGGCACATCCCGAGCTTTTGGGCTTTGGTTAGATTTGATGTGTGTAGGATTTATTTCTGCGATTGTTTTAAGCTTCCTATATTCAGCAAAAGGTGAATACACAGTAAAAAATTGTGCAATTCAATTCTAATCCATTCCATAGTTTTCATATATTTTGTTTTAATCAGGAATCACTGCTGGAAATGTAGGTTTGATGATAAGTCAAGCTATTGCATTGACTGGAATGATGCAGTGGGGATTGAGACAGTCTGCAGAACTAGAAAATTTGATGACGAGCGTTGAAAGGTTATTTAGCTAAAATACCATTATATTTAACTAAAAAAATCATCAAGGAATTGTTGTTTTTAATTTTTTCTGCTGAATTTAGAGTTTTGGAATATCATGATGTGGAACAAGAACCACCATTGCATCAATCTGAAGATGAACAATTATTGCATTGGCCTTACAAGGGAAAAATTGAATTTGACGGCTTATCATTACGATATTCTCCTAAAGGAAAAACTGTGCTGAAAAAACTCACTTTTAAAGTATTACCAAAAGAAAAGCTAGGCATTGTGGGCCGATCAGGCTCTGGCAAAAGCTCTATTATTAACGCACTGTTTAGGTCAGTAAATCAAATTATTATTTTTATGTACATATAATATAAATTATCATGTTCTTAGTTGGCTTTCTTTCATTTCAGAATGGCATTTACAGAGGGTTCAGTAAAAATTGACGATATAGAAACAAGCACTATAGGTCTTCATGTACTTCGTAGTAAAATATCCATAATACCCCAAGAGCCAGTACTATTTTCTGGCACATTGCGTCACAATTTGGATCCATTTTCCGAATGTGATGATGAAACACTTTGGTCAGCTTTAGAAAAAGTATGTACCCATCATTCATATATTTCATAAGATTTTGTGTATTTATTATGTGTTTTTCTAAATATGCAATCAGGTTGAATTGAAAGAATTTGTCACTGGACTGACGGATGGATTAAGTGCGACAATATCAGAAGGCGGTTCAAATTTCAGCGTCGGACAAAGGCAATTAATTTGTTTAGCTCGGGCAATTGTTTGTAAAAATAATATTTTAGTTATGGATGAAGCCACAGCAAATGTTGATCCCCGGTCAGAAATCACTTTTTTGTTTTATTTTTACATATGATTTAAAATAACGCTAATTTAATATTTTTGTATAAATTATTTATCATTGCAGGACTGATTTGTTGATTCAAAAAACTATACGAGAACAATTTAAAGACTATACTGTAATTACTATTGCCCATAGATTACAAACAATTATAGATTCAGACAAGGTATATTCATATATAAAATTACTATCTTATTATTATTATATTTTCAATTATTAAGAAATATTATCATCAATAAAATTATTTTTTTTTTTAGATATTTAATTTTTAAAATAAATATTTTTAATTTTAGATATTAGTCATGGAAAATGGTAAAGAAGTAGAATTTGACCATCCATATATTTTGTTACAAAATGAAAATGGTAAATTTACTAGTATGGTAAAACGGACAAAACAAATTGGCGAGGATCTTAATGAAATAGCTAAAAAGGTATTTATTATATTTATTCATATTTCGTTTCATTCGATTTTAATATTTTTTTAAATGATTGTGTTTTGTGTATTACAGAGTTACAATAAAAATAACCAAAAAATAGATGAGTAGTGCAACAATGAATTTTATAATATATGATTTATTGAATTCTTATATTCAGCGAAGTTACACATATACGATCACATTGCTTATCATCTTATAATTAATAATAAAACTAATACAGAATTGATTACTGCAATTAATAAATAATATCCATAATAAATATATTTTTAATTTTGTATTATGGGTAAAATTTTATTATATTTATTCCTTCGGAATTTTTTGAATGAATTTGCTGTTTGATTGTTCCTTCTGTGGAATTGCCTTCTTCTTATCGGATTGTGAAAAACTGGCTTTGGGCTTCGTGTTGTCTTCTTTCACCTTTACATCTTCACTTTCTGAGGATATTTCAACCTTTTCCAAGTGACTCTCCTCTTTGGCCACTTTGGACTTTTCTTTTCGGAGCGAAGTCAATTCGGCTATCGTTGGCGTCTCAACTTTCACAACTATATAGCCTCCATTTTCGTCTTGCTTTTCTTGAGACCTAGCTGCTTTTATATCGTTTAGTCTTCCAGCACTTCTTCCTGATGGAATAGAATGGAATGCTTCAGCGAGATCCAAATTAATGTCTTCAAGAGGAGTATCTCCACTTCTTATATACACAGGCACATATCCAGGTCGGTACGGCAAAAATTGTTTTTTTGGTACCGGGTAAGCATCTAAAAACAACGAAATAAATAAAATCATGAGCATTTTAATCTTTTGTTTCTTTTCAATATTTTGTGCATTAAAAAACACTGCAAACCAGTAATGAATGAGTAAGTCGTGACATTTAATCCTGGCAAACTATTTAATGTCATGGGTTAACTTATAAATAAAAAAAACCATTAAGTTGAATCATCAAATGCGGATATGTGGTATATACATACAATTATATATGAAGAGTCGATGATATCACATTGGATTCCTTCAGCATTTATATGAATACTATACATTATGCCAAAAGGAAAAATCAAAATTTTGGATTTTCCACGATGGACTTTAAAGAGGAAAAAATCTCAATTCCGGTTTATTAAATTTAATGATTTTTTTATCACATTAATACAAGGATCATACTTGAATTCTCTCGTGAAGAGCACACATATTTAATGGGTCGAAAATAATAGGGAAAGAAAAATCGAACAAGAGTATACTGCCACTAATTTGGTATTAAGCTTAAACTTCGGGATATGAAATTTTAAGATTTATGATTTAACTTCTAGATATGAAATTTTAAGATTTTTGAAAAAAACATAAAAACCCCGATTCTCTAGGGGAAAAATACTACTTCCGGTCTAGGTAAAAATATTTAAAAAATATTAGTGTATAAAATTTACAATTTCTATATTCATGTAAAAAACAGTGTATTTTGTTGAGCGGTTTGGGAGATAATAGAATCCAAAAACTTAAAAAAGAGGAACCGATAAGGGGAGGTATGTACCATTTTCGGTGTAGATAAAAAATACAAATTATGTCTTAAAACCACTATATATATATATTATACACATGAAATACCAAGAAAATAAAAATAATTTAAATGGTCAAAATAAAATAATGAAATATTGTTTTAAAAAAGATTACTATTTCCGGATTACGAATTCTAAGCAAAACCATATCAAACTTAAGTACATAAAAAATACAAATATAATTTTTCAACTCGATACGTTCAGGGGTATGGAAAAAACAATTGTTGTTATAAACCGGACACTTGTTTGTCTATTTTTGTTAACTGTTTACTAATTAAGTTTAAAACTGAATTATTAAACAATAAAAGCTTGAAATCCTTAATGCAATTTTTATTTTCTATAATCTTATTATTCCGACAAGTTCTGCTATATTTTTTTGCAAATATGGAATACACCGTTTTCGATCACTGTCCGAGTGCTCCGTCCGAGGGTCGACGAATTGGTATATATCACCGTCAAGTTAGTATAAACAATTCTATAGAATTTCGACGAGACCGCTCCAATCCCGCACGATACGGCGTATCATACGCCGTATAAGCGTGTTTTTTTGTATGTTTAAAACTATCGAAAAAAAATATCACGCGTACAGCATACCGCTCCCTCGCTGTGTGATCGCGCCCTAAGTCTCAGTTCGATGTTCAAAAAATACACGGAAATAATTTTTCTAGATCAATCATAAATTCTCAGTTCGAATCACTCAAAATCTCGAGTTTGAATTTTCGCATTATAACAAAATTTCAGCTATTTTTACTATGTTATGTACATAGGTAAATTAGAAATAAAAGTAGATTTAACTATTTACTGATATTGCGGGTTTATTACTTGGTCTGAAGTTGATTGCATAATCAAATAATTTTTGATGAAATGGTTTTGGTTGGAAATGGTTTTTATAAATGGTTATAATTTTATCATTTTTATTTTTGGTTATTTAAATATATTTATAATGGACACATCTAATATATAATTTCGAGAGACTTTGTATGTTTATATTGTTCGTAAAATCCGTGACGTCATCCAACAAATGAATATTCAAACAAACTTAAATAAAATAAAACTATTCAAATAAATTTAATAAAATGTTTACTATTAGATTAATCATGTTTAAGCAGTTTATATTACAAATACCGAGCGAAGCCGGGTAAAACCACTAGTATTTAATAAACTCCATTAAAAAAACAGTTAAATATTTATTATAAATATTTAATTCCACTAAATGGAACGAAATCATTTTTTTATAAGTGCGAATTAGCCACATCATTTTACAAGCTATCGGAAATTTTTACTGGCACCTACTTTGGATTTTTGCAAAGTTCATTGGGTGAAATTTGAAGTTGAATTTCATACCACAATAAGTCTTTTTGGAATAAATGTATACCAAAGCTTACATAATATAGACAAAATATATCATCTCAAATAATTGAAACTTAAAATTACCACAAATGGAAGAGAAGTACAAAACCAATCCCAGCACGAGAACCAAACTCTTGTCCATGTTGATTGACGGATCTGATGCGACTGTTTCGCTGGTGAAAAAATAGTCAAGTGGCGAGGATTGAGAAGCGGATGTGACTGTGGAAGCTGGTCGATGGTCGGAAGGCTTCTGGCGCAGGCTTTATCTGCGATGACCACCGGAGGCCAGACAACACCGTAAAACTTGAAGAACACCGGTGGCGTTGACCGCTACACCAGCCAACTACACACGCAGCTGTCCAACCATCTTCAAAGTATTCGAAAATTCTTAAAATACTGACATATTTATCCAAAGTTGTACATATATGTATGTATGCGGTGACCGTCACCGCATCGAAAGTAGAAAAATCGAAAATTTTCGTTTACCATGCATACATATGAAGAGCGGGTAGTGTATATATATCAGTGGCATGCGGTAAAACTCTCTCTCCCCCCGTCGTACAGCCTCACTTAATTTGCGTGAGCAGGATACAAGAGGAACAGGCTTTTCCTCCCGTATCCTGCCCGCGCACATTAAGCAAGGCTGTACGACAAAAAGAGAGAGAATTTCACCGCACGCCACTGATTTACATATATATTATATATACATAGTACCGTTTACCATGCATACATTCTTTTCAATCTTTCAATTTTCGATCTTTGCTTTCCGATATTTGGTTTTCGATCTTTCGACTTTCGATGCCGTGACACTTCCTCTTGAATATATCACAAAAACTAACAAAAAATATTGATTTTTTCAATTTCATTAGTATCACATGATATTTTTAGGTGTCACTGTGAAGAAACCAAAATTAATGTCTTAAATACAAAGGAGCGCGCACCGGTGCGCTTATGGCGATGAAATGGTTAAAGTCATTGTATGCGTGAATTTTATATGTATATATTTTTTATTAAATCCCATAAACAACTGAAACTATTGTCAATTCCAATGATTTTCACAAATCAAATATATAAAACGATGATGTCAACGACGAAATAAATATTTTTAAGACAAAAAGCAACTCTAGTATTTTCATTTCCGCAAGAAATATTTTTACATTCAAACACAATTGGTGAATTATGATTTGAAACATCGAATATGATACTTTGAATAAATGCTTTTTTCTGATGTTAATAAGGGTTGAACTTTTGAGGTACTTTGCTGGCAATGTAAAAAAGATAAAAATATGGGCAAATTGTTAAAACTTTCCTAAAATATATATACATATATGTGTGTAGATACATATATTATTTATTAGCTTGGAAATTGAACGCCAAGATGCTACACAAAGTCCAATGCACTCAAAGAAGTATTGAACGCTGTATGCTTGGCATAACGAGGAAAGGCAGGAAGCGGAATTGGTGGGTGAGAAGTATGACAAGGGTAGTGGATATGGTGGATAGAGTTAAGAGATTGAACTGGCAATGAGTGGGTCACGTGGCTAGAATAATAGACGACAGGTGTACAAAATAAGTGCTAGAATGGTACGCGACAGAATGCAAAATGGTAAAAGGAAGACCGCAGGGAAGATGGGTAGACGAAATTAAGAAAACGTGTAGGGTACGATGAATGAGAGTTGCACAAAGCAGAGACGAGTGGAAGCGTATTATAGAGGCCTTCATCCAGCAGTGGATGGTGAATGGCTATAGATGATTATGATGATATTATTAATAGCTCTTGTTGTTCCCTAAAAAAACTATAAAAAATTTCAAGAAATTCAGAATGAAATTCAGAAAACTTAAAATCCTTATATACTTAAATGATTTTTTAACTTGACTATACCTGGTTACACATAATGGCAAGAGATGTTGAACGGAACTGAGGTGAGCGGATTCTGTTGCAATATCCAAACTTCTCACGATGACGCTCTGCACCATCTTCCATTTCCAGGCGAAAATGCAACTCTGGAAACGAGATGAACACATATTTAAATCGATAAACCGGCTCTGAAAATTAACAACCGGTTGGAATTCAAATCATCGTGACTGTAAAGTTCAAAAATAGTCTCGATTGAACTTGAGAATGACTCGAAATAAAAAAAAAATACGACGAATTGAAAGAACCGCTAGTTTTCGCTGGAATGTAATTGTCGCTATCTAAGTAAACTATTGATACCCAATTGTGTATTTTCATTGTGTCTCAGAGAAGTAAGTTTAAGTTTAGAAATTGACCTGGTTCACATGTGTTCCATACGGTTGGTACATATGTATGTATATATGTACATAGATACATTCTACATGAGTTGCAATAAAAGCTTTCTTCTCAATGCTCATAAATCACCGCACTTAAATCAATGTTTATTTTATCTGTAACTTTTCAGTTGATAGCGGTTTATATTGAAAAATATTAATTTTAGAATCAAAAGTTTTTGTTTTATACTGAAATATACCCAAGGTGATTTCTGATTATTATACATCAACGGATCGTGTTCAAACATTTTGTCCTTTATATTTGAAAATCTTATATGTATTTACCTTCTTAGGAACGTCAAATTCATTTTCATTCTGATGTATTCATTTCGTCAAATGTTTTGATTTGCCTTCCGAATTATATCGATATATTAGTGTCATGTAAAATATTTAAATAAGCCATTCTAGTAGAAATCATACTAGAAAAATTGGTCTGACTAAATTTCTATCATTTTATATGTTATGGTGTTTTTACCCGGCTTCGCTCGGAATTTGTAATATAAACCGCTTAAACATGGTCAATCTAATAGTAATCATTTTACTAAATTTATTTGAATAGTTTTATTTAATTTTATTTTATTTGAATTTTCAATTGTTTTTTTTTATTAAATTGAACGTCGCGGAATCTACGACCCAAACAAACAAACATACATACAAAGTCTCTTTCGATAT
Source organism: Arctopsyche grandis (assembly GCF_051622035.1). NCBI lineage: Eukaryota > Metazoa > Arthropoda > Insecta > Trichoptera > Hydropsychidae > Arctopsyche > Arctopsyche grandis. The sequence continues at coordinate 16,825,857 of NC_135355.1, forward strand.
TATATATTAGATGCGAGGGGTAGCGGGGGTGATTCGGAGTGGGGTTAGGGGAGGGGCCTACGTACTTAAATCTGCCGAAAACAAAATGCTTTCGTCTGTACTTTGTCAATTTTATTAATCGCACCCGAGCAACGCCTGGCAATGCAACGCCCGTTGATACAAACAGAAATCGAGGTAGTGTTTTATATATTAGACTAGTGGTGCTACCTGGCTTCACTCGGTAAATGGAAATGAAATGAAAACCATGAAAAAAATCTTCATTTCTTTTTCTATTAAATTTATATACATATATTTGAATCGAAAATAATATTATTATTTAAAGACCGACCAATCACAAACGTCTTTGACCAATCTAGCCAATCAGAAAAACTTTGACGACAGCCAATCAGAAACGAATTACAGACACTATTTCAGTTTTTTATACATATACATATAAGAGATAGTTATTACTTCCTAGGAGTGAAATTTTAATTTGAAAGCATTTTATTCGTATTATACTTTTATTATTAAAAAAATACAATTATTGAAAATATAATACATATATTGTTATGTATAGTATATTGCTTATGTATGTATGTACATATGAAAAGACAATTTATTTTATTATGCGTTAGCAATAGTACACATACATATGTATATCTACATATTTTTCACATATCATATGTATGTATTATACATATATACATTATGTATCTAGTATATTCCAAAAATATTTTCAAATGCACTAAGTATGAGAAGTGCAATCACCCAAAATTACATTCAATTAAGTCGGATAGATTTCCTGGATCTAAACGAATAAATGACGAGTTGTAAAATTTTACTGATCAAGTTTATCTCGCATTTTTTATTCGTCTTGGGGTCATCTCGTGAGGTCGCAATCGTGACAGGCTCATATTTATACACAAAGCATCCTTATTCATCTGAAACATACAAAAAAGTTAAATACTATTCATATTAGTAAGCATGGCAATAGTATTCGCGCACAATAATACAACGGTAACAAAAAAGAACGATGAGTGTATGTTTCAAACAAACAACTCAAATCATTTTTGTTTCATGTCAATGTTAATATTTCCATACAAGATTTTGACTTGGTTCATTTTCATGCAGAACATTTAATGCTATAACGGTAAGACCACAGTTTTTTTTTTTTACTTTTTTCTAATAAATAGAAACTAGGAAATGTTTGGTAATGTTTTATTGTAAATGAATATTCATAATTTTTCCATATTTAATGATTATGAATGTGATGAAATGATCAAATATGAATATGATTAAACATGGATGAATACTTAGAATGCTAACATAGTAGTTTATAAATGAGATGAAATACTTACAAAGCTAAAATTAAATGTATCTTATTGTCTTCCTGGAGATTTGTATGGTCCTCTTGCTAATATATAAGACTGAACATCAGTTAAATCCTGCAGAGAAAAAATAAATAAATTACTTGAATATATTCAAATACATTTACACATATAATTGTATTTTCTTTATTATATCCAATATCTAATGCATATATGAGACTTATTAAGCTGTTATACCTCTAATTATGTTGTGTTTCTTAAAATTACCTCAATTAAATGGTGGACTACGTTAAAAATAGTTCAGAGATATTCAAGGTAATTATACTTTTTGTTTGAGATTGACATAAATTTGACAACACATTAGTGAAATCACGAGAGTCGAGCAAAAACTCATCGCATTATCTGCGATCAAAACGCAATATTATTAGAGGTCACAAACACACCACGCAGTTACAATTCGTACAACCTTTTGAATGACTGGTGGTGGAGTGTCGGTCTCGTCTTCTGCAGGTCGATAGTAAATTCCATCTGGTAAACGTCCATCATCGTTAACTTTCTGAAGCAAGAACAGTGTTGGCCTTCCTTTTGGATCGTTGGAAGGACGAGCTGCATCTCCCAAGTGGTTGTTTACAGATGTTGGGTCGCTGTTGGGCTGTTGTCCATTGGTTGGTACCGGCAGTAGATTCACCAGGTAAATGCTTCGGGTCTTTTCTTTAGATTGTGGAATCCTCCTCTGCTCTTCGGTCAGAGTTTTTACTCTGGTTATCTCGGTGTCTGGTTCATTTTTCACTTGACCTTCGACAGCTATAAGCGAAACTATCAGGAAAACGAACCAAACTGGCGACATGTTGATCGCATGCGAAACTGACCGGTCGACTAATCGGCGACGCAAAAGCGATCCTTATTTATATTGAAAAATTATCTATAGTAAATGTTTACAGACATATCAGGACCCATTTACCATATGCGATTAAAAAAAAAAGCAATGAACAATCTCTCGTTTTAGATCTTCGGAATACTAAAAAGAATTACAAAAAAAGGCAAAGTTTTTGCATTCGTAATTTGTTATTCATCATTACGAGGTTTTTTATACATAATGATCACGATGATTGTAGCAATAAATCAAGTCGTTTTTTTTACGGGTTTGACTTTCAGAAATAAAGATTAGGTATTTAGAACTATCTCACTGGGTCATCTTTCGAAAAAACATTTTTATACATACATATGTATATATATAATTAACACCAGACTTTTATTTTAATTCCCTCATCCAGCAATTAACGATTTCTTGGTAAATATAAGTGGAAAAAATCGACATGAATATAACATAAAATATTAAATGAAATAACATAAAATACGCAATACCTACAAATAAATCGTTATTAAAAAAATAAATATCTATTAAAATAATGAAAATAAAAGTCAGATGTTAACTATGTACGTAAATGTATCATTTTGTTTCTTGGAAAAACAGTTAAATTAAAATTTTTGACATTTGAATTTTATAAACATTTAAATGTGTGTAATTTTGTGGATTCAAATTTTGCTTCTCCTGATTTTTTGTTTAATTTCAAACATTAAAAAAATATGTTTAGATACCTATGTACAAGGAATTGCTTTTATTAATAACATTACAGCTTTTATTAAAAACATAAACGGGGTTTTAACGCATAATTGAAATTTTAGGATTTATTGAAAAGATAAATAATATTCGTTATCCAATTTTTCATGAGTCAATTTTAAATCAAAAGACATACATATATGTAAATGCAGGGCTTTTTTTTGAAAAAAAAAAGGTAGTGGAACTCACTTCTTGTCAAGTTTTTATATTCGAAAAGATTATATTCAAATTATATTATATAGAATACTAGCTGAACCCGGCATGCGTTGCAATGCAACAATAACGCATGCAATTCCCGTTCCCGTTCCCGTTCTCGTTCCCGTTCCCATTTGTCGGAAAACCGCAGGCAGCGAACACGTTGCAATGATACTCACTCCCGTTTCCGTTCCCGTATTTGGGTGATTTTTTTTTCACAGTAATCTTCCCGGACATGCATACGACAAATCCTGAAAGTTCCATCGTCATCGGTTCAGGAGCCTATTCGAGACACACAGACAGACAGACATTCATTTTTATATAAATATACATATATACTAGTTGTTTTACCCGGTTTCGCTCAGTATTTGTAATATAAACAGCTTAAACATGGCGAATCTAATAGTAAATATTCATTTTTTTATTTATTTGAATCGGAAAAAATATAATATTCAACCAATTGAATTGTTGTCAAAGAAACTTTGTTTTGTTTACGAAGTTCCCAACCAAAGATACTTATATACATACTAACATACAAAATCTCTTTCAAAATTATATATTAGATTCGTTTGAAACATTAAAAATGTTGAGACATAAAGTTGCCGGAACGCCTTTCCACCGCGTTAAATGGGAAAAAAGCCCTGTATATATGTATTTTATTTCTAAAAAGAGTTTTTTTTTAAATAAAATACATTTATTTGTATTTAAACGTAGCCACACAAGGTTTGAGAACTTGAAAAACCCCCAACAGCTTTTGGGATTTTTTCCCATATATGTATGTATGTATGTATACATATTATTTAATATGAATTTTTCAACAACACGAACCTTAACAAAAGTTTTCATAATTACATACATATCTTACAGATCTATTTTTCAAATTTACATAAATATCTTCTCCTCCTTAAATTTTGATCATATCGCTTTGGTTTGTGGGAGTTTAATTAAATTAATCACAATAGTACTGAAGTACCTGAATGACGTCACTATATTAGCGAATTATTCACTGCCACGGGCTTTAACCGGTTTTTCATATTATATGAGATGTTATCGTGAATCGTGATTGGCTTAAGTCATGACAATGTACATACTATAAAATTATGTAGTGCTTTTTTCTTTTTTTTGCAAATCTCGAGCGTAAAGAATTCAACACGAGGGATCCTCCCCATGATATCGGTAAACAGGAAAATATTCAATGGAAACCAAACAGAATAAAATAATCGTAGTAGTAAACTGTATTCATATAGAGCTGGAAAAGATTTTTTAATGAATTTAGAAGAACATAAAGTGATGCTATAGTACATACATATAACCATGTGCTGCTCTCATATACGAATTCCTCTTGAACTATTCTGCACTCGGGTTGACCTTGAAGAGGACAACTCTGCGAGATGTAGCAAAACCTGAACCATCAGGTAGAAAAGAGCATTTTATGGCTCGATCGACGAACATGTATACATACATATGTACGTACAAATATGTATGTGCATACATACATATAATGTATGTAATCGTGATATTTTTGCAAGTACATACATATATACATATTTTGCAAGTACATACATAGAAACAATGTACATATGTTACAGTGAAATTGTTATTGTCGGTCATATTATGTGAAATTATTTCACTAGCGAAATTATAATTTCACTGCCTCAAATACTGACTACGAATGTTACAATACAATTACAAATTCACTATGAATGCTAATGCATAGGGTTACACGACAATTGGTGCAAGGACAAAATGTTCAACGACAAAATGTACCCGAAAATTAGTGCACTGACAAAATGTACCCGCGACAAAATGTACCCGCGACAAAATGTACCCGCGACAAAATGTTTAAGCGACAAAATGTTCAAAAATGTTCAAAATGTTCAACCGTATCCAATATTTACGTATTTAAATTGAAAAAAAAAACTTTCCGAGCGTATGAACTGCAGATTACATTGCATTAGTTTATATGGCAGGGCTTCTCAACCGTCTCCAAAATTTTCTTTATTTCAAATGAATAATTTACTTTTTATCGTACACATCGCGGGCGTTATTAAATTAGTATAAATGACAGGGGTTCCCAACCGTATCCAATATTTACGTATTTAAATTGAAAAAAAAAACTTTCCGAGCGTATGAACTGCAGATTACATTGCATTAGTTTATATGGCAGGGCTTCTCAACCGTCTCCAAAATTTTCTTTATTTCAAATGAATAATTTACTTTTTATCGTACACATCGCGGGCGTTATTAAATTAGTATAAATGACAGGGGTTCCCAACCGTATCCAATATTTACGTATTTAAATTGAAAAAAAAACTTTCCGAGCGTATGAACTGCAGATTACATTGCATTAGTTTATATGGCAGGGCTTCTCAACCGTCTCCAAAATTTTCTTTATTTCAAATGAATAATTTACTTTTTATCGTACACATCGCGGGCGTTATTAAATTAGTATAAATGACAGGGGTTCTCAACCGTATCCAATATTTACGTATTTAAATTGAAAAAAAAAACTTTCCGAGCGTATGAACTGCAGATTACATTGCATTAGTTTATATGGCAGGGCTTCTCAACCGTCTCCAAAATTTTCTTTATTTCAAATGAATAATTTAATTTAATCGTATTGGAGATGTCATTGAATTATATGTATATATATATATATATATATATATATATATATATATATATATATATATATATATATATATATATATATATATATATATATATATATATATATATATATATACATATAAGCAGCATAAAACGGAACGCTTGTGAATTTTGCGACATACGTGTTTGTTCTAATCATCACTTCGTTATTTGTAAATTTATCTTAGTTATTTCTTCTGTATATTGGTAAAAAAACGTAATTCTCTTTAACTATGTACAAAATACAGTTATCTTGTATGTATGCAAAATAAAACAGACTAAGGTACAAAAAAACCCGTAATATACCTGCTAAGGGTTCGCCTTTGTTCATTGTGCGTCAAATGCTTTCAAACATTGAAAAGATCATGCTCAGCTGAGACCTTTTGCTGTATGATTGTTCTAAGGGTAATTATGGGTTTAATAGTTTTTATTTTATAAAATTGATGGATTTAATATTTAATTTTGAATTTTTAAATTAACAATATCGATTCTTCAGAAATTGGTCACTGCAGGGATATTTCCGCCGAAAAAAAACTTTAATTGCTGCGTATTTGAAAGCGAAGAAGGTGTCCATGCGAAAAATTGCCAGAACAGAGTGTTTCGGTAAACACAGTTTCGATAATAACTCCGGAGTTTAGTTCTTGTACTAACTTCTCGGTTTTGGCTTGGAGACCTTGAAGGGCTTTCAAGAACTTCCACAGGTTTGGAAATTGGGCTCTAATTGTATAGCCAACTTTCATATGGAAGCCTTCCACTTCGTTGTCCGTTTTTCCATAATTATGTAATATTCGGTCTCGAACATTCCATATGTCTATGGAAGCTACACGAGGTTCACGTCTGACATATGGCCAAATGCGCAAGTAACGGGTTGCTTTTTCCATCTGTCCCAAAGTACCTACAGAAAAATCCAGGAATTGGGATTATCTGAATTTTACGATAATCAGGAAAATGCAATTAAATTTAAAATGGTATTGGCATTAGCATTTGTTCCTCCAGAAAATGTAGTCGAAAGCTGGGAGGAACTCCTCCAAATTCTCAACCCATGGCTATTGGCACAAGAACGAGAAATCCAACAGAAGGTCGATGATTTCCTCATGTATTTTGAGGTTAATTACATTGGGAAAATTATTTTACCAACCCTAACTACATAAAAAATGTTAAGATTCCTAGAAAAAGATTTGGTCGAAGCATATGCGCTTCAATACTTCGAAGACAATAGGTTCTTTTGAGCTGAAAAATAAAATTCGATTTACAATCATTTTATTTTAACCATGCATTTTTTTTCTCAACGTGTGAATTTGATTAGCAAAAAGTTGAATTTGATTTACAAAGGAGTGAATACGTAATAAATAATAAATGTAATTATTTAAAAATTCATCATTATCAGTATATAATAAAAAGAAGACACTAGACATTTCCATGTTTTAATATTCATATAAATTATTGATATATTAATTATCTATTAACATATGTACAGTCCATCCTAAAATGCCAATGTAACACAAAACCGGACTACGGAATGACCTTAAAAACAAAATTAATTATGGTTTTTTTTTTTACTAAAAAAAATTCGGGTGTGACCAACCCATGACTTTATCTATGTATTTGAGGAATATAAGAAGGTAACAAAACAAAATTCGATATTGAACTGATGACTATGATAGCGATACAAATTGAGCGCAAATGTATGGAAACTTGCACAAAACAAAAAAAGTTCTACTTCCGGTTGTCAGATTTTGTTCAAATTTTTTTTATTACTAAAAATCACTATCAGTATTATACTCATTAAATATCAAGAAAATAAAAATAATTTTAAGGGTCAAAATAAAATAATGAAATATTGTTTTAAAAAAAAATACCACTTCCGGTTTACAAATTCTGACCAAAACCCTACCAGCTCTAAGTTAGTACGTTCAGGGGTGTGGACAGAGTAGTGGGCACAACATTTTCAACCTTTCTAAGAGAAAAAAACCCACTTCCGGTTTATAAAATTTAATAATTTTTTTTTCTTTTCATCACATTGCTACAAGAATTATACTTGAATTTTTTGTGACGAAAACACATGTTTAAGGGGTCGAAAAAAATAGTGGAAGAAAAATCGTACAAAAGTAAACTGCCACTTCCGGTTGACAGATACTTACTAAATTTTATTTATAACTTGGTATTGTTAACTTGATAACCTTATTAGAACTTTATAATACCAGAGTAATTATAAATTAATTACATACATATATGTATATTTTTCTATAATAAATGTGATCGAGCTTATCAACTGTGAATAGCTAAAAATTATTATTCCATTGCTACAAACCGACGTTGAAGAGGACATTGAAGAGATTTCGAACCCACCATTTGCCTATTGTCCTAGGGTTTTACGCAAAGAAAAAAATGCATTCAATAGCCTCTAACATGAGGGTAGTAAAATTTTATAACCCATTTGTCTTTTTACATATTTTCGTCCATTTGTGTAGACAATTCATCTGTCAATCATAGAACTAATTTCAAAATATATTATTGTTTTGCCATCTCCATTCAACGCGCGTGATTTTTTTTACATTTACATTTTAATTGTCTTTTACATGTCAAAATTAAATTTTGTATGCAACCCTTACGCATAATAGTTAGTTGTAAATGATGCAATATTAATGTGAAACATAAAGGAGGTATGTAAAAATAATTTTAGCTGTAAATTTCTAATGTCTGCCTTTTTTACATACCTCCTTTTTTCTACAATACAATGTCCGATTCATACATTTGTTTTTTGCTAAACACTAAGTAAAATCTCTCCATCGTTAATCCGAATAGTCGTAATTCGAGACTTGACTGTAAAATAATACATTAAATTTATCTAAACTAATATTTGATATTCTTGCCTTATAATTGTATAATGAAATATTAAGTTTAAAAAAAACTTTCATTATACATATAGCTTGCGAATGTACACTAGAAGACTTATTTGGAGAAGAAATAAAATAATTGCATTTTAAACAAAATTTTGGAAAAAATTATGTGAATTTGATTTAGAGACGCCGTAAAGGTCACATTCAATGTTAAAACTCGAAGTACACGTGACCGCTGGCTGGGAACTGTTTTATCAAAATAAAACGTGGCGTTCAACGTTTATTTATTTATATATTATCTTAGCTATAAAGCTAATTTTAAAAATACATCTTAATTACTTAACTCTAAATAACACTAAAATTTATAATTATCTTATATGTACTGTCCCTCACAGAGGTCTTCGCACCTCTGTGAGGGTGTTAAACTAATTCAATGACATACGCTTTAAAAGTAATTTTTTCAATTTAAATAAGTAAACATTGGATACGGTTTAGAACCCCTGACATTTAAACTAATTCATTGACATCTGCAATACGCATAAAAACTTTTTTTTTTCAATTTAAATAAGAAAAAATTGAATACGGTTGAGAGCCCCTGTCATTTATACTAATTTAATAACGCCCGCGATGTGTACGATAAAAAGTAAATTATTCATTTGAAATAAAGTAAATTTTGGAGACGGTTGAGAAGCCCTGCCATATAAACTAATGCAATGTAATCTGGAGTTCATACGCTCGGAAAGTTTTTTTTTTCAATTTAAATACGTAAATATTGGATACGGTTGAACATTTTGAACATTTTTGAACATTTTGTCGCTTAAACATTTTGTCGCGGGTACATTTTGTCGCGGGTACATTTTGTCGCGGGTACATTTTGTCAGTGCACTAATTTTCGGGTACATTTTGTCGTTGAACATTTTGTCCTTGCACCAATTGTCGCGTCCCCATGCATAGAGACTAGGGTTTCTGATTTCCCGGACTTTTTTAATTCCCGGGACATGGGACGGAGCTCAGGATCGTTCCCGGGATTCATGGGATCCCAGGACACATGTAAAAAAAACTTTTTTTTTCAATTTAATATATTTTTTATTAATAAAAAAATATTTATTTATTTACAAAACCTTGAAAAAATGTAAATATAAAAGTGAACTTATTTAAAGTAGCTTTTTAAAAATAATAAAATATTTAAACGAGAATCCGAAAGTCTAATCCTAGATTTGGTACAAAATTTTCCAGCAATGGAAAAAACTCTGTTAGTTTCGGTCGAAGCTGGTTTTATTGTTAAAAGGGACGAAAACAATTTTTAATAACCTCATCTTATTTTAAATTATCGGTTTTTTCTACTGTTATTTTTATTTACGTTATTTTGTATATTCGTCTTTGATAACGCTTTATTTAATTCTTCATTAATCGTCAAATACACAATTGTTTAATCTTCATCCGAATCTAAAAGAGTTTCTTCCATTGTGGAATCGTCAATACAAGAAGGATATACTCGCTTCATAATAGTTTCACCGTAGGATATACATTCGCTTTTATTACAACATTTAAATAATGTTTTGTTCAGTATAAAATCAGAATTATTTAACATTTGTGTAAAAAAATCAGTTTTATGCTTTTTCTTTCTTCGATTTTATTTTTTGAGAATATTTTACGATTCTTTGTGTATTTGATTTATTATTTCCCTTCGTGCAGTCGTGAAAATGTTCCATGTTTTCAAGATTTTTTTAAATCCAATTCCCGACAACAAAAATTTCGTGAATTCCCGGGAATGTCTGTCCCGGGTCGACCCAGGTCAGAAACCCTAATAGAGACACGTTTTTTGGGCATATGCAGATGCTAATAGATACTAAATTCGTAAAATGCGAATAGATGCTAAAATAACAAACAAATGTAAAAGTAATTATTTTTAAGAACTACGGCCTTTGCCTATGATCAATCTCTTTAGGTTTATGTCCGTATTATTGTGATAGCAAAACCACTGTTTATTTGCTTTCGAAGTTCCGGAAAGTTTTGATCGTTGTCGAAGTTTGGTTATTCTGTGTTAATAACATTTAATATATGTATTTGAAGTTTGGTTATTCTGTGTTAATAACATTTAATATATAATATTTGCAATTTTTGCAAAAAAATGCAAATATTCTGGGTCGAGAATATTTGCTCTATTTCTAGAATCTAGACACATGGGAAGTTAGGTTAAATATTTAGTATGGGGCGCATTTATTTTAATTATAAACAAAAGAAGACAGTTGGAGCTGTGTATCCAAAAGGCTGCTCAAAAAGCGTTTTAAAACTATGTAGACACAAACTCAAGACTAAATGAGACAAATCTATTCCTCCAAACATTGAGTAAACTATTCAATCCATCTGTGGCAGGTACAAAATCTAATATTAATGTTAAAGAAACAGTTTTGTTTTTTAGAAACCTGCCATTGTTTAAACCTCCCATTGCCATTGTTTGGCAGGATGTCAGCACTTTTGTAGACAATTAATAGAGAATATAAAAAGTGAATTGACACCAAATATATTGCTATTATTGAAGGCAACAAAAATTAAATATGAAGAGTTTGGTTGTACAGCTCTAAAATCTATTTGGTGTCCCGTCAATAGCGTGGATGCTGAAAGGCATTTTAGTAAATTCAATATAATTGTTACTGATCGTCGCACCAATCTCAAAAAAGAATCTGTAGAAATATCCTCCATGTTCAGTTTTAATAAATTTTAATTGGTATTATATTTTTATATTCATATTTTATGTCTTTGTATTTTTATATTTATGTTCTTTGTCTTTGTTTTTTAATATTCATGTTTTTGTTCTTTGTAATTTTAATTACAAAACATTTTTGAATTTTTCTATTATTTTTTTTTTTAATTATTGTGTTGTCTTTAAATTCGATGCGGTGCAAACGATCGAAAAGCGCCAGACAGACTGGACCACAGATTAACGACACGTGTACCTTATGCGTGCGCACTGCTCGCACTTACACTAAGCGAAATCTACCCGAAGTCCCGACATACCTACCCTGTATACGTTCTGTGCTTCTGATACTTTAGTTCCGAATTTTTCCTTATTAAATTATAAAAAACTCGCCAGAAAGATCCAACTTAATTTTAATAATTACCATTTTAATAATTGCATCTGTGCACATCGAAATGTTACTCGTCATCTGATGTGCAATTTTTCATTCGTGAAGTCGATAATTGCGTTTAAAGCAGCCATCCAGTAATATGTGGTTCAATCTGTCTGGCGCTTTTCGATCGTTTGCACCAAACCCGATTTCACTAAAACGTCAGTGTAATTATAATTTCACCGCTGTTATAATTTCAATAATATAATTTCAATAAAAATAAAAACCCTTTGATTATCATATGATCACTGATTGTTGTATTTCTATTACATACATATGTACTTATATTACACGGCGGAATTATTTAATAAATATTTTATTTTATTTTTTATAAAAACAAGTTTAACTTTAGTCAATGTGAATAAGTTTCGTTAGCAGCGATGTTAATAATGTAAAGACAATTAATTTTCATACATTATATGTAGATTTTTATAAATATGTAGATTATGCATACATACAGTTTCATATGTACATAGATTATGCATACATACAGTTACATATTATGAGAATTTCCAATATCAACGCTTATTTTAAAATATAAGCAGTAGATGTCTCAAAAATATTTCTATAACTGATTTTAAAATTTTCCAATAGAGGGCTATGGAAAACTCTAAAATTACTTTTCAATATAATATTTCTATAGCAAAAAATTAAGAAAAATAATATAAAAAAGATAAAACCCGATTATTTAAATAAGTAAGCGATTTCAGATATAAATTAAATTTATTTTAATAGTCTATTTTATTTTATATTCCTTTATTCCACATTTTCACACAATATACTTTCATTAATTTAGTAGAAACATGTATTCATTGGTATGTAAGTATTGCACATAGTAAATTTATAATTCATTGATGAATTTAGTGGAGATTTTGACAAAAAAATTTTTTTTTTCAATTTTTAATAATACTTATTCGTTACTAAATAATAATAAAATAATTTATGGCACATAGTTATCTCATAAGCGGAATACTAATTCCGTTGATTTTAAAATCTAAATTTCTATCCTTATAATGTCGTACAAGTCTGGTTTTCGTTTATTTTGAGAAAATATTGGAATAGTCTGATATTGTACATTGGTGTTTCTATTTGTCGATTCTCCTGGAAATCTAAATGTAGAACTAGGATTTTTTCGATCCAGATTTATGTGTATCACCTCCTTAGGTATTGAATTGGATTGACTTCCTGCGAATCCAGATGATTGGCCGAAACTGACAATAGGACCAAATCCTGTATTTGCACTGGCCGAAGATTGGCTGTTGGAATTAGAGCCACTGAATCCATTTCCATTGGTTGCGAAGCCTACTCCTGAAGCTTGGCCAATAGCACCATTTCCAAATGAGTTTGAAAAGCCTTGACCATTGGAAAATGTTTGGCCGCCAGGGAAAGAAGATGCAAATCCTGCTCCTTGACCAAAAGCAGAAGATATGCCTTGGAGTCCAAATGAACTAGCTGAACTTTGACTATGGGAACCACTAGTTGAAAAATCCTGCCCGAATAGATTTCCTGACGAGCTCGATGATGAAGCTACTGATGAGGAAGACGATACACCTTGGGCTTGAAATCCCGCAGAATAGCTTGACGAATGACTATTGGATTGACTTCCAGTTACCGAGTTCCTAAAAAAATAAATATATACATATTATATACATGTACATTTGTATATGATAGAGTGAACTTTAGAATCATTTGAGGAAAATTATTTTGTGACGCTTTGTTCGATTTTTTGTTTTTGTTTGCCAGCTAGACTTTTAAAATATATGTACAAACATAACAACTTTTATCCTGTATTATTAAGTCGCAAAAAATGTATAAAGAATTAGTGAATGACACTTCAAGGGGACTAAATATTATTTCCTCGTTTTAGATTTGCCAAAATAATATGCAATCTTCGTAAAATTCGCATTTAAAATATAACGTAATAGATAGCATAAATATGCATAAGATTTTTCAGGTTCCTAATGTCGACGTTCGGGTGATCGACCCTATAAACAGAAGATGAAGTTTTAAAAAACCGGTCATAAACCCGAATCTGGCAATAAATTAAACGATGCGAGTATAACTTTTTCATTTCCTTTTTTCTTTTTGAGTTTGTATACAAGTTATTGTGCACATGTGTGTATTAACAGTGATACACCTAGAGGGGAGGGGCAGAGAGCCTTGAACTCTTCAAAATCAAAGAAAAAACAGGAAGACAATAAAAAAATTTCAAATAAACCATGACCTAGAGTATTTTATTTTTAAATCATTTTATATAACCACTTGAATATTATGAAAATAAAATCTATTTTAGTCCCCCCTCCTCTAAGATAAAATCCTGGGTTCCCCAATGTGTATTCAATAAATTTTATTACATACATATGTATGTATATCGATAGTATTTATTAAATATTCTTTACGTACATATTTTGACGTTGTATTTCTATAGTTATTTTTAATGTACAATTTCGATGCAAATTTATAGAAAATTTTTAACATAATCCAACAACGAAAACTAAAAGCATTTGTATAGTTTTTACTAACCTCTTATACGTTTCACATGATATACCTAATGCTCACGTATGTGTGTATGTATGTAAATACAAACAAACATATAATATAATGTATGCAATAAACATTTTGGTCTTTGAACATTTAATTACGAACGTATTGATTAGCATTATTAACAAAAAGAAGAAAAGATGGATTATTAAATATTTAGGGACTGACTAAACTTCCTCTTCATTTATACTAATCACATTTCTAGCGGACTAAAATTCATCAACCACATACAGCCTTGGCCAAAAGTCTGAAGCACCCCCTTTTTTGTTGATATTTTTGAAATGGGACATTTTACAAACGCTTAGATCAGGATCATGTATCTGTAACACATATTTCGAGAATATGAAACGGTAAAAATCCTTTTTTTTTGTTTATGTGGATAAAAGAGAACATTTCTGTACTTAGGCTTATACTAGCGAAAGCCGTCGTGGTAGTTTGTCGTGTCGCAACTTTTGACGATTTGTGTTTCTCACCAAATTTTTTTTTATTATTTCATTTATCATCAAATTAAATTAAAATGTCACAAAATCGCGAATTGGAAGAATGGCAACGAGCAGTGTTATCGAACTCTCAAGGCATGAGCCAATTAAAAATGCCCAGAAAATGAATTGTTCACGTGGAGCAGTTCAAAGCACGCTAAAACGATTTAGGGAAACAAGATCTAACACATCCAAACCCAGATCAGGAAGAAAAAGGGCTACAACAGTTCAAGAAGACCGCAATTTGGTTCGTTTATCGTTAAAAAATCCTAAAATGACGTCGTCAAAGCTGGCTGCTGAAGTTGCTGGAGTTGATACACCCAAAATTTCAGCAAGGACGGTGAGAAGGAGGCTCAATGAAGGTGGGTTAAAAGGCTGCAAAGCCAGAAAAAATCCCTGGCTATCTGAGGCCAATAAAAAGAAAAGACTGTTATGGGCCAAAAAACATCAATCCAATTCCAATTCGCGATTTTGCGACATTTTAATTTAATTTGATGATAAATGAAATAATTAAAAAAAAAATTTGGTGAAAAACACAAATCGTCAAAAGACAGATCGTCAAGTGACACGACAAACTACCACGACAGCTTTCGCTAGAATGAGCCAAAGTACAGAAATGCTCTCTTATGTCCACACAAACAAACAAAAAAAGATTTTTATCGATTCATATTCTCGAAATTGTGTTACAGATACACGATCCTGATCTAAGCGTTTGTAAAATGTCCTATTTCAAAAATATCAACAAAAAAAGGGGGTGCTTCAGACTTTTGGCCAAGGCTGTATGTACACATTTATCGTCTATCACTTCAAATAATGAGAGATACATAAGCATGATTCACTTTATAAATTATGAACTTCACACAATTGTTTCTTCTTGTTTTCAGGTAATACCAACACATACTCACCCTAAGAACTGATTTCCTCCGAAGCTTGCGGAATTACTCAAAGATGGAGACACGTGGAAGCCTTTGTTGGGGCTAGCACCCAGACTCAAACTGTGACTAGCTTGATTGCCACCCCCCAATTCAGAGAATCCATTGTTTAAACTGGCCGAAAAGCCACCACCGACTGACGGTTCCACATGGAAAGAATTTGTAATACCGAATTTGGGTGAAACTGCGCCAATTTTCCTAGCTCTCTTTTCAATATCCTCCCTGGTGAGGGTAGTTGGATCGTTCTCCAGATGATCGATAATTGGGAGCACCGGTGGGGTGATGATCTCATTAAAATCAGTCCTTTTTTCTTCGTCGCGGAAGACGATAGCATCATTGTCAGGAGGTGCTGGTGCTGCGATACTAACACCAACTAGACACACGAGGATCGCTAGATGTGTTGTGGTCATCATGCAATCAACCGGTTTTTGGGAAATTTGGCACTAAGCACTGGTCAAATATTATAGCACTGACGACAAGCCTGTTGGAAGGTCGAGGCTCAACTCGACCAGCTAGTCTCAGATTCGCATGTGAAATGATCGGTGGCTGATTCGCCTTCAGAAATACCCAGGTCCTGATTTGACGTGACTCAGACAATCATATGGTGCTCACCAGGTATCTAAGTGGTAATAACCTGAGAAATGATTATGCTAAAGGCTGGCCAAACCCACACACATGCTAATCGTAATCGTCGATTGTCAGAGTTTATAATTTCGCATTGTTTTTTTTTATTTGCAATGTGACACGCGATTCAAAAATCACATAACGTTTGCATAATAATGCCTTATTATATGAGCCTACTCATGCATGTGTTAGAATGTTTGTCTCGTATATTATGGGGATTTTTTGAACACTGATAGTCTTATCGAACTGAAATTTAGTATCGGGCACTGAAATGCTTATCGATACGACGTAAATTTTTAAGCCGAGCGGAAATTTACCTCCTTATAGGTGTCCTCTTTTTTACTTTATCTATGTATGTACGTAGTAACAATAGATGAAGTTTATTTTTTTTTACAATCACAATTCATACGAAAATTCGAACTCGAGATTTTGACTGATTCGAACTCAGAATCGATTACTGATCACGTTTTCATGGTCTAGAAAAAATGTGTGTGTTTCTGTGTGTCTGTGTATCTTAGGGTTACCGTTAATTCTATCGAACTGGAACTTGGTATCGGTTAATGAAACTCTTATCGACATGACGTATTTTTTTTTTTCAATTTTTAGGTTGACCGGAAATGGTACCTACCCTTATAGGTCTCCTATTTTTTTAAGTTTTTGAATTAAATTATCTCCCAAGCCGCTGACTGAATCGGACTGAAAATTTTTTACATGTAATAGTAATAATAATTTTTATAACCTTATATTTTTTAAATATTTTTATCTGAACCGGAAGTAGTACTTTTACTCTAGAAAATCGAAGTTTTTTATGTTTTTTTCAGAAACCATTTGGTTTATTGAACTGAAATTTCATATCTAGAAGTTTAAGTTTAATACCAAGTTAATTATAAAATTTAGTTAGCATCCGTCAACCGGAAGTAGCAGTTTACTCTTGTTCGATTTTTCTTCCACTATTTTTTTCGACCCCTTAAACATGTGTGTTCATCACAAAAAAAATCAAGTATAATTCTTGTATCAATTTGATGAAAATAAAAAAAAATTATTGTATTTTATAAACCGGAAGTGGGATTTTTTTCTCTTAGAAAGGTCGAAAATGTTGTGCCCACTACTCTGTCCACACCCTGAACGTATTAAGCTGAAAATTTATATTTCTATCCTTTATGTACAAACTTAGAGCTGGTAGGGTTTTGGTCAGAATTCGTAAACCGGAAGTAGTATTTTTTTTTAAAACAATATTTCATTATTTTATTTTGACCTTTTAAATTGTTTTAAGCTTCTTGATATTTATTGTGTTTAATAAAAATAGTAATTTTAAGTAAAAATAAAAAAAAATTACTTAATTTAATGAACCGGAAGTGGGATTTTTTTCCTCGTAGAAAGGTCAAAAATGTTGTGCCCACTACTTTGTCCGCACCCCTGAATTATTTTTATTTTCTTGATATTTAATATGTATAATACTGATTTTAAGTATAAATAAAAATTGAACAAAATCGGACAACCGGAAGTAGAACTTTTATCTTGTGCAAGTTTCCATACATTTGCGCTCAATTTGTATCGAAAATGCTGTCTTAGCTATTAGTATGTATTTCATAATGCTGCCGGTATATGTGAATGTGTCTGTACGGTTCAATATAGAATTTTGTTTTGTGACTTACTTATATTCCTCAAATACATAGATAAAGTCATGGGTTGGTCACACCCGATTTTTTTTCGTTGTTGATTCACATATAGACTTAAACAAGTTATATATGTATGTATTTAATTTTTGAACCAATCAATATCAGGATTCATTAAATTCATCAACTGGATTAATATATTTTATATGTGTAATATTTAATTATAGAAATAAATGACCGAAGAGAAATTTCATGAAAAATGAAACTGAGGAAGTCAAAACGAACTTGAAACACAAATATTTTCCGCGTGACTACATACGTACATATGTAAATACAATGAAAGAGTGCATGAATATATTAAATCTATTTGGCCACGGTCATGTTAACGCAACAAATGAAGAGCCTTGATACCATTGTTTCATTGAATTTGACATACTTAATAGCTTCTGGAATTTCCCGACGCGACGCTCCATTCGGAAAACTCTTGGATATTCAAGTTACGCTACGCTTAAGAAGAAGTATTTCTTTAGCAAAAAATGAAATAGTAACAGGTTACATAAACATAATGATTAATTTTTTGTTACAGTTTAGAAATTACGTAGGACTCGTCTCGTTCGAAACTGATTCACAGTGCATGCAAATGAGATTAAGTAATATAAAATTTCCCGGATCTGTATTCGACGCTCAGAATCCGGATCATACATAACTATAAGTACTAGTACATATATCTATCCAAATTGACAGGCAGGGACAAGGTGGAAAAAATTAATTGTGTCAAATATTTTCAATTATTTATTGCATTTAATTCAACAAATATGCATTTTTAAATAACTACGTAACGCGCACTATTAATAACTTCATTGAGAGTATCAAATAGATTTCATAAACAATGTTGATTTTTTACGCTTATTATTCATCGTTAGAATAGATTCACAGATGGTCATTATTTTCAATGATCATAAAATATGTAAACGCAACATTTAAATGCATGTATGTAATTAAAAAATATTTCAAAAAATAAATTTGAGACGTCTATGGACGTTTAAGTAAAAATACAATCATATAAGTAAAGAAAACTTATTTTTAAATTTAATAGATGTCTCATTAATACAAAAAAATCATTTATAATTTAAAATTTAAGAAAAGGCTAATATAAATAAGTTCGCTCTCTAGAGTCTCTACAACATCAACGAGAGATCGATCTGATATAACACGATAGATAGATAGGTCAAGGGAGTGTCACTACCCGAGAAAACTATCGATAAAACGCAGTCACAATCATCTCTAGTCTAGAGAGTCTAGAGAGCAAAAAAAAGGTTAACAATAGTAATTGACATAAGAAACCCATTTATTTCTGTAGATAACTAGTGACTAGAGACTGTAGATAACTAGTGACCTGTGTGCACATAATTGTGCACTCGGTAAAATATCGCAATTCGGATCAACGGAATTAAAAATTTATTGGTAATTTAAAATCTTATTAATTTTTTTGAAAAAAAAAATCATAGTTTTAATTAATTATTTTGTTTTTGTCGGCCGATCATGTGAACGAAGTGATATGCTGCGTCTCTTTTCACGATATACGATTCCAAGGGGAGAAAGAGAGACGAAGCATGGTGAATTGATTACATATTTTGTAAACACTCACCAAACTCCGTCTTTTTCTACGATATACGATTCCAAGGGGCATTATAATATACGATTATAAATATCATGTCTTATCTTATGCACATAACTTTTAAATTTAACATTGAAAATGCTTTAAATGAGTTTTTTGTAAATCTACGTATCTATATATGTATACAGGTATAATTGAATGTCTATTTGTCCTGTCTGTCTGTCAGTCTCGTATAGGCTCCTAAACCACTCAACCGATTACGATGGAACTTTCAGGATTTGTTGTATGCATGTCTGGGAAGATTACTGTGAAAAAAAAACGGGAAAAAAACCTCTCAATAATAATATTCGTAATTACGATTTTATCGACGCGAAAGTACGAAGCACCATTGTGTATTCAAGGAAATGTGTTTGTTGGTTACCACGCTAACAGGTTGGTATATGACGACACGGCACAGCTTTGAGCTCCAACCATCACTTGAAACAGAAACGGGCACGGGAACGGGAATTGCATGCCTTATTTTGGAATTGCAACGGATGCCGGGTTCAGCTAGTCATATATAAATTTGTAACGAACGGTTTTACGCGCGCTTATCTGATCTCGCGGTGGGAGGTCCAGAGGGCGTTTATGTCGTTCTTCTTCCAAGGGTCGGGTTATATGGAAACGTGGACTAACCTTGGAATACAGTTATATATATAGTCGGGGAGGTTCCTGACTGCATACTCGTCTCGTTGATAACAGCTTCCTCGTGGTCGGGAAGCTGGCTCTGCGGTCCTCTGGTCGGTCGGTCCTCTCACGGCTGAGGTTTCTCCGGAAACGGCGTGAGGAATACAGGGGACGTTGTGCTGGAACTCAGGGGAGGGAGTGATGCTACATTCGACCTCACAGCGGTTCTTCAGCAATGATGGTGGATCTCTGGGCCCCGTCTCCCCCTGGAGACGTGCACAGGAGAGATCTTTCTTCTTCGGTCGATGGCGGGTGAGAGAGAGCTCGCTCTACATGCGCGCGCGCCTATAAGGCTTTTTCCTGTGTGGCCACTCGAAATAAAGGGCGAGTGTTGCCCTATGGGACTATGGGGAGAACGTCGCGTTACAAATTTTATAAAAATAGATAAATAAAGATGATTTATAAAAAATTACGTAAAAATGTATTATGAGCATCATATACATATATAATATCGCTATTCTGTATGTCTGTCTGTATGTCTCTCTAGGGACGTCATTTCAGCTTTTTCTTAGTGGGCGCAACCAAAAATTTGGAAAATATTCTTTATAAAATACACCTTATTGAGTTCTAACATATGAAAAAAATAAGCTTGTTTTTTTGAAAAAATAATTATAAAAATAGTAAAAAGTAAATGTACAAAGTCAAAAAAGCGCCGCAGACGAAAATTTTTTTCCAAAAATCTTCACATGGTCAGCAAAAATCGTCCATCAAACTGTGTCACTAAAAAACTATCAATCAACTTAATTTCTACCGACTGTCTTTTTACTTTATCTATGTACATACATACATATTACGTAATAACAATAGATGAAGTTTTGAGATAATGCAAAAATTCGTGTGTGTTTGTGTGTTTCTGACTGTTTTTTTTATTATTTTTATAATTTTATATATGTATGTACATACATATACATATATAAAATTATTTTATCTGAACTGGAAGCAGTACTTTTACAATATAAGATCGAGGTGTTTTTATGATTTTCTCGAAAGCTTTTCGGCGTATTGAACTGATATTTCATATCTAGAATCATAAACTTAATGTCAAGTTACATATAAAATTAAATATAAATATTAAATTAAATGTATTTAAAGGTATTTGAAAAAATTCGACCGCGTGCGGATCGAACACAGGACCGACAAATTTCTTTTAATTAATTTTTATATAAAGATATGTAAACACAATTTAGTAATAATAAAAAGCATTTAAAAATCAAAAAAGAAATCAAGACTACTATCTGTTCATTCTAAGAATTATATAAATTCATCCATATGATTAAAATTTAACGAGAGCAGGTAGTATGATTTTTATTATAATAAATACATACATATGTATATACGTACATATATAATACATGCATACGTACATAAATACATACGTATATAATACAAACATATATACATACGTATTATTATGTATTATTTTTTTATTCTTATTAAATTCACGGAACAGTCGTACGTAGTTTATTTTCATAAACATATATCAATTATTTTTAGACGATTTGATTTTGAACTCCGATTAATTATATACATACGTTAGTATAAACTATTTATCATTTAACTATATTGATTTACGATTCCAACACGAGCGTGTCTGAACATTTTGTATTAAAATTGCAAAAATTGTTTTGAAATTCAAACAATAGAAAAATACATATTTTATACTAACTTTTTTACAGTCCGTGATACAAATACATACTTTATATTACTAAAAACAAGACACTAAGAATAAACATCCGGATCACGCAAATGATTTGAAATTCGCAGACTCGGGAAAAACAACCTAACCAAGGCTAAAATTATAAATCAACAATTTATCCTGTTGCAATAAAATTTCCCAAAAGTTGACATTTTAAAATAATATTATTAATTAGAGAGACCAACATGGCTGTTGGTCTTTCAACATTTAAACATATTCTTTTGTATCGATCTCAATATGGAACATTGTTTTACCGTTTTTATACGTGTGCCAAATTCTATCAAAAATGCTAAATCTAAGATTCTCAAATTGTTTGGAACAACATTCAAGGCTAGTCAAGTCAAATTTTCCAGATTTTCCTCGAATGAACGTGAATAACATTTAAATTGGACCTTTTGAGAATACTAATCTCGATTCACATCAACTGTGATAAATTCAAATGCAGCTGGCAAATAGCAAAAAAATACGTAGAAAATTTCCTAGCTACGATATTTGTCCTAACTAGAAGTGCTATGAGAGACATTTTTTACGATTTTTTTTACGTATTACCCCAAGGCGACACAAATAAGATTAGACCAGTGGCGGCTCGTCTTTAAAGGCAACTGGGGCATTACCCCACACACATCTCCCCTAACCAACAAAAAAAAAATTGCATATTGTTAATTTCTCGTCAAGAGACACCAAGTGTTTATTTATCCCACTCACCACAGTGAGCAGAACCGGTTCATAATTCAGTTCGGGGCAGTCACTTATCTGCCGTGGTCCCGTGGTCGCCGGCTTCAGTTTACCTACTACTCTGACACTTGCGAGTGGCACTGTATAGAGTGTAGACATTCAGTCAAAGCAGAGAAAAAAGATCCGTATTACCGTATACTGAAGGTCACTTTTAGTTGGCTGCGTGAAGGTCTCTTTGGGGCAGAATATGTCAGCCCCGATCGTCTACATATATTATGTATAAGATTCGTAAATATACGACACCGTTTACGTTTTTCGACAATTCAACTATATTTGAGAAGTATACTAAAATTGTCAAATTTCATTTGTGGAAAAAAAAATAAATTTGTAGGAGGAAGGCAGGGGGGGGATTAGCCTTCTCGGGCCCCACCTGTTTTAAAAGTTACGAGCCACCGCTAGATAAGACTATTTTTACAAGCTTTTCTTATAATATTTTTTTACATAAGTACTAAAAAATAAAAAAATAAAAACAGTACATATGTAGAATAATATATATAAAAACGGACTGTCGCTAAATATATTTGTATATTTGTATGTGACGGACGATCAACCAGTCAACCAGTATGGGGAACAAATAATTTTTTTTTCATATTTTTCATTTTTTTCATATTTTTCATTTTTTCAGTTTTTTCATTTTTTTCATTTTTTCAGTTTTTTCATTTTTTTCATTTTTTCAGTTTTTTCATTTTTTTCAGTTTTTTCATTTTTTTCATTTTTTTCATTTTTTCAGTTTTTTCATTTTTCAGTTTTTTCATTTTTTTAATTTTTTCAGTTTTTTCATTTTTTTCATTTTTTCAGTTTTTTCATTTTTTTCATTTTTTCAGTTTTTTCAATTTTTTTCGTTTTTTTCATTTTTTTAGTTTTCTCATTTTTTTCATATTTTTCATTTTTTTCATATTTTTCATTTTTGTGCGTCGGTGGCGCCGGGGGCGCTGGGGGCGAAGCCCCCGGGGTGCCGAAGGCATCGGGGGTGCTGGGGGCGCCGGAGGCGTCGGCGGCGCTGGGGGCGAAGCCCCCGGGATGCCGAAGGCATCGGGGGCGCTGGGGGC
This sequence comes from Arctopsyche grandis, assembly GCF_051622035.1. Lineage (NCBI taxonomy): Eukaryota > Metazoa > Arthropoda > Insecta > Trichoptera > Hydropsychidae > Arctopsyche > Arctopsyche grandis. The sequence goes on from NC_135355.1 coordinate 16,849,613, forward strand.
GAAGCCCCCGGGGTGCCGAAGGCATCGGGGGTGCTGGGGGCGCCGGAGGCGTCGGCGGCGCTGGGGGCGAAGCCCCCGGGATGCCGAAGGCATCGGGGGAGCTGGGGGCGAAGCCCCCGGGGTGCCGAAGGCATCGGGGGTGCTGGGGGCGCCGGAGGCGTCGGCGGAGGCGTCGGCGGAGGCGTCGGCGGAGGCGTCGGCGGCGCTGGGGGCAAAGCCCCCGGGGTGCCGAAGGCATCGGGGGCGCTGAGGGCGCCGGAGGCGTCGGTGGCGTCGGCGTCGCTGGGGTCCCGGGGTGCCGGAGGCGTCGGCGATGCACAAAACGTAATCACTTCGTAATTTGTCATTCGTAATTCGTGCATAAATTTCTTTCCGAAACCAGTCGATTCAATATCTTTAACTTTATTTTTATTCGAGTTTCAATTCCTTTTCGAAACCACCCGTTGAAATCAACGGGTCCAACACTAGTAAAATATAATACTATAGAGACATCTATGTATGAACAATCAACAAAATTTTCGAATCACAGCAAATTTGCGAGAAATACATTATGTAGGTAGCATATTTTTTCAATATCCAACAAATTTGAAATGGTAATAACTCGAATTTTCAAAAAAACTGAGGGGAAGGATACTGATTTATTGGATCCATCAGAACAATTGAATTAGAACAAATTCCACCAGGAGACGGTCGATCTGTGTTTTCAATAACCACGAAATCTCGCCAACAGCTTATTTGGCCGGGTCTTGACCACGACCTCTCTATTGGAATGATTTTGAATTATTATTACATATAATTATTGAATATTGGAATGAATAACCCATGACCTCTCTATTAAAATGCAATATCTATAATAAAACTTTGACAGATAAAACTTTTAACTTTATCGAAAATTTTTCGCTGAACCGAAACTTAATTTATCAATTGCAATTTAAGGCTCATATTGACAAAATATATTTCGGTTGACAAAAAAATATTAAGGCTCATATTGACAAAAAAATAATGTCAGTTTATAAACAATATTTATATGAAATACCGGGATGAAGATAACTAGGATCATATTGTACATATTATGAATAGACTACGAATAATCATTAGAGCAATCCCAGTGCCGGCCTTACACCTAATAGCGCCCTCGGGCAATTTTCTCTTAACACCCTTAGAAAAAAATTTCGCCTTTAAGAGGGCTTTACATCCGAAACCTTAATTTTGTTGCCGTTCCTTTCTTCGATATATATATTGAGTGAATGTGACAATATATATCAATATATATATTGAGTGAATGCGACTGTGAATGAAGATAACTAGGATCATATTGTACATATTATGAATAGACTACGAATAATCATTAGAGCAATCCCAGTGCCGGCCTTACACCTAATAGCGCCCTCGGGCAATTTTCTCTTAACACCCTTAGAAAAAAATTTCGCCTTTAAGAGGGCTTTACATCCGAAACCTTAATTTTGTTGCCGTTCCTTTCTTCGATATATATATTGAGTGAATGTGACAATATATATCAATATATATATTGAGTGAATGCGACTGTGAATGAAGATAACTAGGATCATATTGTACATATTATGAATAGACTACGAATAATCATTAGAGCAATCCCAGTGCCGGCCTTACACCTAATAGCGCCCTCGGGCAATTTTCTCTTAACACCCTTAGAAAAAAATTTCGCCTTTAAGAGGGCTTTACATCCGAAACCTTAATTTTGTTGCCGTTCCTTTCTTCGATATATATATTGAGTGAATGTGACAATATATATCAATATATATATTTTGACAGTTGCGACAGTTGCACTTCGACCAGATAATACGTATTTTAAATCGACAAAATCGAGGTTTCGTATTCTCCAGTTTTCTCCTCCGAAACTGGACCAATTTAAATCTTTATCTTTATCATTGGTATGAAAAAGATATTTTCTATGTTTGGGTGCTCGTATTTTTTTAAAAATCAACCGTTAGATAAGCACGCTGGACTCGCTTTTCGTGGGTATAAAAAAGAGGCGATTTTATAGATGTTTGGCGGCTCCTAGCTCCTATAAAAAATAATAAATCAAAAAAATAAAACAACAGAAACATGCTTATGGTGGATATCCATAGCATATTACAAAATAATTTCTCTAGTGCCATAATTGAGGAAGGGAGAAGTGTAATACGTTTGTATGGACAAGGCGCTGGTGTCCAGCCCTCTTAACGCTCTAATCTAAAATTTTGTATGGCTTTTGGCGCTATAATTTTAAATTTTAGAGGGCATTTGGCGCATCGTGTGGCGCCCTAACTTATTTGGCGTCCTCGGGCGTCGCCCGACCCAGCCACCCCCTAAAACCGGCACTGGGCAATCCCAATTAACTATACACGTTCCAAAAGTGCTGAAAGCAAGAGTAAAAAAACGCCCTAAGAGTATTTTGACCCAATTAGTATCCATCCCTTAGTTATGAATTATTTGTTGCCAGATAAGTTGTTAGTCTCTGGGAAGCCGCTAAGTTCGATAAATTTGCTGGAGACTTGCCTAGCAGTCTTTCTGCATACAAATAACCCAAATCATACAAATTTGAATATTTTATTTTATTTTATTAATTGAAAAATCAACAGACAGGATGTACATAGATATGTATAAAAAAAACAAATAGTAAATAAATAATGTATGTAACATCCGAGTCCAATAATAGATTTTTACAAAAATGAAAAAGATATATATGAGGAAAACAAATTAAAAAGTAAAGAATAAAGGCATGACAAAATATGTAGAACATTGCATAATTAAACTATAGTATTAAAATATTTGGAAATGGTTATAAAATAGAATATAAGAAGAAATTGATATTTACAAATATAAAACAAATGAAAAAGGTAAATACAAAATAAACAAATGAAAAGGAAAAGAATGAAAGCTATAACATGATTAAATAGCACATTACATAACTAAACTAAAGTATAAAAATATTGGAAATATTGGAAAAATAGAATAGGAGAAGAAATGAATCAATCGGTCAAGATTCTCTTGATGTTAGACCTGAATTGATGTAGGGAAATACCAAATAGATCAACCTCATTCAGCTCTCCGTTAAACATACGATAAACGCGCTGCAGATAAAAATACTTTTGGGAATTAGTATTGAAAGGATCAAGTGAAAAGAGTGCAACGCGTCTAGAGTACCGAACTGGGATTCTGAAATTAACCTTATTCAGTAAATCAGAACAATCAAGGAAACCATTTATGAGCTTAAAGAAGAATATAGCATCAGTATGTCGTCGCCTGACAGAAAGATTGTTTAAAGAAAGGATTTTTAAAGGATTATCAATAAATTCATTCAGTATTTATTATTTTCAAAGGCGGTACTATTTTTCAAATTTACATCACTCAAATTACCAGAAAGGGCGGGCAAATCCACTAGCCCTTTATCATTTGCAGCCTGATATTGGCCATTGGCTGGCAATTGGCATTAGCATTAGCTACTGTACTTCAATGTTCAATGGCCTAAAGAGGAACTTATACCCGTCCCACAGTTTAACATTCGGCTGTGTTGTATAGTAGAGATGCGTTCTGGCAGTTTAGCCGGTGCGGCTTATAAGCGCTGGTACCGGTGGGGGCCATCACACACGGGCCGGTGCCCTCGTACTAATAACCATCAACCACCTTGACCTTGACACTTCATCAGAATCACCAACAGTCGAAGACTCGACTATCAGGATGATTGGACGCATCGCACCACTGCTGCTCCTTGTAGCCGTTGCCGGGAAAATCGACGCACTTCAAAGTAAACCACACATTTTAATATTACACTTCCGTACATACATACATACAAACATACATTCTATCAAAAATATTCTAATTGGAATATGTATATGGTAAATAATATAAAATTGAATTTCATACAGAAAACACAAATTTTTCAAAGAAAAATGGCAAACAAATGCACTCTTAGCATTTTATATTTGTTTTATAAGTAAACACTAGTGCTTATCTAACCTTCATTTTAACTTAAATCATTTTAAAATTTCTTGACCTATCATATACATACACTTTATATAATAAATAATTAGCCCATGACCTGCACCACACTCCGTGCCCTCAACTAAGTTTTCCTCATATATGTATATACGTATGTATATATTATATGTAAGTAAAACCAAAACATTAAACATGATAATTCATGGCCAATAATGAAACCGGTTGTTCACAGAAACAGATACTTGCCAAACTATATGTTGTTAAACGAACATGTATATACGAACATTTCGAAAAAAAATCCGGTTTTTCCGATTTGCGTCATCGCTCTTCAATATTATGGAATGGAATAATGTTAAATATTATATTATGAATAAAAGTAAACAAATCATGCATCTGAAGTACATATATTAAATAAAGTGGTTTGATTTTTTTGTCGATTTATGTATGTAATTATGTACGCGGAATAAATTTAAATTATAATTTGTAATGCATGGTTTGAGAGACGAGTGCAGAATATTTACAAATACATCACCTTGCAAGCGTGTTGTACAATGTAAACAAACCTTAGTGAGATAACCCAAATTTTGATTACATTTAGTAAAATAAAGTTATAATTATAAATAATTTTGCAATAGCTAGCAAAAAATCGACATGACAAAAATACACATTCAATGTCATCAAGATTCGACGCGACACTGAAATTTTATCATATTTTTAAAATCTATGAAAACATTTCGAACAAAAATATATTCAGAATTTTTTTGATTTCCTTCAACTCACTTTGATCATAATCACTTCAAGATGAACATCGCCAGTTAAAAAAAAAACACATACACATACAACTTTTTGAGTTTGATTTTCAGCCAAAAAGACAGAATTTAATTAAACAATCATCACACCTCTCGAATCTTAATTATGTTAATGCATTTTTTCTGTGTTTTTCCAATAATAAAATAACGGTATACATTCTTCTATGTACACTGAAGAGGATATAATATATGTATGTGTGTACTTATGTAAATATATACATACATACAAACATCTCATGGTTTTGTGGTTGACTATTGTTTCGAGAGTTGACCATTGTTTACGTCAGCGGTCCCCAACCCTTTTTGACTCACGTACCACTTGGTGGTACATTACGCTCAATTGTACCACCATATAAAATTTATTGTATTTCATGAAATTTGTTATTGCAAGTCTAATAACAAATATATAGGTAGTATTTGAATTGTAAGGAATTTGAAGATATGGTAGAACCGTAGACGCAATGAATCTGTTTTGTTAAGAAATTTTGTGAAAAAAAGCTATTATTAATTGCGCACTTAATGGTTTATCTCGCATCATTTTAATCGAATTTTAAAAAACTATGTTCCTCAAAACAAGCACAAGGATTTCACTAAATTTATTTTGTAAGGATATTTAATTAAAAAAATAAAATATATTATATCTACTTTGTAATTTTGTGTTTTTATTAAAACCATTTATCAGTAATAGAAATATGATGAAATAGTATTAATAAATTGTGACTATGGAAATACCTTTTTTTCCATAAAATTTCTTAACAATTCCTTACCATGCAAATACTACAAACATACATATTTTTTTTCAATCATCGACTGTAAATATTGACTTCGTTTATGATTAATGATTAATTAAGATAATGTTTATTAATTATTTAAAAAATATTTCTATTTTTATGATTGTAAATCATTCACTCCTGAAAGTCCACCACTATTGATTTATTTTCATGTACCACCAACCATCAAACGCGTACCACAGGTTGGGAAACGCTGGTTTACGTGATTAGATTTGTACACTTAAAAAAACACTAGATTAATTTAAAGTCTAAAAATGTCGGAATGATACCTTGAAGTTCGTGTAATCTTTTCGTATGCTAGTTTAAATTTTCATGGACAGCATGAGCTCATTCCCAACATCACATAATTCGAATCATCAAAAAAAGAAAAAGTAAAAAATAGCAACGAATAATGAAACTAATCATCATTATATTGATATTATAATTATTCCCCTCTAAAAATAATTTTAAAATTTTCAATTAATAATAATGGTATACTCAAAAACGAATACAAATGTGTTCTTCGCCAAACAAACAATCGATGCACCTGTCTATATATCTGAGTCAGTCTTTTGAGTCATTCTTTGAAGTTTATACCAAGTCATTCATTCTACTACGTATATTCATGGCGAACAGTTCCTAAATTCATTTACCAACTAAAAATAAGTCGAAATTTACATAATGGTGTTAGGCACGAAATAAATCGATTTCACGATATTAACACGATTACAATTTTAAATTGCATTTATTAATTTTTATAACGTTTTCAGACGGAGTAAGGTATCCAAGGGCATCAGCCGGAGCATTTTCTGGTGTTTCCAATGGCCAATTCTATGGAGGAACTTATCAAGCACCCGAGAATGGACCACCGATTGTGAACAGATTTGGAAACCCTCCAGCGAACGGTTTTCCATCACCAATACCAAATTCTTATGGTGGCTCTTATGCGCCTCAGTTCCCATTCGGACCTTTTATTCCTCCTTTCCAAAATTCAAACGACTTCAACGGTTTCTTCCGGGAGTACTTCAAGACATTCAATGATAACCTAGCTGCGTAAGTTGTCTTGGAATTATATTATTTTACTGTGGTTGCGGTTTTTTACTTTATTTTCTTTCTTCACTTGCACTATTCTTCTCACTCACACATTAGACGTCGGATAAGCAACACTCCACACAGTTCTTCATCTTCTGGTGTCTCTTTGAGCTTTGGTAATACTCCCATAGAAAATGATAGGTAAATAGATATTATTATTATAATATGTACATGACACTTGTGGACCAATTTTCATGAATTATCTTAGTTGCATGCATCTTGTAAATTACCTAGAGTTAATTCTAGTGAATGCAATTATATCAATAATTTTCAACACATTTAAAAAATCTCATTCCTTTTTATGCAATTTTTCATTTTTTATTCGTAAAGCATTGTGACAAATTGTGTGATTAAGGAATGTAATAAACCTTTGACATAAAACATAGCTAACCTTGACATTTTTACACATGTAGCTTTTTGTGTCGATACTAATTCTATTTATGTATGATATTAATTCTATGTACATATGTATAGTCTGTGGTACAATTTTGTAATATTCAAAAATATTGGTTTTTACAGTACTTTTACGAAAAACTTTGAATTCCAAAGAGCTGCTTTTGAGGCGGCCCAAAACGCTTTCCAAAAGACAAGCAGCGATAGATTTGGAGGAAGCGGATATGGACCTAATCTTCAATATGGACCAAACTTCGCCGGAGGAGCAGCTGCATCCAGTGCCTCTTTTGGGCCTGGGGGTGGACACTTATCCGCAGGAACATATCCCGAAAATGCTGTAACTACTGTTTATTCAAAGAAAACTTTCAATTAACTTATTACCCTGCTAAGGAAAGTCTAATTTAGTACTCATTAAATCTTTCAGGCTAATCCCAATGTACACACTCGCTTCAGCAGCACTGGACCTGGAAAAGGTGGCACTTATGGAGTATCGTCAACATCGTTTTCTACCAGTTCCAATATTGGAGGCAAAAAAACTGGCTATAAAGAAGCTTCAACTACTGTGAACGATAACGGAAAAGTGACAACGTACACTGTTAAAAATTAATTCTCATAAAATACAGAGCAAAAGCAGTAAAATACCAGCAACAGCTCTCTAGAACGCAATGCGTTTTTCTCACATTTAAATGTGATAATATTTTATGTCATATTTCACACTCATATTTAGAAATTATATGTATGTAAATTATCATATATTTAATTTTTATATGTGCCTAATATACTTATTTAATACAAAATTGTGATTTATATTTTTACTCAAATTTAATGTATATTCGATTTTTTTTTAAATAAACAAATGAAAAACATTTATATGTACTTATACCAAATAAATACTTATGTTTTTTTCAAATTTTAGTTTCATTTGTATGTAATATAATTTAAAATAAAGTACACTGCTAGAAATCTACAAGAGATTTATCGTTGTAACAACTCTAGATATCTGCAGACATATGTACATATGTATGTATGTATCTTAATATTATGCATAAACGTATGAATAATATTAAACAACTAAATGCTTTAAATTTAAACTCCATCGAAACAAAAAACGTTAATGTTAATGTAGATTCATAAACAATTATAATTTAGATGATAAAATTTAAAAGTCAATATATTTTTTGATATTTTTATTAATAGATCCTTTTCATTTCTTTACATCGTATATGTACATATGTATGTACATACATACATAAAATAAAAATCTATGAGGATCAAATAAACACGAAGATGAATAATTTATGCATATCCTCTCCTTTGAGGCTTATTATTGCTAAATGGTGGAGATATTTTATCATCGATCACGGTTTTTGGGGTAGTTTCATATGAAAACCACGGATTTAAAGGTCTTTCATTGTTCCGAGATTGCGGACGATGCGTTGGTTTTTGTGGATATACTGGTTTTCTAGTACAACTGCAATAGTTTACATATTGAGGAACTGAACCAGAAAAACCGTTTTCTTTATTGTTGACATTATAGTGGTAATAATCGCCTGGATTTTGATAACTGGGAGAAATTGGTTTCCAGCCAGAAGTCCATCCAGACGGAATGTAGTTATGATGGTCATTTTGACTGTTGGTATTTCCTATATTGTAAGGATGGAATACTTGTGGATGTTGTGATGGCTGATATGGTCGTTGTGGTAGTCCATGTGTTGGTTGATGTGGTCGTTGATCAGTATTAAATCTGGAATCTAGATAATCATGCCAATTGTTTTGATTTCCTTTGGGGATTTGTATGTAAATTGATGGAACATCTTCACTCGAATCTTCCGAACGAACAATGCTCGGGTTATAGTTGTGCACGTGTACACCGACATTGGTTTTGTCCTTTTTATTGATGTCTTCAGGTTTAGCACTGGCGTAACCTTTAATTATTGGCACATCATAGTCGTCTGATTTGTTTTCTTTTTTAGCATTGGAATTATCATCAGACGCCGTAGAAATCTTAACGTGAATATCTGTCAAAGTTTTTCTTCCGTTCGATGCATTTTCTATTTCAATGACGCACTTTTTACCATTGCACACCACATCTTCTTCTCTTAACTTTTCTGATTTTCCATTGGTTACCTTTATTTTCGTCGACTCGTCCTCTGCAGATTCTTTAGAGTCTTCGTCCATTTTTCCGTCTAGGTTTGATGTTTTACCTTTAAAAATTTGAACATCATCAACTATTTCCAAGTTAGATTTCTCCACCAATTTAGCATCATCGCCGAATTCTAACTTTGAGGAGATTCCCAAAGCGACTCCTAAAATTAATTTTAGCATTTTAAAGAAAACTTTAGATCAAATCGAATCAATCTACGAAAAGCTCTTACCAGATTGGTTGTTCAATATGTACACCGTGAGAACAGAAAGAAGAATCTTCGTATACATATTTAAAAATTCAGCAGAACCGTGTTTTCAGATCGACATCTAAACGCAGACTGACTAAACAAGCTTATGACAGGATGTCTTCTAAGGAAATTGCTCTTAATTGGACACCTGAGGTTACAAAATTGTCACGCAAACAAACGTATTGTTTTAGCATTGAATTCTTCGTTTTCAGAAGAACAGTGATTTTATCTCATTTTTTCCATAACCTATGTATGTACGTTTGTATGTATGATGCAGTTGTAGCTAAAATGTTACGTATAAACAAATTAATTACAGATTTTTACTATGTACATTTAATATATAATAATGTTATTTTATTTATTTATTTAGGTAAAAACAGTCATATAAAATTATTTAATTAAACACATATAAACAAACAGACCTAAATAACCATAAATTTTAACAATCTTATGAATAAATGGCAGTCGAAATTAAACAATATACTTAATAGCTATGAAATAATAACAATATACTTAATAACTATGAAATAATAACAATATGCTTGAAACTATGAAACTAATGCAACAACAAATCACCTAAACTTTTCCTTGAAAACAATTGTATCGGAAAATATATCAAGGTCGTTCAAAACTTTATTAAAATGTAAACAGGACCGTCTGTAAAAAGGTATTTTTCGCGTAGTTCGTATGAAAAGAGGGGATATAGAATGTATCAGAATATAATAAATAAATGTATCATGTTATAATAAACATATGTACATACATAGGTACCGAGTAAATGCAAAAAAAATAGATACATACTGAATAATTTTTCTCTATATAATGAAAATTCCTATGATATAAAACGATTGGCTAAACACCATAAAAGCCTTTCGCAAGTGTTGATTTAAGATTTCGTTGCAACGAAATTTCTCAAACGTGTGTGAAAATAATTACTATCCGCAAAATTAAAACCGGTCGTTAGTTTTGCGCATCCCGTCATAAATTATGTTAAAATTGTTTTATGAATTACCGCACACATTGTTGTTTTTGCGAATGTGTTTGAGCTTAGCGTACCGTAGCAATCTCCGGTAATCATTTTATACGTGTTTGTTTAGAAAAGGTAAAAAACGTAGTCTGGAAATACCAATTGATGTTTTTATGCCAACCATGTAGCTCTACTACCTGTACGATGACGTTATGGGAAAACGTCTGAAGAAAAATAAATCAGTTCGTTTCTACATATATGTACATATATACATACATACATATGTACCTATATTGTGATATATATTATTATGATATTTAGGAAATGTACAATATCATATATTTAATAGTGGGAGTTTTGATGGTATGAATGTAAAATTTATTATGTGTGTGAAAAAATATCGAAAATATATGTATTTTAAAATGATTATCAACTCAAGTATAAACTTTTTGAGCAAGCTGCCACTGGCCCGGCTAGCTCAGTCGGTAGAGCATGAGACTCTTAATCTCAGGGTCGTGGGTTCGAGCCCCACGTTGGGCGAAAACACTTTTTAATCATAGCTTTTAAATATTTTATTTTAAAATAACTTTTATATTTTATTATAAAAATAAAACGCAATTACAGACTTTTTACAAATATTTGATTTTAAATAATTTTTTTTATACATATGATACCAGAATATTACTACACACGGCTATAATATGTAGTACGTGTACAAACATACATCTACTTTTTAGTAAAAAATATTTAATACAATAATTCTTAATTCGATACTATTATTTTGAAATATTGAAAAATATTTTTTAATACAATAAATAATTTTAAAATATTGGAAAATATAAAACGCAGCTCTGTCAGATATAGTATATTTTTTTAACTGCATTTTTTTAAATATTTTGTTAACTGCATTTTCATTAATATTTTTTCTTGGAAAGAAATCTTATCGGGCTGGCCCTGGCAGTAGCTAGTACATAGTGCAAAAAAAATCATCCTCATGGAAATTATTAACTAGTAAAAAGTAAGAAGAGGTTAGTAAAAAGGAGATTCGTCAAAATGAATGATTAGCCTATCGTTATAAAAGTAAACTACTACGGTGTTTAAAAAATGATTTAAAAAGTCTATAGATGTCACACTACATATTGTACAAATTTTGAAATTTTGAAATCAGGGAGCGGACCGAAACCGGAACCGAACCGAAAACCGTAAACCGGAATAACCGCTATTTTTGCCGGAACGAAAACCGAAACCGAACCGATTTTTTTTTGCGGTTCGTTTTTTCGGTTCCGTAAAATTAATATACAGACCCATGACAGGATGTTCTTACCACTAGCGTAATTTGCGAAACTTGTGACAAATTTGACAAACATGTGGGAAACACGTATTTATTTTAACACTGGTAGATAGGTTGAATAGCAACACACATGTGGTAGTGAAAAAATCCGAAAATTTTGAAACTGGGGATGAAAGAAACGGTAATTGGACTATTCGTCACATTGGGGTGGTCACAAAGACAATTTTTGCCATGAAAATCGCGAATACACAATATTTGGCACTCAAGTTCTCGTTACTATGATAGTTATCGTTAGTATGATGGACTTTTCGGCTGCCAGGTGTTCCGTTATAGAGATTTTAGTGACTTTGTGACGAGTAATTTGTGACCAGTAATCACCGAACCGAAAGAAACAAAGAATCAGTTCACGGTCAGTTTTCGCCCTGTTAACACGCTGCGTAAATTAACAATTATTGACTTAAAAATAGACTTAAGATTTAATTCCTTTTAAATATTTTAAATATAAGTTGTAAATTAATATTATTGTGTATAATTTATTGTGTTTTTACGTTCGCTTTAATATATTTTTTGATTTTTTAATCAAAAACTTTTTTTTTGAAATGGCTCCAAAAAAACCATTTCAGAAGATGTGAAAGTGGCCATTGCAACGCTTATTAGTGAAAAGACATGTAGTTACAGACAAATTGCAAAAAAAAATATCGTTTCTCACCCTACGGTAGCCCATATTGCACTATTGGTGCAATCGGGAGTTTCTCCAACTGCTACATTATACGACAAATGTGGGAGAAAACGAAAAACCACACCGCGAACGGATCGAAAAATCATCACCATAGCTTTGGAGAACCGTAAGGTGCCTAATAAAGGCATTCAAGCTATTCTGAACCAAGAGGGTATCGATATTTCCACAAGGACGGTGCAACGTAGATTTCGTGAAGTTAACGTCAAGAGCCGAACTCCAATAAAAAAGCCAAAATTGACACCAACGATGAAAAAAAAGCTGAGGAACATCAGCAACGGACTTTTGATGATTGGAAAAAGGTATTGTTTAAATATTAATATTAAACTAAAAAATACTTGATAACCTCCTATGTACTAATTTTTCATACATTTTAGGTTTGTTTCTCTGACGAAACAATTCTAAGGACAATGACAGATGTTGTCCAATACATCAGAAGACGACCTTCCGAGAAGCTGAGCGACGAATGCACCATTCAAACAACAAAATATAATGCATCTGTATGGTGTGGTCCGTTATTAGCGGAAAAGGGGCTGGACCCATAAGGGGCTGGACCCGTACATTGGTGCAGGATCAATACAAAAAAATATTTTTGAAAGTATTTTTGCCTTATTTTGAATCAGAGGGGATGGATGCACATAATTACATTTTTATGCAAGATGTCACACGGCCAAAACAATTAATAAGTACCTGACCACAAAAAATATTCGAATTTTGTTATGGCCAGGTAATTCACCGGATTTAAATCCGATTGAAAATTGTTGGGGGTATTAAAAAGTATTTTTAATAACAGCCCTAATACTACGTTAGATAATTTAAAAGAAAAAATAATAGATACATGGAAAAATAATTCAAAAATAAAAAAAACAATACAGTCATGCATAGAGATCAATTCGGGCTGTTATAACTAGAGGTAGGATAGTCACAGTGCTATCCATTGTTCCATTGCTGTAAATCATTTGTAAAAAAGGTTCGGCAAACCTTTAACAATGCATTTACAACCTTTGAACAATACGCGGCACCTTCTGGGTCCGGTGACTAGTTATAACAAACAGGGGAGGGACAACTTAATATTAAGTTAATTACAGTTTTTTTTGTAAATATTATTGATGAATATATTATGCGTGTATAATAAACAGTTTTGTTTCATTTCCTGTTCTAAAATTTAACAACATCGACAAAAAACGAGTTTTACGCTAGTGGTAAGAACTTCCTGTCGTGGGTCTGTATACACTTTGTGGATGATAGAATTGATGGACAAACATACAGGAATGTATATTAATAATATTTTTTTGAAAATTTTAGAAAAATATAATATCGATATCAAACAAATCTACTCTGTTACAACAGATAATGGACCTGATTCCTTCCATTGAAAGCTGTTCTTTTCCTCATCTCATCGGAAGAAATGTGTGGCAAATACTTTACAATTGGCAATCAAAGATTCTATTAACGATTCCGATTTAAATACAATTATATGTGAAGCTCGTGACTTGGTTAAAAAGTTTACAATCCCTTGTCTCACAATGAAATTTAACGAAAATGCAATAGACTACATATTACTAGATGGAATAGTACATTCGACATGTTAAACTCTTTAAGCACTTTAGAAATAATCTAGTAGTGTTTTATTCTAGAGGCATGGATGTATCTATTTTTTATTAAGTTTTGTAGTTTCAATTTTGATTGAATCCAAATCCCGTAAATATCACTCAACGTCATTTGCTCATTACATAAAAATGTAATGAGGAAATGATAAGATTTTTTTTCAAAAACAATTTCCTAGAACATACATATTTAAATGGATCGAAATTAATGTCATCGTTGAGGCATTAATGGCCATTAAAATAATCCACGACGAAATTGGAAAGCGAGCAAATGACGTTGAGTGATTTTTACGGGATTTGGATTCAATCAAAATTGAAACTTAAAAAATAAATACACCTATACTTCTAGAATAAAAAACTACTAGATTATTTCTAAAGTTTTGTCGCACTTTTGTTCCTTAAAGCAGGGGCCGATAAAAAGTTGGTAAGCCTAGAGAAAGTCAAATAAATATAAATAAAAAAAAATGTATTTTGTCTGCATTTTAGATATATCAGAATTCGCCCTCTATTCCGCAGTGCACCAGCAGCAAGCTGTACATGCTAGGAAATATTCTCCTTTGATATTTTAATTATGTACTTACATATGTACATATATGATCACAATAGGTAATAGCGAAAAGCCGTATAAAGAAAGGTATACACGGTGTGACTGTATTTACATTAACTTGCTAATATTCAAATACAAGAGAATTGAAAACCTAAAACTGAAAACCGAAAACCGGACTGAAGCGATAACCGGAACGAAAAAAGCAGTTCGGGTCCCTGTTTGAAATTTTTTTTACATAATAATCTATACATATGTGGGATTTTATGTGTGTGAGTGAATTATGTAATGAGTAATGTTGAGGTGTGGTGTACAGGCAGTGGTACACATGAGTGTTATATTGTTAACAGTTTGTACCCCAGAGACCGGTTGACAGTAGTGGAGTGGGGTCGCGGGTCGGCCGCTGCCGGCATGGCCGGGCTGTATACTGGATGTACGTTATATTGTAATAAACGTGCATTGATTGACTTAAGATCGCCTTTGATTATCTCTCCTGCAATCCTCCCTATATCTCGAACTCTACATATATATATATATATATATATATATATATATATATATATATATATATATATATATATATATATATATATATATATATATTTTACATATATATTTTTTTTTTTTTTACTGAATGGTAATCGTAAGGCGAAGTAAGAAGAGGTATGTAAAAATTAATGTCTGTTTGTCTGTCTGTCTCGTATAGGCTCCTAAACTACTCAACCCATTACGATGGAACTTTCAGGATTTGTTGTATGCATGTCCGGGAAGCTTACTGTGAAGAAAAAACCTCTTAATAATAATATTCGTAATTACGATTTTACCGACACGTAACTTTGAATCGCCATTGTGTAGTCAAGGAAATGTGTTCGTTGTTAACCACGTTACCAGTTGGTTTATGACGACACGGCTTTGAAGAGACGTTATATGTGTTCGCCACCTGCGTTTTCCGACAAATGGGAACAGGAACGGGAATTACATGCGTTATTGTGGCATTGCAACGCATGCCGGATTCAGCTAGTAAAATTACTATTAATTCCAAAGGCAATAAATTGATTTTTAAAAATTAAGTAACAATACACAAATAAAAATGTGCAAAAAAATTAACTTAAAAAAAGGAGGGCCAACGGCACGCGGTGTTCCCAAGCGGTCACCCATCCAAGTACTGACCGCGCCCAATGTTGCTTAACTTCGGTGATCGGACGAGAACCGGTGTATTCAACGTGGTATGGTCGTTGGCTCTGGATTTTCTTTAGGTAATTTTCATATTGTAATATGTATAATATAAAAAAATATTGTATATGTATCAGTATACCCTCGATTATCCGTACTTTCAATATTTTTTTTCTTCTTAAATTTCATTATTTTTGAATGCGAGTACACGTCTCTTGCAACATGAAACAAACGCAAATAGCAAGTGCGTATATTGGAGCATTGGTTGATAAGTGGGTTTTTTTTTCGTTTGCTCGTCACGTACATATGTTCAATTATTTGTTAAATTACTTTTTGCGTTGCATCTGGATGACTGGCCAGATTTAAGCAACGATATGGTATTCGGGAACTTACATACAATACAAGGAGAACGTCCCAGTGGTTGTGTTGAAACCGCTGATAAACTGTGCATCAAATTTCAAGAATATTTTGTAATTAGAAAATTCGCAATCCGTTCAAATGTATATATGTATAATGCAGATGAGACAGGCTTATATTAGAATTGTTTTCCGTCATGTGTTGTGGAAATGCATCAGGAACTCATAAAATGAAACTTTGTTAAATCTAAAACCAAAAGAACCTAGATCTGAGGGCTGAAATTAAAAAAAAATGAGAAATCTTCTTAGATGGGGTAAAGACTAAATGGGTTCCTGAAGTGAAAGATTTTTCAAAAAGTAAACGGTGCGACAGAAATCAATATTTTTAATTAATAGATAATGTTACTTCTCATCCGAATGCAACTACATATATCAAAATATACAAACGATGGTCTTATGATGGCCAAATTTTGCAAGTCTAATTCAACCCATGTTCCAATCAATAACACGGCTTCACCGTGGTGAGGAGGATGATGAGGAGGATGATGAATTGATCAATTTATGAGAAAATATTAGTGTATTGGATGCTATACACGGAATAGCAAAATCTTGGTCGATAGTAAAACCAATAACATTGGTTCCATCAAAGAGAAAGATTCGTACTAAAGTGGAAACAGATTTATCGGATCGTGAAGAGATCGAGGCAAGTGATATATTTGAAATATGCAGATTAATGGAAAATTAAAAATGATTTCAATATATTAGATTGGGTAAACATCAAGGAGTGGTTTAATCGATATTCAAATGTTACGAGTTTTTAATGCATGAGTGATGCTTGATTTGACTATAGAAATTATATCAGAAATTGATAGTTCGGATTATCCGTGTTTTTCAATTATCCGGTCCCGTACTTGTATACTTGTTAAATATAGTGACAAGTATACATATGTACATACATATCCAGATATAATTAAATCATTCTCCGTGACAATTCTACATAATTAATCTATCTTTAAAAATGGTTGCGAAAATGAACTATTCTTGCTATACAAATGTACTTTTTAAAATGTATTAATATTAACTACAAATAAACACATATGTATATACGCATGTACATACACACATATGTATGTATAGTATGTAGCTATAAATAAACATTTTGCAGCTGATTAATACCGGAACTCGATCGCCAAAGGATTTTGTTTACTATTCAACTTTCTGCTTAATTTTATTCGAGGGTTCAAATTCAAAAGAGGGGTATGGAATTAAAAAGAATATTTTAGAAGGGTGTTGCCAACGAATGGCTCACTCATCCATTTAGCAAGTATTATAAATTTTCCAGAGCCGGCTCTCTAGTATAATATTAATGTTTAAAAAAAACAAAACTTCATATTATACATATGATACCGGTCTACCGATAAGTACCGGTCTCCGTGACGAGAAAGAATGTAAAATTACAGAAAACGCAAATATCGGAAGGCAAAGATCGAAAATCGAAAAATCTTAAGTCGAGAGATCAAAATAAAATGGTGCATGGTAAACGGTACATACTCACTTAATTTTCGCGAGCAGGATACAGCAGGAACAAGAGGAACAGGCTTTTCCTCCCGTGTTAATGTGCGCGCGCAGAATACGGGAGGAAAAAAATGTTCCTCTTGTTCCTGTTGTATCCTGCTCGCGCAAATTAAGTGAGTATGTACGTGAGTATGTATAAGATCTTTCGATTTTCGATCTTTGCTTTCCGATATTTGTGTTTTCTGTAATTTAACATTCTGTCTCGTCACGTAGACCCGATAAGTACGTATAACATATACATACATAAGTAGAAACGCTTTTAAGACAAACGTCACATCGAAAAATCATGGCTTGTGAGGTACTTGGACATTCAATTCATAGTGAATTATAAATCAAACTAGTCATAAAAGCCTTTCTTACTACAAACGTGAAAAGAGGGCGATAGTCACCCAACAAGACGACATAATAATAAGTTGCGTCCCCATTCTAGGGCTTTTGTTGGCTACGTCTGATTTATAGGGCATTATACCGTCCCGATTCGTCGCTGTCTTCGGCTTTGATTCCATTATCCGGACGTCGTGAATGTAAAATATAATTCGAGGCTTCAAGTTCATTTGCAACTGTTTAGTATTTGTCAGTGGGAGTGACTGGGGAACCCCAAAAAGCATTCAGGGATTTTTTCTTTGCATATATTATACTATTTTGTATTGTACGAATGCGATAAATAATATGTAAACAACATTTCTGATTATACAGTATATTAATTACAGCTTAATTTTAGCATACTGATTTAAATTCATCAACCTGTTTTATGCCGATTGAATCGTTATACCTACCTACGTGCTAGCCCCTTTTTATGTACATACATATATAAGTACTCCCCTAAAAAAATGAACTTTCGGTACAACAGATGCATATTTCTCATCAAGAAGATGAAAATCTAAAATCTGAAAACATCTCTCACCTGTAAAAGCCCTCCAAGGATTGTACGGTGCATTAATTTGAAAGCTTTCCTTTCTTGCACATTCACCGCTTTGCATTCATTGAGGGGAAAAAGAGAAGATGTATACATACACACGTCATGTACATATATATTGCAGTGAAACTGTTATGTATTGTCAGTGAAATTATAATTTGGTTGACTCAAGCAGTGAGTACAGATATAACGTACTAATTCGAATTACAACATACTACCAACCCTAACAACCTCAACTTAAATAAATAAAACCAACCCTAACCTAACCTTAAATAAATAAGTGTTAGCTGCTAAGATATTATGATGTGTTTGCTTCCGCATCCAGTCCCACACATGCGATATCAAAAAAATAAATCGAAACAGAGAGTGGACCATGAGGAGAGTGGGAATAGACAGGAGTGTGGTTGCGAAGAGGGCGTGTGAGCGTGATTTCAGCATCGGAGTGGGGATGGAGAGGAGCGGGGTTATGACGTGGGGTGACGCAATTCGTGTCGGCGACGCACTATCATCCAATTGTCAAAAATTATAATTTCGTTAATAGGGGCCAGTGAAAATGTAATTGGATATGATTTCACTGAACTATACCCAGTGAAAATGTAATTGGTTATAATTTCACTGAAACGTCAGTGAAATAATAATTTCACTTTAACATGTACATACATGCTACATCTAAAATTCAAAACTGCATTCAATTAATCTTACATAACATACATACATACGTAGATACACTCACTTTGTACGATGATTTATGTATAATTGACTTCTCTGATGAAGGTCATTTGAGTGTGACCAATCAATATATTGTATTTTAAATGCGGAAGTAAAGTTTCAATCATGATTGGCTACCTAGTAGCCAATTAAATGGCACTATTTTTGTTATTGGCTATGCGAAAAAGCGTGAACAAATAAAAACCCGACCACTTATAATTTATCGGATTTTGATTAACGCCCATATATTTATATGTAATTGAATAGTATTACATATTACATTTTTAGATGCATAATAGATATTTTTGTACAATATATGGGCCAACGATGGGCTCTTCGTTGAGATAATTGCGGCCCCCCAAGAGGAACATGCTTTTCCTCCCGTGTTAATGTGCGCGCGCAGAATACGGGAGGAAAAGCATGTTCCTTTTGTTCCTGTTGTATCCTGCTCGCGCAAATTAAGTGAGTATGTACCGTTTACCATGCACCATTTTTTTTGATCTTTTGACTTAAGATCTTTCGATTTTCGATCTTTGCCTTCCGATATTTGCGTTTTCTGTAATTTAACATTCTGTCAAGCCACGTAGACCCCGGTAAAACATATTGAATGAAGATCTTTTTCTTCAGGCAAAGTGGCATTTTTTTATTTAAAAACCGCATTCATTCGTCCAAATGCAGTCCATCGTAATTTCATACGACTCTTTATTTCTTCTTCATTTCTATCGGAAATGTATATTATTTCTACTAAATATAAATAACTATTGAATACTTCTACTATTTTATCATTAGAGGTAGGACCGGAAGCGTGCTTTTTCCAGGAAACAGGGCGTTTTCTTACTATTTTCCAGGAAACAGGGCAAACTACAATGCTAGAGAGCATAAAAAAGGTTCACCATAAAAAATTAACAAAGCACGGGGAACAATGAACAATGAACGGCGCAAAGTTGGTCCGCTCTTTATTAATCATCTATTAAAATGCTATCAGGCATGCAATAGCTATTGAACACTAGTTTGGTCTTATATACGTTCATTTTTAATCCTACTATCCTACTTTCGTTGTCCAGCTGTGTTAGTCTGTTAAGTAAACTGGATCACGAGCTATTAAAACTACATATGCCGTCTGCGAACCGAAGATGACTCAAGAAGTGACCGTTGATGCTTACTCCTATTGTGTCCCATTTCAAGTTCCTGAATACTCCTTCAAGTATAATATCTATACTAGTATATCCTTCTCCTCGACCTAATCTGTAAAAAGCAACTTATTCTAAAATAATTTGAAACGAAACTTAACATTTTTTTGTATTCCAAATAATCAGAATTCGGCTATTTTGCAGATTGAATTCTTCTTACAAGGAACCAAGAAAATATACATACATATGTATGCATGTAGGTACATACATACATATGTACGAATATTTTCTTGGAAACCATAATAATATACCACAGCGTTTTATTTCCACAAGCCTGCAATTTTGTCACTGCAGAGCAAATCTTCAAGATTTTCAACCGGAATTATTTTCAGGACACGCAAAGAGAAGGGAAACGGAAACGTGAGGCTAAGCTTGCTCCGGCTTATTAAACTTTGCACATTTTCCGTTGTTGTTCGAACGACCTTTTTCCGGGGTACACATTTGTGGGCTCTTCGCGTTTACGGGATGAGAGTGGGATGGGGGAGGAAATACGTGTTACGTCCGGCGGATACGTGTTACGATCCCTCCTCTAACCATCCCCAAAACGTAACGGTCGAAACGTAACGACAACAAACGGCGCGTGCTATGGTGGAAAACGACCCACGAGGCAAAAAGCGTATTTTTTCTATTGAATTTTTTTCGCAACGAACTTCGCATTCATGGCGAATCCTTTGACAATTGTTCGTGTCGAATTTGAGACGCGAAACGTTCGGGGTGGACGAAATTGAAGCTCAAAAGTTTAGCGCCCGCTCTTTGGAGGATTTATCATTTTCAATTTTGAAGAGGGTCACCCCGGACGAATCGTCACAATATAACCCCTAGTCTGGTTCATAAGGATAAAACGTGTGGGATAAACAGAAAAAAATGTCCTTTCATATTCACGCACGCCGATATAAAATCCCATTTCCGTATTCAGTAGATTCGATGCCTTTGAGTGAGGGTATAAAAAAATCCATATATGCACACACTATAGACATACATATATTAATAAGAATAAAATTCGTTTATCTAAGTTTTAAATAAAAAAGTAAACTCCATTTTAGTTCAAATTGAATTCGAACAAAAGAATTCTCAAACATATATTTTCATTTATTTAAATTTCGATCAATATATGAGCCATTATATTAAGTATAAGTCCAAATTTCAGTTCCAAGATCACTATTTCTGTTTAACTTGTTATCATCACTTCTTTTAATTCGATATGTCCAGTATCTTGGAATAGCAGAATAAGTAATCCCACAAGTATTTTTAAATATTTTTAAACGAGAAAAATTATATTTAATGTTTTGCGAGATATTTTTCGCAATGAAGAAAAGAGGAATTATGCCACTTTCAATTATAACGGCTCATATTTTCATTATTCAAAAATTTTAAAATATTTGACTGTAATCTATATATGTAATACGTTAATATTATCATTTATCCGTCTGAATATTGTTATTATGATTATTATAGAAATAAATACATATATATATATCATCATCATCATCATTTACAGCCATTCGCCATCCACTGCTGGATGAAGGCCTCTCCAACACGCTTCCACTCGTCTCTGTTTTGCGCAACACTCATCCATCTCATTCCGCACATTTTCCTAATTTCGTTCACCCATCTTCCTTGCGGTCTTCCTTTTACTCTTTTGCCTTCTCTCGGGTACCATTCAAGCACTTCTTTTGTCCACCTTTCGTCCATCCTCCTAGCTACGTGACCCGCCCATTGCCATTTCAATCTCTTCACTCTATCCACTATGTCCACTACCCTTGTCATATTTCTCACCCACGTGTTCCGCTTTCTGTCTTTCCTCGTTATGCCAAGCATACAGCGTTCCATACTTCTTTGAGTGCATTGGATTTTATTTAGCATCTTGGCGTTCAGTGTCCAAGTTTCACATCCATACGTCATCACTGGCAAAACGCATTGATCAAAGATCCTTTTCTTCAGGCAGAGTGGCATTTTTGATTTAAAAACAGCATTCATCCGTCCAAATGCACTCCACCCTAATTTCATACGTCTCTTTATCTCTTCATTTTTACTACCAGACATGTCAATTATTTGACCTAAATATAAATAATTATTTACTACTTCTACTGGTTTATCATCTAAGGGGATGCTATCAGGCATGCAATAACTATTGAACATTAGTTTAGTCTTATCTACGTTAATTTTTAATCCTACTTTTCTACTTTCCCTGTCCAGCTGTGTTAGTCTGATAAGTAGGTCAGCTGAATCACGAGCTACTAGAACTATATCGTCTGCGAACCGAAGGTGACTCAAAAAGCGACCATTGATGCTTACTCCGGCTGTATCCCAATCCAATTTCCTGAAAACTCCCTCAAGCACCGCATTGAATAACTTGGGCGAGATTGTATCTCCTTGTCTTACTCCTTTTCCTATGCTAAATCTATCTGTACCTGAAAAAATTTTAACCGAAGCTGTGGCATTCTTATATATTGCAGCTAACAGTCCCACATAGGGTTCCGGCACTCCCTGTGTTTTTAGAGCGTTAAGTACTGCATTATGACTAACTGTATCGAAGGCTTTCTCATAATCGACGAAACCTAGGCACAATGGCCGTTGATATTCGTTGGCGCGCTCGATTAGTTCGCCAACTACTTGGAGGTGGTCCATTGTGCTTAAATTTGCCCTAAACCCTGCCTGCTCTATAGTTTGGTTCTCGTCGAGGATATTCTTCAGCCTTTCTGTAATAACCTTCGTGAAGAGCTTGTAGACCGCTGAAAGTAGACTAATGGGTCGGTAGTTCTTGATATCGCTTTTGTCGCCTTTTTTGTGTATTAGAATGATAGTTGCGTTATTCCATCCTTCTGGTATAGCTTGGTTCTGGATGCATTTGCTGAAAAGCCTAGCTAAGATATTAATTAGGGGGGGGCCGCCACATTTTAGTAAGTCAATGGGAATATTATCTTCCCCCGGGGTTTTACCGTTCTTTGCAGTTTTTAGCGCGGCCTCTACTTCGCTAGGCAATACTGCAGGAACCCTTTGGCCGTGTGTCGATTCCAGAGCGGGGAATTGGCCGTTGTCGTTCTCGTATAGTTTTGCATAGAACGTGTAAACTCTGTCTATGATTTCTTCTCTATTCCTAATTATTACTCCGCTCTCTGATCTGATTGCGATCATTTGTTTTTTGCCTAAGAAAAGATCCTGTTTGCACTTTTTCAGGCTACGGTTATTCTTAATGGTATTTTCTATTAGCTTGCTGTTAAAATCCCTGACATCCCTGACTATTCTCTTTTTAATTTCCTTATTTACTAGATTGTATTCTTGCTTATTATTATCCCTATCTAAATTCCTTTTATGCTTAATTAGGTTTTTTGTTTCCGCTGAAATTTTGCTTAATTTAATCTGTTTCCTGAATCCACCTAATTTCTTACCTGTTGAGGTTAGAACCGAACTAATTACAGTGTTCAATTCCTCGATGTCTGCTTCTGGGTTTAATTTCCCGTATCGATTTCCAAGTTCGAGTTCGAATTCCTTTTTCCTAGACCTTAGTTGAGCGAAATCTGGAGAGTTACTGCATCCTTTTATTAATTTCCTACGTTCGCAATTTATATTAATGGCCATCTTAGCACGGACTAATCTGTGATCGCTACCTATATCTACTTTACTTAAAACACTAACGTCTTTAACGGAGTATATATATATATATATATATATATATATATATATATATATATATATATATATATATATATATATATATATACATATATATATATATATATATATATATATATATATATATATATATATATATATATATATATATATATATATATATATATATATGTATATATATATATATATATATATATATATATATATATATATGTATATATATATATATATATATATATATATATATATATATATATATATATATATATATATATATATATATATATATTTAGTCACTGAATAACGTTTGCGAATTAAAATGTAAATTATCGCCTCAAAAATGCGTCTCGACCATCAAATGACAAAAGTTTTCCGGGTAAGGAAGAACTCGCTTTAATGCTACTTTCGGGAAATTAACATCCAACCGAGTTTTCTTTTATCTCTGATATTAAGGTAAAGTTTGGTATTAAATTTTGACTCCGTTCTTCACAATTCAAACAAAAAAAAACATTTCACAAAAAGGACGACTCATAATTGAGTTTGGCTGCTTTTAAAGTTAGCGTATACAAACATAATGCAATTTATATTATTGCGTAGCATATTTGAAAAACTTAATCAAAATATCCTGTAGGTACATACGTATTATATTTTTAAGTATGGTACGTATGATGTATGTATGTATGTATGATGTAAGTACTATATGTATTTTTGCAGAGGAAAAATTCGCTGTTGAATTTTCATGAACGATAAATTTAACGAAGGCTAGTCTCGTCAATCAGTAACCAGTTGTTTCGAATCTAATTAATCTCGCCCAACTCTGGACCACCGGGACTATGCTGCGGACAGACTCAATTACAATTATTGGACCGCTTTCAGTTGCAATCGACTGCGTTCCCTTTGAGCCATTCAAAATGGCGCTTGGAGCTCGATCAATCGGCCCTTTGTTTCCATTAAATTGACAATTCCAAGCGAAGTAAAAAAATCTTATCAATTCAACACCACCCAATTTAATTTCATATATTTTCAATATATATATATATATATATATATATATATATATATATATATATATATATATATATATATATATATATATATATATATATATATATATATATATATATATATATATATATTATATTGATATAGGTGGCCGTATAAATTTGTTGAATTAAGTCGAGCGTACCAAAGCATTAGGCTTATTCGCGTAAATTGCGATGGAGCGATCTGTGCAAATTGTCCCATGTGTCACTTCTAGGGTCAGAATTCGGGGTGGCCGGTAATTAGTATGGACATCATCCAAAGGACCTTTCACGGTACGGTCCCTTCATCACGAGTTTCGCTCAATTTAACACTATCATGAAACCCGACACCGCAACGTGGAACTATCTACATATGAACATATATCTATACATCTAACAGAACCCTCACTTAATATATATGTTACTATTTACTATATATATTTACTATATATATATATATATATATACTATTGTTACGTAGGGGTGGGTGGAGGATCCAAGTAAAAGGCCAACAGTCGTTTCACAGCATTTATTGATGATTATGGAGATACACGTATTGCCACTGTTCAATCCAGAATGACATGAGATCGCCTACGTACCGCCTTATAAGGGGTAGATCTCTCAGGACGTCTAATCTGTTTACCTACAGTATAGTCACGTATTCGGATATGTATTCCCACGGTATGAGAAGTGCAATCATTGTTTAGCTTTCATGCACTTAGCTCGTCGCTAATCCCTAAAACCACTTACACCGGTCTCACGGTCTCTCAAGACGTCTAATCTGTTTACCTACTGTATAGTCACGTATTCGGATATGTATTCCCACGGTATGAGAAGTGCAATCATTGTTTCATGCACTTAGTTTGTCGCTAATCCTTAAAACCCACTTATACCAGTCGCACGGTATGCATTTAGTTAATCCGTTAACAGATATCCGTTACAGATAATCTTTGAACGGTCAGTCTCTGGGATTCTATTTGCTTACTCCGCGGCGTACGTTACATTGCCTCCCTCTTAGGTCAAATCGTCCCGATTGACCAACAAATCCGAACTGATAAATCTACAGTAGTTACATTTATCTCTGATATCAGTCACAGTTACATTTACAATTACAGTCGTGATCTTTACAGTTACAATGGAAACAATGACATTTAATTTCTACTACCGTTACATTAACGTTACCTTTACAATTTAAATTCTGTAACAGTTAGATTAACGTCATCTTTACAATGGAAACAATTGCATTAAACTTTCGTTACATTTCAATTTACGACACCTTTACAATGTAGACAATTACATTAAACTTTCGTTACCCTTCAATTTACGACACCTTTACAATGGAAACAATTACATTGAACTTTCGTTACATTTCAATTTACGTCACCTTTACAATGTAAACAAAAACATTTAAAATTTCGTTACACTACGATTTACGTCACCTTTACAATGGAAACAATTACATGAAAACTTTCGTTAAACTTCAATTTACGACACCTTTACAATGTAAACAATTACATTAAATTTTCGTTACACTTCAATTTACGTCAACTTTACAATGGAAACAATTACATTAACTTTCGTTAAACTTCAATTTACGTCACCTTTACAATGGAAACAATTACATAAAACTTTCATTACACTTCACTTTACGTCACCTTTACAATGGAAACAATTACAGTTATATTTCTAATCCCCTAAAATTAGTCATCCGATGTTCTACATTTGGAAATCATTATTTGTTAGCTCTTCGGTCCAAAATTTTCTCACGTGTTTGGTCCATGTTGCTCGTATCACCAAAGTCCAAATTTGCTATGGCAGTCCCGTATTCCTGTCATGTGGTCCAGCATCCTGCTGCAGACCAACGTTCAACCCAGAACGTGCTCCAAAGCCATGTCCCACAAGAATGGCTCCCATCCTCACAAAAGTGACTTGGTCCATGTCTCTCGTGTCACCATCGTCCAAATTTGCTACGGTGGCCCAGTGTTCCTCTGTCATGTGGCCCAGCATCTTGCTGCAGACCAACGTTCAACCCAGAACGTGCTCCAAAGCCATGTCCCACAAGAATCGCCACCATCCTCACAAAAGTGACGGTTGACCCTGGAAAATGTGCACCCCTCAGTCTGCCACTCTGCTGGTGGTGCTTCTTTTCCGTTCCCTTGACCCTGGAAAATGTGCACACCTCAGTCTGCCACTCTGCTGGTTGTGTTTCTTTTCCGTTCCATTGACCTTGGTAAATATGCACCCAACAGTCTGCCACTCTGTTGAATGTGCTTCTTTTCCGTTCCATTGACCCAACTGAAATCCATTTCTTTCTGATGTATTTTCCAGTCTGTGCGGCCGCTGCTTTTTACTTTCATCGCACGCAAGTGTCTTCCCGTTTTCACACGAGAACTTCGTGGCTTCGTACACTGCCTCTGCCACCTTCACAACTTCAGGAAGGCTCGTAGTGGGGCATAGCCTGGCTACGGCTGCCTTCACGTCAGCTTGCATGATGCTGTTTACAAACATGCAGGTTATTACTCGCTCAAGAGCTTCTGGTGCGGCAACCCCTGCGAAGCTTAGCTCCACGTGTTCTGTAATGGCATCCATGTGGGCTGTTAGTGACTCTCCTGCTTCGGGACGCCACTTTCTCGTGCTGGCCTTTTCGAAGTGCTGGTATACCGATGTTTTGCTTCCATATCGCACCGCGAGTCTCGACACCAATTGCTCAGATTCCAACTGGATTCTTTCTGGAAGGCGGCAAACGTAATTCATGGCCGCGCCACGCATCGCCGCACACAGCCTCATTGACAGGTCCGTCGCGCCATGTAGTCGTGCCGTGAATCGAAAGCGCGCCAGGAACTCTTCCCATGACCCAGTTCCATCAAATGTCGGGAACTCTGGTAACGCTCCTAGATATCGTCTGTCTTCGACTGCTACCGGTCGTGGTGATGAATTCGACTCATTAACCAAAATTGAGTCACGTTGCAGTGAAAACTGTATTTTTGGATCTTGCGAACTCGGAAGCGCTGCCATTTTCTCCTCCATGGCCCGAAGTCTCTCCTCCAACTCCTTGGCTTGACTCCGTTGTGAAAACTCTTCGATTGCTGGCGACTTCTGTCTTCTTGTTGCTCTTGTTGCTCTGCTCATCTTGGATCCCACTTCTGACGACCAGTGTTACGTAGGGGTGGGTGGAGGATCCAAGTAAA
The DNA here is from genome assembly GCF_051622035.1 of Arctopsyche grandis. Lineage (NCBI taxonomy): Eukaryota > Metazoa > Arthropoda > Insecta > Trichoptera > Hydropsychidae > Arctopsyche > Arctopsyche grandis. Next base: position 16,877,936 of record NC_135355.1, read on the forward strand.
AGGCCAACAGTCGTTTCACAGCATTTATTGATGATTATGGAGATACACGTATTGCCACTGTTCAATCCAGAATGACATGAGATCGCCTACGTACCGCCTTATAAGGGGTAGATCTCTCAGGACGTCTAATCTGTTTACCTACAGTATAGTCACGTATTCGGATATGTATTCCCACGGTATGAGAAGTGCAATCATTGTTTAGCTTTCATGCACTTAGCTCGTCGCTAATCCCTAAAACCACTTACACCGGTCTCACGGTCTCTCAAGACGTCTAATCTGTTTACCTACTGTATAGTCACGTATTCGGATATGTATTCCCACGGTATGAGAAGTGCAATCATTGTTTCATGCACTTAGTTTGTCGCTAATCCTTAAAACCCACTTATACCAGTCGCACGGTATGCATTTAGTTAATCCGTTAACAGATATCCGTTACAGATAATCTTTGAACGGTCAGTCTCTGGGATTCTATTTGCTTACTCCGCGGCGTACGTTACACTATTTACAATTCTTATTAATAACCTCCCTAGAGTTTTATGTAATGCATCGTGTCTCTTGTTTGCTGACGACGTTAAATTATTTTTTGCTGTCAAGGATGAGAGGCAAGCCTCTCTCCTTCAAGCTGATATTAACGCTGTCTTGGAGTTCAGTTCTAGTTTAGGCCTTGAACTTAATTTAAATAAATGTGCAATTATGAGCTATGGACGTGCACATTCGCTCTATTGTCACGGATATTCCATTAGATCCGTCTTGTTGAAGCGTGTGGAATCTATTGTCGATTTGGGTATCACTTTTGATCCTCAGCTCACCTTTCACAACCATATCAAGAAAGTCGCTGACGTTTCCTTTCGTCGACTTGGATTTGTTTTGAGATATGCAAGATTATTCTCCAATCCTTTGTCTTCTCGCTTGCTTTTCTATTCGCTTGTGAGAAGTAAGATAGAGTATAATGCGATTGTGTGGAATCCGCATGAAGCAAATTACTCTCTGATGATTGAGAAAGTGCAAAAAGCATTTCTTCGTTTCCTATATAGGAAAGAATATGGGTATTACCCATATCTCTACCCCACTCCTTTCCTTTTGGGCATGCTTGGGTATAATTCCCTTGAACTTCGGAGAAACTTCTCATTAATTCGTTTCGTTCTCCTGCTCTTACGTGGTAATACGTCATGCCCGTTGTTGCTGGAGCAGTTGGGACTTTATGTCCCTAATCACTATGTGCGTGGTAGACATCATCATTTGCTGGCTGTACCTCCTGCCCGAACAGTCCTTTTTCGAATGGCTCCTATTTCAAGAGCTATTCGACTTAATGAAATCGTTGCTGCCGAGACTGAATGTGATATTTGCCACCTTAGTGAGCGTAAATTGTCGGAAATTACTCTAACCCATTTATCTGGTAGTCTGCGCTCATCATTGTTTTCATGATTGATTGTCATTTATGAGTGAAATTTTGATTAACTCTCTTCCATTTGGGCCTTACAGGGATGTTTTGTATTTATAGTTGTTTCTTACATATTTATGGAAACTGGCTGTAGGTGCAAGGCATTCCTTATGCTATATTTTATTTGATATTTTTACTTTATCTGTTATTATTAAATGCTATTTTTTATGTTTATGTATGAATGTATTTATGTTTATGTTTAATTGTTATTTTGTTTTTTTTCTTTTTTGTGTTATATTTCTTGACCATTGTGGCGCTTTAGGAATTCCTGTTATGCCACAATGGTCTGTTTAAAATAAATAAATATGTACCTATACATACACACATATATCGTAAACTATTCATATAGTTTAACCATATAAATATGTATGTACATATATGCATGCAGGTACATGAAAAAAGTCATTTGAAACATGATAGACAGAAAAGTTAATGCGAAATCATTGTATAAAAATGACTTTCACTATACATACATACATATATAAAACGGGGGGATGATTTGACCGTTTAGCAATAGCGTGAATTTTTACAATTGCTAAAGCACCCCAAAAATGGATAAATGATGCAGCACTTTGTCACAACAATGAACCGCGTGCATGTACGGCTATAAAATAATAAATTATTTTATCAAACAATGTATCGATGTACGTATCTTGGGAACTTCGTCAATGCTAGCTAAATATAATTAAATATAAATGTTAATATAATATGTCATATCTTACAAAAAAATTACATAGTTTGTTTTAGTTAGTATCTATATATGAACATATACATATATATGTACATATATACACATTATGAGTATTGTCAATATAGCAGCTGTATAAACAACATCTCAAATGACAAGCCTCCAAATCGCGTTCATATCAAACCAACTGCTCATTCCGAGCTATATGTACATATGTATGTACATACATACATATATATGATATAACAATCTAATTTTTGTATTGCGTACATTGCAATATTTGATTGATGTGGGCAGTTGTACAAACATACGACATAATTTTAATGAAAATATAGTTAAGTGTAATTTTTAACGAGTATTTCATGTTTTGTTGTTCCACCACGAGCAACATTCGAAAAAATAATCCAGTGAATCTTAAGAAATATCATTATCATCAAACGAAAAGGTATTAAGATTGGAACGACGTAATCAATAATTTGATGATTAAATATATAATTTACATCAATACATATTTGTACAATGTATGAATGTTTTACAGGTGCGAATACCGGGTTGACACGATACGAGTGCACTCAGACCGAGTTCACTAACTTGTTACGTGGTAACGTTAAGAGTAAAGTCCGAGAGACCAGATGAGTGGACTCGGTCTGAGTGCATTTGTATCGTGTCAACCCGATATAAGCGTGGCTCCGTGGTTACATTTATGTACATATGTTAAGCACCGAGAGGATCTCAGGTTTAATCCCGTGCAAATGGTCAGATGGATATTTGTGACTCTAAGTCGATTGTTTCCAGTCAGAGTTTGCCAATTTATCTGATTTTATTGTTGAATCGGTTCCCCCATCAAATTGGCAAAAACAATCCGACCCAGAATTTGATTTATGAATCTGAATTTGATTTATGAACAGTAAATTTATGTACTTTAAATTTAAATCCATAGATGTCTCTATGGATTAATTAATAGTTAATTTCGAGTTTATCATCATCTTGAAATTAAGCGATTTATGTAGATGTATTAAAAAATGCTGCAATGTTTGTAATTGGCCAGGCAGGCGCATTGGGGTTTAACAGTTAGGCCTTCCTGATCTATGTAAAATAAATAAGCATGTTAAAACAAAAAGATAATGTCAATGATACTGTATTTTAAAATAAGATCGCATGAAAAATGTTATTTAAATATACTTATACAGTATACATACATACATACATACATACATATATAACTTCAGACAGTTCATGAAGCTTAATCGAGCATGATAGTCTGTCCCGCAAAATGACAAGGATTCTGCCGCTTTTTTAAAGTGCTTTTCCCATATAAATTTTTACGCATAATTAAGCGAAAAGCGACAGGGTAAATATTGAACGCATAACGTGTCCTTTCGTATTATCCTTTGTGAGCGCAATATTGCATTGAAATCGTGCGAAAGCATAACGCATGATATTTCCATGCACATAATAATAAAAATAATAATAGCCGTACTGAAATGGGTACTGATCGTAACGCATCAATTACGTATTGATCGCCATTGAATGTGCTTTAGCAGCCATTTTGTATAATGTGCATGCAATTGAAACCTTGATTTTATATTTACTTTACTATACAACAAAAGCTCATTAGTAGTATATACATATGTATGTTATATATTATAACTATGTAATATATTAAATGTAGTTGAAATTGGATTGGACGAAAATAAAAAACAAAAAATAATTAACTCATTCCTGAATATCAGAAATATAAAAAAAAAAACAAGTTATTTATATAATATATGAAAAATACAAAAAATAACAGCAATGTTGATTGAATAACGTCGTTTGTTTAGTTGGATACAAAAATAATTTTGACAGGACAACAATTTCAATGGATGTAATTAATATGCGAAATTGTTGAAGAGATGAACTTGTGTATAATAAAATGAATGAAAGTTGTTAATGTAACAGTTAAGGTATCAAATCTTGTTAATTTTTACAATGACTCGTTATTGTTCACACTAAATACACGTTTTTGTTAAAGTATACTTATGTATATACAGGGACAAGGCTTGTCCCATAAAATCTTTCACCTAAAATATCAACACAATTCATCTACAATAAATTAAATCGTTGCCATATTGATATTGTTCAAAGCTGTGGAAGCGGTAGTGGATTGTTGTGGATGGTCCGCCGCACCGTTCACTTACACGGACTCACCGTCTCAATTTTATACCTTTCGCAGTACTAGCAAATTATTATTTGTATACATAATAATCTAAACATAATTGGGATTTACGTGGGAATTGTTTAAAAATATATGTTATCAATGAAGTTTACGTGATTCCGAAAATTATATGTGACTTTTAGTATCAAAACCCAACAAACCCATTTTCATAATTTTAAACTAATCACTTCAATCGTTTTATCATTAAGTTTAAGACTACTATAAAAACAAAAGAAAAAATGTAGCCATTCTAAAAGTTATCAATTAAATAAAATTATGTGTGAACCAATTTTTAATTTGAACATGTCTCGTTCTGAATTTGGGGGCCTCGCATGTAAAATAGCTTAGGTCCTCACTTTGTATATACATCTAAATCCGGCCCTGATGTCAGCAGTCGAGTGTGAAACATTTTGTGATAGACTGGATAACCTCCATCACAAAAAATAATTAAAACAACCGAAAACAAATATATGAATAATTCTTATTTGCAATGATGATTTTTTACTTTATCTATGTTTTTTAAATATTTAGTCGGAATATATAAAGCTAGGATTATTCAAGCGATAGTGTTGCCGCTTTAACGGATTTTATTCATGATTGAATTTCGACGATATCGACGAGTAAACAAAAATATTCGTAGGAAAAATGAAGCGCTCGAAAAATAAGCCATATAGTGTGCTCGAACCCCTCTGGCACCTAAATTTAAATGCGATTATGAATATTTCGTCGTATTGGAGGCGTTCGAGTGGAAAATCCAGACCGAGCTGGTTGCCCTTCCGCTCGAAAACTCAGAACCTCTCGCCTAGACGGAAATGCAATAAAATCCGCAGGAACGGTCTCCTCTGCACGAGACACCACTGGATGTATTTATTGCCGCAGGGTTGTCACGCTCTAAGGATTTATCTACCAAGAGCGGGTACGAGCACCAGTTAACGCTCTTAAATTTATTTTAACACGACTTTCATCACTAAATTCGTACAATTCAGCTTCCTTCAACCTGCGTATTTATATGACCACAAAAATTCATTCTAAACATATGTATGTACATATTCCTGAAAGGTTTGTCAATAAAATATGGATAATTTTTTTCAATTATTCCCACATTGATTGAAATATTTAATTAAACATTCGTATCTATAAAAGCTATAAAATCAAATTCCAGTCTTTTATATTCAAGATTTACGATCTACTTCTATGTATAAATTGATATGAGATAGCAATCACCAATTATTTCTAAAATAATTTAATATTTTCATCCAGTAATGCGAGAATCACACATCCGAATTAATGTACTCATTCGATATTAAATTGGCAAATATTCGTCCATAGATATAGAATACTATATTGTTATTATGTTATTCTATATCTATGCTATCGTCTCAATATTACAATACATTTATCAAATCGGATGTCGTGGCTCCCACATAAGTACATAAGTAGATTTTCAACAATTGGAGAAAAAGCCTCGAATAAAGCATATATGTATGTATATATATATATATATATATATATATATATATATATATATATATATATATATATATATATATATATATATATATATATAATATATATATATATATATATATATATATATGGAGTTCGGTCTTTCGTGTCATGCGGGGAAGACGTGCTTCTGCGTTCTCCCCGCTATTACTCGCTTAAACCCGGCTATTGCACGAAATTTAATCTAAAAACTTAACCATCTACTCACTTATTTTACTAATTGCATCCTAGTATAATTTAAGTGTAAAAATAAACAGCAAATCGGTCGTAAAAAGCGGTTTTATATCAGTTATTTCGAAAAATTTTGTGCTAATTTTTGTGTCGAATCTGAGCAAAAGCATATACGAACGAGATACATCTCCTTACCTGAATACAAAAAAAGGGTACTTCGTCAGTCAATGTTCGGTCCCACAGAAGCAATAAATCTTCCACATAATTGCTTCCAGCCAAAAAATTTTTAATAGAATAATAGCAAACGAACTTTACTTAATAGAATAATAGCAAACAGAAACGGTGTTTCCCAACTGTCAATCAATCAGTTCTTTTTCATATTTAAATTATATTAAAGTAATTCGTGTAATTTTATATTCTTTACTAAAGTTATTATTAAAATATTAAATTGCAAACCGCACTCACATATATAAATCCGTTGTCTCCAAAGAGGCGTCTCACGATAAAGATCTGTAAAAAAGTAGTATAACAATTGCTAATCTATTATTATCATAACTAACTACTTGCACTTACAAAGTAACCCTGTTAAATGGCATGTAATAACTCATAAGTGATCCATGTGATAGCTAGGATGACTATCTGACAAAGCTGACCACAGAGAAGAGTCTATGGCGGTAAGAACTCACTCCTTGAATGGAAATCTCTCTCAAGTACCGCCTTTTTCTCAACACATCTTGGATAAATGCGAGAAAAATAATATCCAAACCTCCAACAAGGTAAGAGTGACGATGGATGATAGCTTAGCTAATAGAAACCTGTATTTAGCCACGTACAATGTAAGAACGTTATCGAGTGAAGGAAGTGTGCTTGCATTAGAGAATGAATTAGAAAGTATCAAATGGGATTTAGTAGGACTTAGCGAAGTAAGACGAAAACAGGAAAACCAAATAATCCTAAAAAGTGGTAACTGTCTCTACTGGAGAGGGCTACCAAATGGTAGAATAGGAGGAGTAGGGTTTCTTATCAATAAGAGAATAGAAAGAAATATTATAGAAATAAGCGACATATCGGAACGTATATGCTATGTAGTATTAAGAATCTCGAGCAGGTATACTTGTCAAATCTTCCAAGTGTACGCCCCCACATCTAGCCACCCAGACGAGGAAATAGAAGACTTCTACGAAAAAATACAGGGCGCATACGATAATAGCCGTCACCACTTTAAAATAATCATGGGCGACTTTAACGCAAAAATAGGACAAAAGGCAAATACAGAAAGAGCAGTAGGCAATATTGGTACCGGCCAAAGAAACGACAGAGGCGATCGCCTCATAGAATTCGCAGAACACAACAGGCTCTTTATCACTAATTCATTTTTCAGGAAAAACACCAACAATACGTGGACTTGGGAGAGTCCTAAAGGAGACAGAAACGAGATCAATTTCATTCTAACAAATGCCCTGCACTCCGTTAAAGACGTTAGTGTTTTAAGTAAAGTAGATATAGGTAGCGATCACAGATTAGTCCGTGCCAAGATGGCCATTAATATAAACTGCGAACGTAGGAAATTAATAAAAGGATGCAGTAACTCTCCAGATTTCGCTCAACTAAGGTCTAGGAAAAAGGAATTCGAACTCGAACTTGGAAATCGATACGGGAAATTAAACCCAGAAGCAGACATCGAGGAATTGAACACTGTAATTAGTTCGGTTCTAACCTCAACAGGTAAGAAATTAGTTGGACTCAGGAAACAGATTAAGCTAAGCAAAATTTTAGAAGAAACCAAAAATCTAATTAAGCATAAAAGGAAGTTAGATAGGGATAATAATAAGCAAGAATACAATCTAGTAAATAAGGAAATTAAGAAGAGAATAGTCAGAGTTTATACGTTCTATGCAAAACTTTACGAGAACAACAACGGTCAATTTCCCGTTCCGGAATCGACACACGGCCAAAGGGTTCCTGCAGTATTGCCTAGCGAAGTAGAGGCCGCGCTAAAAACTGCAAAGAACGGTAAAACCCCAGGGGAAGATAATATTCCCATTGACTTACTAAAATGTGGCGGCCCCCCCCTAATTAATATCTTAGCTAGGCTTTTCAGCAAATGCATCCAGAACCAAGCTATACCAGAAGGATGGAATAACGCAACTATCATTTTAATACACAAAAAAGGCGACAAAAGCGATATCAAGAACTACCGACCCATTAGTCTACTTTCAGCGGTCTACAAGCTCTTCACGAAGGTTATTACAGAAAGGCTTAAGAATATCTTCGACGAGAACCAACCTATAGAACAGGCAGGATTTAGGGCAAATTTCAGCACAATGGACCACCTCCAAGTAGTTGGCGAACTAATCGAGCGCGCCAACGAATATCAACGGCCATTGTGCCTAGGTTTCGTCGATTATGAGAAAGCCTTCGATACAGTTAGTCATAATGCAGTACTTAACGCTCTAAAAACACAGGGAGTGCCGGAACCCTATGTGGGACTGTTAGCTGCAATATATAAGAATGCCACAGCTTCGGTTAAAATGTTTTCCGGTACAGATAGATTTAGCATAGGAAAAGGAGTAAGACAAGGAGATACAATCTCGCCCAAGTTATTCAATGCGGTGCTTGAGGGAGTTTTCAGGAAATTGGATTGGGATACAGCCGGAGTAAGCATCAATGGTCGCTTTTTGAGTCACCTTCGGTTCGAAGACGATATAGTTTTAATAGCTCGTGATTCAGCTGACCTACTTAACAGACTAACACAGCTGGACAGGGAAAGTAGAAAAGTAGGATTAAAAATTAACGTAGATAAGACTAAACTAATGTTCAATAGTTATTGCATGCCTGATAGCATCCCCTTAGATGATAAACCAGTAGAAGTAGTAAATAATTATTTATATTTAGGTCAAATAATTGACATGTCTGGTAGTAAAGATGAAGAGATAAAGAGACGTATGAAATTAGGATGGCATTTTTAAATCAAAAATGCCACTCTGCCTGAAGAAAAAGATCTTTGATCAATGCGTTTTGCCAGTGATGACGTATGGATGTGAAACTTGGACACTGAACGCCAAGATGCAAAATAAAATCCAATGCACTCAAAGAATTATGGAACGCTGTATGCTTGGCATAACGAGGAAAGACAGGAAGCGGAACACGTGGGTAAGAAATATGACAAGGGTAGTGGACATAGTGGATAGAGTGAAGAGATTGAAATGGCAATGGGCGGGTCACGTAGCTAGGAGGATGGACGAAAGGTGGACAAAATAAGTGCTTGAATGGTACCCGAGAGAAGGCAAAAGAGTAAAAGGAAGACCGCAAGGAAGATGGGTGAACGAAATTAGGAAAATGTGCGGAATGAGATGGATGAGTGTTGCGCAAAACAGAGACGAGTGGAAGCGTGTTGGAGAGGCCTTCATCCAGCAGTGGATGGCGAATGGCTGTAAATGATGATGATGATGATGATGATGATATATATATATATATATATATATATATATATATATATATATATATATATATATATATATATATATATATATATATATATATGTGTGTATGTACAGTATCTTACAGTATAAAGCTTGTAACAACTCTTTTGAAAATAATCACAGGAACATGAAAAAAGGTAGAAGTGAGAACGCTCGACAGGAAAAGTGGGGCTAGATGTTGGTTGCCATTATGCCGGCGCCAGACATGTGTTCAAAGATGTGATCAAATAAGTGTTCACATGTGTGGCACGGGCATTTGATACTATTGTTTCATATTTGATCACTTAAGTGCGCTTTGCCGTTCTGTGTCGGTTTTTTAGCGCACATCAAAGGCATAAAAGTCCAAATGTTTGTGTGCCTGCCACACTGCGCAAAGTCCAGTTGCGCGAGCCTAGTTGATCAAAACATATCTGGCAGATACAACAATATGTGACCAAATGTTTGAGCAAAGTCTCCAAAGAAGTGATCACTTCTTTGAACTCATGTCTGGCACCGGCATAATGGTAACCAACATCTAGCCCCGCTTTTCCTGTCGAGCGTTCTCACTTTTACCGAAAAAAAATACCTATTGCGAGCGCGTATGGAGACTTTCGGATGAATTTTTAATTCTCGTTAATCAGCTAAAACCAATCATAAATGCTCTTTTAAATTTAAAAAGATTACTGTAGATTGCTGATTTAATTTTTAAATACTTTCGTAACAATTCTAGAAAAAAAAAATAGATAAAAAAAATCTTATTTCCTGAAATTTTCGTTGAGGTAAATTTTAAATATTTTTATCTGGACCGGAAGTAGTACTTTTACTCTAGAGAATCGAGGTTTTTTATGTTTTTCTCAGAAAAATTTTGATTTATTGAACTGAAATTTCATATCTAGAAGTTAAAGCATAATAAAAAGTTATGTATAAAATTCGATAAGCATCCCTCAACCGCAAGTGGCAGTTTACTCTTGTTCGATTTTTCTTCCACTATTTTTTTCGACCTCTTAAACATGTGTGTTCTTCACAAAAATATTCAAGTATAACTCTTGTATCAATGAGATGAAGATAAAAAAAATCATTAAATTTAATAAACCGGAAGTGGACTTTTTTCCTCTTAGAAAGGTGAAAAATGTTGTGCCCACTACTCTGTCCACACCCCTGAACTTATCTAGCTGAAAATTTATATTTGTATTCTTTATGTACTAACTAAGAGCTGATAAGTTTTTGGTCAGAATTCGTAAACCGGAAGTAGTATTTTTTATTTATATTTAATTATTTTATTTTGACCTTTTAAAATATTTTAATCTTCTGGATATTTATTGTGTATAATACTATTATTGATTTTAAGTAATAAAAAAAATTTGAACAAAATCCGACAACCGGAAGTATATAGCGCCATCTATTGAAAATTTATTTAATTAAATCATTTTTCTATTGGTGTTTTATATTGTTGATATGTACATAGGTAGTTGTTACCATTTTTTTCATATTAAACAATTAAATATGAATATTAAATTAAATATATTCAAAAAGTATCTGAAAAAATACGACGCGTACGGATAGAATACAGGACCGACACATTTCTTTTATTTATTTTTTATTTAATAACTTAATATGCCATAACCCATGCGATGATATTTCGGGAACAACACTGTATAATTATTATAATTAAAAATATAATTATATGTATAACTAAATAATTATATAAATTAAATTATAATTACGTGTGTATACCCACATTGTAATCATTAATAAAAGATAATTACATGGATTCATATACGACGAACAATTTTGAACTCAACTCTATACTAATAATCAAATGTATCGTGACATACATAGGTGCATACATAGATACGTGAAAATTTCCCTAAGTTTCCTTAAATGTACTTAAAATTTCCGTAAGTTCAAACGAGAAATTATAATAATATTTTAAATATGATTTTATATTTCACTTGAGGTACGTACGACAGACAAGCTATCGATGCGGAAAATGCCCAGCGTTAACGAGGGTCTAAATTAAACGCGTAAGACTCGGAAAAGCGCTAAAGCGTCTTGTGTTGAGGAAGCTTCAAATTCAGAGACGACCGTCTCAAGCCGACTGGAAAATTCGAACTTTCCACTTGGAAAGCACCTGTCGAGGAGACTGAACTTGGCGCAGTAAGTCCGTCTTGAGAAAACGTTTATTGCATTTCGTGTATGTATGTATTATATGTACATACATACGTAGTATGTATACATGTTATCGAATTTGTATTATATGTACTTACATACGAAGTATGTATGTATACTGATATTCTAATACTACATCGTAAATTATTACCTTTGAAAGACTAAGTAAAGGCGTCTACATTGCATACATACGATGTATGTACATATGTATGTAGTTGTATTAGAATATCAGAAAATCGATAAGAGTACATATATCTACTAGATGGGCTCGTTTTAAATAGGAAATAATTTATTTGTCTATCGTTTGTATCCGGAGCTGTTGACAGCTTCAATTGTCTACTCGTTTGTCATTCGTACACAATTTCGGATACTTAAATGAAGACGCCTCATCGTCAATTTAGCCTATTTAAAACTTTATTTATAGGTTTTTTTTATTAAGATACAAGAATAAACTGTAAAAGTATGTCTGTAAGGATATCGTCTCTTTAAATATAATGTTAATGATTATTTTTTCAGTTTTCCGTGCACAAGGTTTACTATACACTATTTAAAAAAATGTAATACTTTTTTCTTTTGAATTGTATTCATTTATTAATCAAGAAACTATGCCAAATAAAAGGACATTTAAAATTTTTCTATTTTTTTCTACAAAAGAATCCGGTCTTTTCTCAATTAAAACTGATATTAAAATTAATCAGAAACGTATATAAAAACGTCGAATGGTATCATAGGAAACACTTGGAAACGTAATGGAAAATTCCACAAAAAGAGCACGCTTCTTTGTACTCCATTGTGGTTCACATTAACCTGATATATGTACTTACATACATACATATGTATGTATGTATAATATTAAATATATTTTCGCACATATTGTAAGAATATGCCAATTAATAAGCTTTTTTATTTATAAAATAATTCTACATATATACATATACATACATGTACATACGTATATGTATACGATACATTCTCAGGTTTATTTAGGATCACACCCTCTGTAGACAACTCCGAAGTTCGCCGAGTTGATTAGTTCAAAAAGCTCTCAATTAATAAGTCTCAGCATGCACGCTGATGGATGCCATTTCTTAATCAGCGGTCCGCAAACATGGCCAATATTTATTCGACGACTTAAGTCATCAAACGAATTCACGCCCTTGCTTCAACTCCTTCCCACCCGGGAAACTACCCTTGGTTATGTCTTGTTCCTGCCGTAGAATCTCACATAGTTTCGTCGTGCAAGGGGTGGTGTTCTCAGCGCTTTGCATTCAACCACCCTCCCTGAAGCATTTTGTCTTCATGAGTTGGCCTCAAAGAAAGGGGGTGAATGAGGCAAGGGGAGGAGATTCTGCAGTTACGTGACGTCACGATTTAATATAACAGCTGCTATTCTATGGTTCCCAATTTTTCTGAAGAGAATCTGAATACGATTCACTTCAGAAAATTTGAGAAAGTTTTATTTCGTTTTAAATAATATATGTACATACATATGTACATAGATAATTCAATCTATTAAATTTGGAATCAACAAACCGAGTTCTTTTAAATATAAGTTTTTAGCTTAACAAGTTTTACATCGACGTTATTTGTTCCGTACAGCCTTTCTGAAGTACCACGAAATAAATGAAAAGTAGATAAATTTCAGAAGATACAAGTCATACATTTAATTGAGTCTTTGGAGATTTTTTTTTTAATTGAAAAGTAAGTAAAAATATTTATTTGTATATAAATAAAATGAAAATACACATGACTGTAGCCAACATCAAATTGTATTTTATTATGATATACATATACATACATATATACATAGTTGGAAAATCGCTGTTTGAACTTTCAAGTTTTAATCGAAAAGCATCTGTAGAGGAAAATTGTCATTGCAAGTCTTAAATAGTACATTTTCAGTACTATAATAAAGTTAAAATGAAACATTGTAGTAGGTACTCAAATAAAATGTATTATTAAGTAGAAGCAATTTATAATTTCTCATACATTAAAATGATATTACAGTATTCAATGTTTGCTGTTTAATATATAACATCGATACATATCATTGATTGAGCTGTCAAAAGTCAGTGTATTGAGTGAGTCATCTGAGTATGTTAGGAACGAGTCCTGAGGACACTAGACTATTTCCACTTGGGTAAACCACCCTTCGCACTTTGTATAATAGCAATAATCCGCATTTGTGTGACACGAGTGAATGACTCACGTGGGATTTGCGCGGAATTTCCGATAAAGTCGATCATGTATTGCGAGGGAAAATGAAGCTGTATAAAGTAAGAGTATTAAAGAGAGAACATTGTTACTATTTTAAATTTCTGAATTAAACAATGAGCAATGCAAATACTACTGCGTCTATCGTAATAATGCTTTTATGGGGAAACAAATGCATATGTATGTATGTATTTTCGGCGACATAAATATGTAAGGCGTTGCAATTATTTATCCCCACATGGTGATGTTTCTTGTCGATCGTCACCCCGCTGCAACACCCCTCATATTGGCGCTGGAGTGGAATAAGAATTGGTGGAAGGACTAAATTGTTCAATTTAGCGTCGTTATTCAGTAGCGAGATTAACGCGCACCGGCGGCACGCGTGCTGTGAGCTTTCAACGGCAGGGGTCGCAAAAATTGCACCCCCGAGGGTTAAGTTCCTTGTGTCCCTCGTGATAAGGGTGCCCTGTCCCACTATCCCCCTCGTGAGGGGGACAGTCGCCGTATGGACACCCTAAATCGGAACGCCATCATAATGCATACACTAGTGCCAGTTTCACAAATCTGCGAAATTGATTTTGTTCCATTGAAAAACTTATATAAATTTAAAATATGTCATTTTTATGAAAAAAAACATGTAATCAATCAAAGTCTGATCGTTAATATATAATATGTATATACATTTAAAATTATCAAATTATAATATTTTTCAAATTATCAAAAACTATTAAAGATCGACCAGCCGTGAAGATTGGACATCAAATTTAAGCATATTAAAAATACAATATGAATTGGCGAATAATACAAATTTTGATAACATAATAACAGACGATGTTAACTTTGATATTCGTTTGAAACTTTCGAGTTACAATAATTGTAATAGAATAAGGAAAAATATTTTAGTTTTGTTTTCACATCTTTCATGGAACTCCAGCATCAATTAGACACTTTCGTTACGTTTTTTGTAACCAGCTATCACATTCCGAAACATTTTTTAGCTCGTGACGTTGTTGTAGTCCTCAAAATCCAAAAATGAATAAATTTATTATATTTAATTGAAAAAAAATTGTCTGTGTCGCCTTTTTTTCTTACAGTACATTACAAATAATAAATAAATTAAAAAGACAATAAGTGCATCTTTATGCCGTCTAATATACATTTTTTTAATTTTCACAAAACATAAAAATGCTTGAAAAATATGTTCTCGTTGTTGCGACATTGCCAATATGGGGTATTTATAAAATTAAATAAAAGGCTTATATTTTAGTTCTTGTAATTGTATTTGAATAATACAACTTGAATAATATTTTTTTTCTTTAATACAACAAAACAAAGTAAGGGGCGCAAAATTTGATATTTGCCAAGGGCAGCAAAAACATTGCTACGGCTCTACACCCGACGCTTTCAAAAAGGAGAATATAGGGCGATTCATGCAAGCATGTCTTATTGTTGTTGTTGTTATGATTATTATACATTTAAATTTATTTTAATTCATGTATCAAATCCATTCTGAAACCACCAGCTGAAACACAAGTCCGAATAAAAATTTGTTTGTGTGACGCAATATTTACACGTGTGTAAGTCTAGCTTAAGTCCTCCAAATAGACACTCAATTGACGATACATTCGAAAAGTGGTAAATAAAGAGCGAATGCACTTCTCGGCGAGTGTGCAATGATGATTCATTCTTTGCAACATCCCTTGCGACATGCATTTCGATTTCCAATACTGGTTTCGAACGTCGTTTCCTACAATTTTTTTTTGTATGAGTTTTTATTTACATTTTAAAATCGGCTAGTAGTTTAGTATGTAGATGTTGTGAAGTAGGAAGTACAAATGCTGTGTTTTCTCTTTCTTTTTGTTTAATTTCTAATATGGAATGGTGCATTTCAGCTAGTGGTAGACTAAAAACAAAGCTCAACACAAGAAATATACAAGGAAAAGCAGTGATACAATGCACAGTGTACAATTGTACCTATACAATGACTCACTGACACGAAATGCGCTCTCCAAGACCGTAAATAAGGCTCATTCTTTTTAGCATACCCAATATTGTACATATTTTTGTGTATGCAATACCAAAATCAACAGATCACCTTCTTGAAAGCACATACAGATATACATATGTATAAAAAAAACATTTTTTTTTAAATAAGGGTAAAAATCCATCGATTTGAGCACATTGCGTGAAAAAAAGTAATTAACGAGTCAATTTGTGAGTCGGCCTATTTTCAAAGCACTTTTTTATTTATATGTATATACAATTTCGCAAACAATTCGTGAAGCATGAATCATTGTTAAGTTTGGTAAATCGGCCGCGCTGAGAAAGTTATTAGCAAACGCGCTAAAATTTAATTAACCCGCGAGCTCTTAGGAGTAAATTTAACACACTCGAAGTTTTAAACAGATTACGTTGCCGAGCAGGAGCAGGGGTTGCGAACAATTACACCTGCCACCGCATGTACACTGTGCAGCGGTTGCTAAATTCAATTCGTGAATATTAGACACCTCTATATATTACATTTGGGTTTAATCAATGAAATCAACCTGGTTATTCTAAAAAATAATTACAATTATACCAAAGTAAAGTGAAGTCGCTAAAAACTATACTACTAAGGCCTGCCAGATTATTAGATTTCCAAATCGGAACATTTAATTTCAATTGCAAACGCCCCCCCCCCCCCCTCCCTTATATACCATCCAAAATGTGTTTTATTTTACATTTTACAAAAGATTTGGGCGCTGTGGTTAGTCTTATGAAATCAAAATAAAATATAACATGAAAACAAGAGTTAAAAAAGGTACAAATGTAGGTACAGATTTTATAAGAATGATAAAAAAAACTAATGAGAAGCCTGCACTTACACAAATTTAATTTAAGATCATTCATTTTGTATAAAATATTTATTTTTTATGTATATATTTGAATCGAATTCGTATAAGTTAAAAGTGGTATGTTGGAAATATTTGTTTTTGTTTTTTTATTTTATTTATTCAATCTAATAAAAACAAATACAAGCATTTGTGTTAACAGAAAAAATACTATTCCTATATTACTATTAATATTTCCTTTACTTTAGAATTGGCGATTAATAATTTCAAGAATGATCACAACTATGTAGCTAAGGCTTCCAATCCCGGGATCCCGGTGTTTTCTGGTACCGTGAAACCCAGTGCTGAGACTATTCTGAATACCGGGATTATGGTGCTGGCAAAAATTCTTTAAAAATATTATTTTTACAAAAATAATAAGGAAAAATCATAAAACAACATTATATAATGAACAATAGTTGGATGAGCAATGACAATCATAGTCCATTTGTTTTCTCTGACCGTTTCGATCGGAAATTCCTAGCACCGCAATCCCGGTGCTGAAGTAATCTTCCGGGATTGGAAGCACTATAATATAGCTCACAAAACTATAATACTTAGATCTGGAGTAGTTATTAATCTTATAGTTTTGTAATAGTATTACAAAACTATAATACTTATATCTGGAAAATATTTTATGTATTAAAAAGAGATTTTTATTGTATGAAATATTTTCAACCAAAATTTAGTTGAAAATATGTAATACAGCAACAAGATGTAATAAATGTATAGTTTAAATATTTCCCAGTATATAAAATAATTATTGTAGGTACATACTCGTACATATATGTAGATATGTAATTTTCATTAACTGCTCAATTTTAAATTCATTGTCTTAAAACTCTGCAAATTTATAAATATCATATTATGTAGATTCTAAATACTATGTATAATATCTATGTACATACATTGCATAAGAAGTACATTTGATGATTGAATAAGTTCATGCCCGAATTCCATACGGTTTTTACGTCTAAACGGGCACGAACTTATGCATACATCTAATACTTAATCAAATTAAAAATGGAAAATTATGCGGAGGGTGTGTATAATTAATTGGATTATGTTTTGATTTTGTTTTAACTAACGAAGAAATATGGAAATATTTGTTTTCGTAAAATGTGGTTATGATCAAATTATTTAATTTTAATTCAGCTTTCGGCTCGTGCCAGATTTTAATGTCTGATCGTTCCAATTTATCTCTTTATGGGAAGTATCTTACACCGAAAATGGTATCACTTATGTACATACGTCAAATAGATTTTTCAGGATTAGTGACCTTCCCCAGAGTGGTTATCCCGGAAGGTGTCTTGGGACTTGAAGATTAAAAGCTCTGACAATGATAGGCTTTGTGTGAGTCGGCTGAGCTTTTATTCGAATTAAAACTTACGGTAAAGTTTACTCTTCACCAAAGAGATTAATCTCTTTAATGTATTTCTCGCACGCTTACATGTACTTAAAATAACATATGTATATGTACATATATTGCGTAAATATGTATATAATATGTATTATGTAGTTAAATTAATTATTTTTCCTTGTATATTTTACGCGAGTAGACATCAACGTTTCCGGAGATTTTAATTAAAACTATTTTTCAGCGAGGAGGAAAAAAATAGGGTGGTAATTTAAGGATGTATGTATACCCGGCTCTGCTCTTAATTTGCTCCACGACAAAGTGGATTTTCCTGGTAGGGTGAGAGAGTTTATTAAAACTGCTAAGCAATTTAAACCTCAAAATTTTCTTTATAAAATCGAGGAAAATGCACGCCGATTTTGTTTATTTAAATTACAAAGTTTTTCAATTTTACCATAGGTGTCGCTTTTTAGCATAGCAATATATATATATATATATATATATATAAATATATATATATATATATATATATATATATATATATATATATATATATATATATATATATATATAAATAATAATAATACTCACAATTTATTAATTTATTTATTGAAATATGTATTATTATATTTTTTGTGTAAAAAGAATACTATGAAATAAGTAAAAAAAGTGGAAAAAGTATTTCCCGTACCGGGAATCGAACCCGAGCCTCCTGGGTGAAAGCCAGGTATCCTAGCCACTAGACCATACGGGATATGATGGTTTGTGTCATAAATTCTGTATATTAACTAAAACAAATACATATGTATGCATGCACATGTGTCTATATTGAAACTAAATTTATTTTAGTCTCACTCTGTAATTTTTTTTAGAAAACGAAGATATATAAGAAAAGATTTAATATTAAAATTTTAACATCGTTAATGACTTCCGAATTACCCACCATAAATGTATTATATAACATGTGAATACAATATTTATATGAACGTAAATTTACATACATTATCTCTTTTAATTAAGATTACGAAACGATAAGTCACGAATTTTGAAGAAACATAACTCGATTTTAATGCCGTTTTGATAGATCAATTTTTTGAACATTAAGAGGGCTGTACACCCGAAACCTTAATTTTGTTACCGTTCCTTTCTTCGATATTTATATTGAGTGTATGTATATATTGAGTGAATGCGACAATATATATATATTTAGTGAATGTTACAGTTGCGCTTCAACCAGATAAAACGTATTTTAAATTGACAAAATCGAGGTTTCGTATTCTCCTATTTTCTCCTCCAAAACTGGACCAATTTTTAAAAAAAATTTCATCATCGGTATGAGAAAGATACTTTCTGTGCATCTATTGGCGTATCAGCGTCAAATAAGCACGCTGGACTCGTTTCGTGGGTGTAAAAAAGAGGCGATTTTATAGATATTTGGCGGCTCCTAGCTCCTATAAAAAATAACTAATCAAAAAAGTAAAACGATAGATGCACCCAAATGGTGGATATCCATAGCATATTAAAAATAATTTCTCTAGTGCCATAATTGAGGAAGGGAGAAGTACAGTACGTTTGTATGGACAAGGCGCTGCTGTCCAGCCCTCTTAACGAAGAAAAAATAGACGTGAAAAATAAAAAGTGATAAATGTTATATTACTTCCCCGTTATATTGTTTGTGAATAAATGTATTTTTGTCCATGTATATTTTATTTTTTCTTTTATTAGACATTCCATTCTTTGTTGTTTTTTTATTATTTGTAATTATTATTATTATCCACTATTATATTGTTGATTATTTTTATGATTGTGTGTATATATTTATGATTTTTAAATGTGTTGTTTGTGTATATATGTATGTACATATATGTTTTGTTTTTGTCATGTCTAATTTCTTTAGTTATTATTTTGTTTCTTTTCTGTTGTATTTTTGACCAATGTGGCGCATTAGGAATTCCTGTAATGCTACAATGGTCCAAACTTTAAGTAAATGCCGCCCCAAAATTTTTTTCCAACCTTCGATTGTAATTTAAAAAAAACTGCGCCAAATGTACGAATACTATTTTTTTATTTTGAAAACACAAACTACTTCAAAATACTGATATTAAGTAAATCAACTTCATCAATATACTACAGTTTTACCCTTCTAACTTTAACATTAGCAAATTCTTTAATTAGATATGTGTCTAAAGTGGCAGCTAATGTAAATTCGATAAAAATTAATGACAAATTTCTAAGTTTTGATTAGCTTTTCGAACTTCTTCAGTAGTATTTTTTTTCAAACCTTTCAGTAGTGTTCGGAAAAAAAATCTTTCCCCACTAGATACAGCGATAGAGAGTGTTAATAAATATCAGATACAAAGTAACAGAGTTAGAACAATATTCAGATACAAAGTAATTAAGTTATTTTGGCACAAATAATTTAAAATATCCAAAGATTTCATAGCATATAGTAGCATTCGAGATACATCACGTAATTCTTCTTTAAGATCATTTCCATTTATATCTGATTCATTTTCGGCCGAAAGTATTAACTGGAGACTGGTATTGTCATGGTTTTGTTTCTAGTTTTAAATTGTCATATAAAAACTGAAAAATTTTGCTATGGCTTTCCAGAAGTGTGAATCGTTCATTCAGAAAATTTTGAGTTATATCCAGAATAGAATTGAATAAATTTATGTTATTATTCTCCTCTATGAAATCGTTGCATTTTCCGTCTGGTTATAGCTTCTGTGGCAGGAAATTCTGAACTGCATTCAAGATTCTCTGCAATCTCAATATCAGCAATCTTGATGTGATCATATCCAGATTGTCCATAACGTTTCACTTTTTGTATGGTTTATAGTAACATCCTTACGTAATCTGACAAATTTATAATTACACATTGCAAAGGCTTCGAGTCTGAATTTATTTCAACTAAAATAAAATTTCTTAGCACTTCCCAACGCTTTCTAGAACCAGAAAAAAGTGACAAGTTCTTGTATAATAGCTAAATAGTGGCGTGCGATAAATCATAAATCGTATACATCAATATCGGACTAAAATAGAAAGGCGTTGCGTAAAGATTTTAATTTATTGAATGGTTCACATCGTATTTTAATTTCGCTGCTTATTCCGCCCCTCCTAAGGTGTCCCCTGATCACTGTATCATAGCACGGCACGGCCCTGATGTATATTCATACTCTCGTGTAAATATTTTTCTTATTACTTACGCATATTGAGTCAGGCTATTCAGCTGATGGCAATTTAATTTGTCAGTCCATTAAGGTGCGATACTTATAATAATATTAGTATAAAAATTCGAATCGATAAAATGTAAATAAACAGCTATTTTATGTAAACGGGAAAGTTTTTCCGAGCATGAAAATTAGATCTCGTACAAAATGAAAGACGAAGGGAAAATTGAGAACTGGGTCGGTCCCCTATTCTACAAATTCTTGGTTCCCTTTTCTTAGTATTTCTAGTCCCCTAGGAAAACGCCTACTTTTCCTTTTGACTTAGGTGAAAAGAAATCTACTTATTTTGTAATTTGGCCATCTCGTCCACCCTTGTGCAATAAACAAGTCGTGAGAGCTGTGTAGTAGACCGTGCTCTATCGCCTCAAAGAATATTCGTCTCATGTATCTAACATTCATCGGTAATTTTACTAAAACAATCTTTTCATTTAAACTTCACATAATATAACACTTTTTTAGGACATTAAATATTTGCAGTAAAAATCGATTCCTTGCAGATTTTTCCATTTCCTTCTTACGTCAACGCTTGCAATTTTAGCTTGAGATATACTATTCTAAAATGAATAAATTTTGAAAGATGCAACGGGGCTGCCAGATAAAACTGAATTATGTTGGGACATAATTTATGTAAACACTCGACCCTTCTGCTGGGGAAACTTCGTCGAATTTTCGCCAGAGACCGCCAACATTTTCATTATTCTAATTAATTGAATTATACGCTCATTGCGTTACGATATTCATATACATATACCTCATCGCTACATGTTTCCGATATAATTTATTTTTACTTTTACTGGCTCAATATTTTTAAAGAATGCCGACACCTTTTGCAAACAAAATAAATTATCGTAGAATATACATATGTATGTATTTATGTATCAATGTAGATACAAATATACGTATGTACATGATTACATGTACATACGTATATGATTACATGTACATACATGTACACTATTTGAAATATTGTATGGTTTATAGTGTAAATATATGTACATATCTATGCGTTTATTGGTAATTAGACTAGAGGGACTAGGCTAGTCCCCTAAACTTTACACAAATCCAAAATTCAATTAAAATAAATTCAAATCGTTTTCCATATTAATATTGTTCACTCGGATTAGTGAAGTTCATAAACCGGAATCGACCTTACCTGAGATAGTGGCTTGTTATGGTACAGTCTGCCGCGTCGTTCGCTTGCACGAACTCGCCGTCTCCATTCTGTTCCTTCGCGGTACTGGCAAATTGTTACATATGTATAGTTGTTCCGTCAGAGACAAATAGTTTTTTTACTCGTCTTTCAAAGCACTTAAGTAATTTTCACAAAGAATATACTGATTTGTCCATCAAACATCATTCTGAACTACATCTTTTGTTAAAATAACATTTTACACAAAACTTCTTGTGTACACATATGGAAAGAGTCTCGGCAAAAAATTTTTTTTTTGCTGTCCAAACCTAGTCGTCTATATTTAAAGTCAAGGGACGCCACTGATATATAAATATGTATGCAATCTCAAATCGGACGGTAATATCGGGTTCAATTATGTATAATACATCGCGGCAAACAAGCACTTTTGTCTAGAAGTATAGATTTACGCTTGGGATTTGCTCATCTCCGCTCTTATCTGGCAATTTCCAGTCGTTTTTCCTTCATCCGATCCCTTGCTTCTCTTGTCATTCTCCCTGCAGGCAGTTGCAAGTGCAATTTAGTAGCTGGGAAAATCCATATTGGCTGGTGCAATAGGGGAAAGCAAGTCCAATCACTGTTCAAACAAAAGCATCCATTTCCCATTAACGAGAATGCGGTCTGTTGATTTGAAATAAGCGAGTTGTGGATAGGGTGACAATATTGCAAAATCCATTGGTACAAGCACTATAAATACCTATTATTCAATCGCAGCTCATAAAGCGACTATTTTTAAGGATGCAGTTTAAGCTAAATAGAGATCCGTCACAATCTAAAACAATATTACCTAAACTAACCAAACTTTTAGAGAGAAGGTATGTATGTACATATGTAGTACATATAATACGTGCCTGGGAATCAATTGAAAAATGGAAAAGTCACTAGGGATGCTTGTCGCGAATTTTCTCTGTAGATAATGCGTTAGTGCAGACCCTCGAGGGATTCTTCCACCAGTACTGACATCTCCCCCGTTGAATAATGATGGATAGGTTCGACGAAGGAAGAAGGGGAGGCTGTGTTAAATGCAAACATCGGGCGGCCTCCGGGGGTGGTAAAAAAAAAAGGCAAACGATTCATCATACTCTGGCAGCACGACGTTACCCAAGGACCAAACCAGTTTTGACATCACAATTAGGCTAGAATATTTATCAACTCTGTCCGGTGAAAATGGTAGAAGCTGCTTCGGGACCAGCTCGTCCATCATCCCAAGACATGTTTGTTCCCTTTGCTTATTTTTACGCAAGCCAAATGACTGCGATAAGTGAAATAGGCATTTTCGCTGGATCTCACACATCATAAATAATGAAAGCATAATTGTATGTAGGTGCATATGTATTATATACATATGTATACACAGGGTGACCATATTTCCAAGGAATCAAAACGGGATCCTCCGCAAAAAAATTGTCCTCCTACCAAAATAAAAAAAATGTGTTGCACGTCCAAACATTTTATAATTTTTCCATCAAATAACAATTGATATTTTCAAGGAATTCATTATTTTTTTTAGAATGCACAATTCTTGTGTACAAGGAAAGTATAAACAAGATAAAAAAAAATACATATGTACATAATAATTTCAATGTTCATGCGCCGCTGATTTCTTTTTCTGAAACGTGTAACTAACAAATAAAATAACTTTAAATTTTGCAAAAAGATATTCTCGGTTTCTTTTAATTGTAAAAATTATGCGCAACTGAAAATTTAGATTTTTTTTTAATTATCATTTCCTCTTTTGTTAAATAATATTATAATTTAAACCGGAAAGTACACTTCTTTAAAATAATAAAATGAAACAAAATAAATGAAATATAATATAATATTGCATTTTACAGTTATTTCAAAATAATAACGACGATAATAATACACACAAAGCGATTTTTTTTTCAGAAACATGTAGAATAATTCATGTTACAAATTTTATTTTAGAGTTACATTTAAATGTAACTTAATAAAATGAATATATGTACAAATGTAGGTACATATGTACATGCATATGAATATATGAATGAAAATGTATATTTATATAATAATATTTGTTTTTGGGAAACAAATTGATTCGGAAAAATATAAAAATATACATACATATGTATGTATGTATTTTTTTATATTTTTTTTCTGTCCATTAGTGAACAGACAAAACGGGACAAATCAAACAATTTCACGAAAGCGACGGAATGAACTCAAAGCACGTAAAAAACGAGACTGTATCAACCAAAACGGGATGGTCACTCTATGTACATACATATGTACATATATACCACTGTCATTGCATCTTTAATTATCCTTTTTTACTGAAAAAAATGCATTATATTATTTATCCATAGTTTTAACTCAGCTATACACGTCTTAAGAATTATTTAGCAATGATTAGTCTAATCCGAGTATTGAATATGTTCATAACAATCATATTATATACTGAAAAATCATGAAGAGACGGTATATCAGTAAGAGTACATTTTTGAGCTTTCAACACGTGCTCGTTCTCACATGCCAGCCGAATTTACTATCGAGAAAAAATGAAGGAATGGGAGGGGGGGGGGATAAATTTCTTGCGAACCACTTTTCATACTCCCTCGAAAATGGCGAACGGCAAAAGGAAGGGCGATCATAAAAATGATCGTAAAAAATTCAACAAAGGCATAATGGTCGCGAACGGTGGAGCCGCGAATGGGAAATTCCTTATCATGAAGCGATTCCATTGCTGAAATTACTGCCATATTTCCCTTGTTATGAAATAATGTACAAACAGTCGTATACCTATGTATTACATATACATATATACATATGTGTGGGAGCAGTCACGGGTGAGAGATCACGTATTTTTATGTGTACATATAATCTCCGTTTGTATATATTTTTTTCACTTATCTTTCGTACGATTTCTTATGGAATAATATTCAGTAAGAGATTATATTATAATGCTTTTACGAAAAAGGTCACGTCGAATGGATGATAAATTGCGTTACTTTTCTTTAGATAATGTGAGTTTCGCGTTTACAAGCCCGACGCGACGTAGAGAAAATTTTTGTCATCATATCCTGTTCATTCCATTTTGATTATACTGAGCAACAACAAAAAATTACCAGAGCGGAGACTAATCAATCGTTACTAAATTTGACCCACTGAATTCAAATATGATAATGATTTTTGTTGGTTCGCGATCGTTTACGAGATTTGAGTGTTTAAAAAAATGCGTAATCTTTACAGTTTTTTGGCTTTTGCCGTGCTCAAAGTGAGCATTGGAATCAATAGTCAGATTTTTTTTCTATTGATAGTGATATTTCATTGTTTTAAAATACTTATAATTAATGGTTTAGAGAATTTTATAAGTCAAAAATATATATTTTTGTACGGATTTCTTTTTCCGTGCTATTTTGCATTTATTTGACCAGTTGTTTATTTCACCATATTTATAAGGATTGGTTTTCTATCTCAATATTTTTTTTATCTAAACGTACTAACTCGACCGGTAATTGCGTTAGAAAGACCTTCGTTGTATACATATTTGTGAGGCTGATAGCGTTGGTGCAGCGAGATGCCATGCCAGTACCTCACAGAGTACAGCGGTCGGACTAACCTGCTACATTGCTTGCACCAACGTATTTCAATATTTTTTCAATATTTTTTTTATATTTTTTTTAAACCAAAAAAATTCTACATATTATATTTATTTCAGTACTTCGAACCGTTATTTTTTCTCCGTTCTGGTTTTATTCCGGTTCTGGTCAAAAAATATACATATCGGATCGGTTCCGAAAAATTTTTGAAAATTTTAAATGTTTTTATTTGTATTAAAATTTTATTTTCTACCATAATTTGGAACATTTTATGGTACTTGAAATCGGTTTTTCCGGTTTTCGGTTCAGTTTCGGTTCGAATCCCTGATTCATTTATCCATTATATGAGCTGGTATATTTGAAAGTGGCAATATTTAAAAAAAATACTGGTGGCCTATAATAAGTATAACCTCGACTGTGGGTGGCACTACAGCAGTGGTTATCAGGCGAAATTTTACCGTGGCCGCACAGGTGATAATAGTGGTCCCATAGAAATGTCTGGTGGCCGCACCAAATTGAATCAAATAAATTAAAGTTACAAAAAAAGTGGATCAATTTATTCATAAAATAAAATAAATTTTAACATTTTGGTATCTATTTATTTAATAATAATGCAAATGGAAATTGCTCAATACTCCTTTCTTCCAATGCAAGCCGCATTGCTGCTTCTAAGTTTGCGTCTGTCAGCTGATTTCTAAATTTGTTTTTAATAAAGTGCATTACACTGAATGATCTTTCGCAATATACGTTAGTGGGAAAAATAGACAATATTAATAAAGCAATTGTTGCCAAATCTTTATATTGGTTTGTTTCATTGTCAACGTATATTTCCGACCAAAATTTTTTAACCGAAATATTATTAAAATGGTTATTGAGTACTTGATCATGACTAATTTCTAATAATGCATATTTTACGTTAGCCCAGTTAATTAATCTCAATACTGAAAATGGTTTTAATCTATTTTGTAGTACTATGAAATTTTCATTTGTTATCATAATAAAAGGAGAAGATACAAAAGAAACAGTTTTAAAAAAATTCAATTCTTCGAACCTTTTATCAAGTTCCAGATTCAGAGATTTAAGACACTCTATTATTTTAAATTTTAATTTTGAAGTTGTGTCTGTCATATTATCTATCAAATCACTA
Source organism: Arctopsyche grandis (assembly GCF_051622035.1). Lineage (NCBI taxonomy): Eukaryota > Metazoa > Arthropoda > Insecta > Trichoptera > Hydropsychidae > Arctopsyche > Arctopsyche grandis. The sequence continues at coordinate 16,905,139 of NC_135355.1, forward strand.
ACAGAAGATAAAATTGAAAAATTGTCATTTTCAACTTCTGTCACAAGGCTTTTCTCTATATTTTTTAGTTTGTCAATGATGAGCATGGTTTCTATTATTGTTAAGTTACTTTTTTGTAGTTTTTAAAATATATTTAATTTTTTTTAAATATTAGTATTATTTACTATTAAGTCGCTGGTGGCCGCAGTAATATCCACTAGTGGCCGCACTTGAGAACCACTGCACTACAGACTGTCCAAGGTGACACCTGTAGACAAACTTTTGTACATACTCAGAAAATACCATCATTAGACATACATAATGATTATACACATATATGAGTTGAAGACACTACGACAACCCCTGCCACTCAACTCTTCTACTGCGGAAACTGCTACTCCGTCATATGTAGATGTTCCTCTTCCCAATTCATCGAGCAAAACTCAAGACTTGATTGCGGTGCGCCTCAATATTGCTGCTTCTTCGCTCAAATGAAGTCCTGCAAAAAATGTTGAGATTTCAGATTTTTTACAAGGTTTTTATATGTTTCACTTATCTAATGGTTCAGGAAATATTTCTACATTCTTCCGATCAGTTTTAAACTTTGCCATTTTGCGCGATTTGGTTACTAATGGAAATTTAAATCGCTTCCGATAGTTCGATGGTGAAAAATAGTCGTAATAAACAAGTTTAAGAATGAAAAAAATTTGGAGACGATGAAGTTTATTATGTAGATAATGTAGAACGCAAATAAAATATATACTTTCGTCTGGAAAGGCCCCGGCGAGATTCGAACTCACGATCTCCTGTTTACTAGACAGGCGCTTTAACCAACTAAGCCACGGCGCCTACAATTTCGTTTGTGAATCACATGTTTCCGACTTTTATTTTCTTACATTTAATATATCATTTCGAAACAGACTTTGAATGTACATATGTATGTATGTTTGTTTGGGTCGAAGATTCCGTGACGTTCAATTTAATAAAAAAACAAATGAATATTCAAATAAATTTAAATAAAATAAAACTATTCAAATAAATTTAATAAAATGTTTACTATTAGATTGGCCATGTTTGAGCGGTTTATGTTACAAATACCGAGCGAAATCGGGTAAAAACAATAGTATACGATATTACGACATTCGCATAGTTATTTTTAATAGATTGATTCTAAGTTATTAGCCATATAAAATATTGACAATTTTAGTATTAAAATTTAGTGAAATCTTCGTTTTTTTTTTCAGACAAATCCGATGAAAACTCAATATTACTAGATCAAAAGTAAACGGGGTAAACCCTCATATGTATATGTAGATGTGTATGTGCTTTGCCACTATATTGTAAAGCACAAACACATTTATATAAATTTGTATTCTACTAATCGCTAATAGCGGCCGAATTCGTTCGATTTAATCGATTTTAATTTAACATCCGACGCTTATTGTGTAATAAAGAATTTTGCGAAAACTTTTGCCATTATCTTAAACATTTACGATTACAGCGCTCGTTATGATGATTGACGGTTCTGGAACTTTTTTAACGAAATATAAAATAAATTTTGATCATAATTGAAAGTCGTTAGGTCTTTACGTAAATATCGCAAATTTTCCAACAACGCTGTAATGGTAAGAATAACGGCCTATAATTTATCATTAATTATAACGGAAAATGTGACGATGAATTCAATGGCCTCCTGAAAACTGTTGATAAAATTAAACCTTATTTAAACCATAATTAAAAAATTAAAAATAATTAATAGAGTAATTCGTTAATCATTTTGAATTCACAATTTATATTGTAAATAAAAAGTTAGAAACCATGAATACGAAAACAAATCAAAATATATCGAAATCGAATTTACTTATGATCATAATACTTCATTTATTCTAATAATAATATATTGAGATGGCGTTTTACTTAGTAAAATATGTCCGTATTTTGATGGAATAAAAATATGTATTTAGATATACATACATACAATAAATTAATTATAATGAATTTGTAAATTGAAATTGTACGGATATATGAGACAACTTAGCGAGCGGGTCGCCATCTGCAGTCGTGGCCGAGCGGTTAAGGCGTCTGACTAGAAATCAGATTCCCTCTGGGAGCGTAGGTTCGAATCCTACCGACTGCGAACTTTTTTATTTTATTATTTTTTTACTATGATTTTTAATATGTATGTATATATGTAAATCAATATAAATTACAAAAATAATCCATTGAAACTCAAATTTATAACATGTTACTAGTTGCTCGGTTACCTAGACACTAACAAGAAGGGAATCGAACCGTTATATTTTTCGTTCCAGTTCGGTAAAAAAAAAAAAAAAAAAAAAAAAATATATATATATATATATATATATATATATATATATATATATATATATATATATATATATATCGGTTCAATTCTGGTTTTCGGTTTGAATTCAAATCCCGTAAAAATCACTAAACGTCATTTGCTCGCTTTGGTAGTTCATCGTGGATTCTTTGAATGGCCGTAATCAGAGCCGTAGCGATGTTTTTGGCGCCCCTTGGCAAATATAAAATTTGTCGCCCCTTCAATATTTTTTCATTAGATTTAAAGAATTTATTTCGTTTCAAAAATACATATTTATTGAAATATTTAATTTCAACGTTTAAAAGTAAAATAAAAATAAAATATATTTATATTATAAATGTCCCACATTTACAATTTCACAATAAACATCTTATTATAAAAGGAATCAGGCCAATTAAAACACAATTAAAATTTCGTGGTTTTTATTTCTTTGTCGATTATTTATCATATATTTTAATTTTTATAAATGTTTGTATCAAATAAAATTTTCTTTATCTAAAACCATATATATGTTTTGACAGGTAACCAATTACATTATTAACAACTTGACTATGATGTATTACAGATACAAAAAAACTGAAGACGAATTTTTCGTGAATTTGGCGTAAGCAAAGTACATACTATTATCAAAATTTATATGAATTGCTAATTCAATTTCTATTGATATATATTTTTTATCATATTATACTATTTTCTGGAAAATCCCTATATCCATTATCGAATTAATATCGATGATCTATAAATATCCTATTCTTTTTGCTGAGGTGCAGTGTTAACCTTATTCCATTTATCAAGTATGAGATTCCAAAGATTTAAAAATTCAAAAAACTTATAATTGTACATTTGAAAGTAAAATGGTTTCGCAAGTGAATGTGAATTAGCAAAATTATGATCGTAATTTATGATGTTTAAAACTGAAAGTACATATGTATATATGCGGTCTCCGTGACGAGACAGAATGTTAAATTACAGAAAACGCAAATATCGGAAGGCAAAGATCGAAAATCGAAAGATCTTAAGTCGAAAGGTCAAAAAAAATGGTGCATGGTAAACGGTACATACTCACGTAATTTGCGCGAGCAGGATACAACAGGAACAAGAGGAACAGGCTTTTCCTCCCGTGTTAATGTGCGCGCGCAGAATACGGGAGGAAAAACATGTTCCTCTTGTTCCTGTTGTATCCTGCTCGCGCAAATTAAGTGAGTATGTACGTGAGTATGTATAAGATCTTTCGATTTTCGATCTTTGCCTTCCGATATTTGTGTTTTCTGTAATTTAACATTCTGTCTCGTCACGTAGCGGGTCTACGTGAGTACTACGTGATAAGTACGTATAACATATACATACATAAGTAGAAACGCTTTTAAGACAAACGTCACATCGAAAAATCATGGCTTGTGAGGTACTTGGACATTCAATTCATAGTGAATTATAAATCAAACTAGTCACAAAAGCCTTTCTTACTACAAACGTGAAAAGAGGGCGATAGTCACCCAACAAGACGACATAATAATAAGTTGCGTCCCCATTCTAGGGCTTTTGTTGGCTACGTCTGATTTTAATTGTTAATGTGCGCGCGCAGAATACGGGAGGAAAAACATGTTCCTCTTGTTCCTGTTGTATCCTGCTCGCGCAAATTAAGTGAGTATGTGCGTGAGTATGTACCGTTTACCATGCACCATTTTTTTTTGATCTATCGATTTTCAACCCATACATGTGTCCTCATTGAAGGCCTATCAGGTAAATCCAAAACACATTGGATTTACCTGATAGGCCTTCCTGGTCTATATGTTACAGTCGAAGTGCATTTTCAGTTTTAATAAATATATCCCAACTGGCGTTTTAGGTCATTCATATTCGAATACAATTCAACTAGTAAAGCAAGTAATATAACAGTTGAGTTTTGACAGTTCTTATGTTTTTACGAATGCTTTATAATTCAATAATGCGTTCATATATGCCAGGTAATACGAATTATGGTAATGAGTATCCTATTACGATTACTTTCCAATTCAATTTACTAGTGGAGTGGCGTTTTCACGAAAACCTAACCTCTCCATCTAAGCTGGTACCAACTTATAGTTGAGATGTATTTTCAGTTGCAATATATTTTGACCATTTTCTAATAGTTCGCGGGTCGTAGTTTGTTTACATATCAAACTTTAAATATTTTATTTTTATATTTGATGAAACACTACTTGTCTGTCCATTGTTTTTGAAAAATTATATTTTCTTCGTCAATTTTTCTTCGATGTTTACTGTCATCATAAAAACGGTAGTAAATTTGATAGTACAATATGCACACAAACAAACTTCTTATATTCGGACAGTAAAGGCGCAAACACACTGAATCGTCCACCATGCACGTGCTTGTGATTTCCAGCGGGTAAGGGGATTTTTTCATGTCAGTATTAATTCATACGATTTTATTATTTTGACAAGTTCTTCCCACGTTTCTTCAAATATCGGAATCACTGTTGCCGATCATGTCAAAACAATGTCGATACAAGGATAAAATATCACCGCTAACACTCCACGGTATGAGTTTTGATCTGGGTACCAGATAATGCGTGCTACATATACAAAACTATCTTAAAAAAAACAAGTGTACTTTTCGGTGTGTCTGCGCCTTTGTGATATTTTTCTGTAAAAATAGCACAATGATAAAACAGCACATAGCCAGTTTTTCCTAGTCAATGAAAAATTTGGTGATGAAGTGTGTTTATACATAATTTCGGGCCGCGGGTTGTGCATCACTGGTTTATACCAACCACAGTGTAAACATTGTGATGGGTTTTTACACTCTAGTAAGTAAATAAAGCCAGCTCGTTTAATTACAAATTGAGCATATTTGAATAAAAGTCAAATAAACATTTATTTGTGTACTTTCATGCCAATGCTAATGGAACGGCATAAAACGTGTGGGCAAATTTTGAATATATAATATGTACAGGACTTACATACATATTTCGAGTGCATACAAACATACATATGTATGTAATGTGTATTAGGCCGGAGCGAAAAACGTGAATTTCGGATTTTCATCGATGGACCTAGTGGAAAACTTTCGACGGTCATGGCAACGTTAAATAAAAAAAAAATCTCGAGTTCGAATTTTCGCATGATCAAAAAACTTCATCTATTGTTACTACAACCATATACACAACGAAAGCATTTAAATTGCAATTACCGCTTGAGTTAGTACGTTTAGATAAAAAAAAAAACATATTGAGATAGAAAACCAATCCTTATAAACGTGGTGAAATAAAAAATTTGCCAAATAAATGAGAAATAGGACGGAAAAAAAATCCGTAAAAAAGTATATTTTTGACTTTTAAAATTCGCTAGACAATTAATTAGAAGTATTTTAAGGCAATGAAATATAACAATTAATAGGAAAAATATCTGACTATTGATTCCAATACTCACTTTGAGCGTAACAATCCTAAATTTTGAGTTACAGACCGCAAAAGCCAAAAAACTGTAAAAATCACGGATTTTTTTAAACGCTCATATCTCGTAAACGATCACCCACCAACAAAAATCAATATCATATTCGAATTCAGTGGGTCAAACTTAGTAAAGATTGGTTAGTCTCCGCTCTGGTAACTCAAAAACGTGATTTTTTGTTGCTCAGTGTAACCATACTCACACACTTGTGAAGAATCTCGGTGATTACAACAAAATGTATATACCCTTCAGCTATAAACACAGATTACCTAAACACAATCTGCTTTAGGTCATCGACTTTAGAGAGTCTTTAATTAATATTATGTATTAGATGTATTATGAGCATTTATAAGAATTGTAAATAGGTTTTTGAGCTCTTTTTTTTATTACGCTGTACATATCAACATTATAATAATATAATACTATGATTACTAACAAAACTCAATTAAATTGTAAAATAGAAAATGATCAGTAGATCAGTAGCTATTAAAATAGATATAAGATGTATTGTGAACATAATTTCGTAATAATAAAAAGCATTTAAAAATCAAAAGTCGCCGTTTTGCTCGAGAGTCCCCATACAAAGCGTGCCGCGCTCATAATGGGTGATTGTTTCTATGGAGGAAGCCTTATGCTCAGAAAACCGTAATATTGTCATTATTAGAAAGTCGTTAGTATATAGTTTTAATTTGAACAAAAAAATACCCAAAAATTTTACAAACTTCATGAAATATATTGAGGCCAAAATGACCCGTTTTGAGGCAAAATGTTAGGTCTTCGTCAAAACAGGCAATTTTGTGAAATACATTTTATGAAATTCTTACCCCTTACATATTATGAGTTTTATTTGTTCAAATAAGCTTATACTTAATGAATTACGCAACGACTTTTACTTTCTAAATAATCACGGTAATATGAAAAAAATGACGATTTTATGAAAATAACGCTTCCCTCGTACAAACATCCATTGTGAGCGCTTTGTATGGGGACTTTTGAGAGAAACGGTGACTGAATTCTCGTTTATCGGCCAAAACTATTAATGACTCTTTTAAACTGAAATAGATTATTGTTTATGCATTTTTAAACCCTTGTAAAAATCTAAACTATTCTAGAAAAATATATACATATGTAGATGAAAAAAGCTCAGTTTTTCGAAATTTTCGTCGAGATAAATCGATTGGAGGCAATGGACATTATTTAAATTCAATGATTCTTTAATTATCGTTGCCTTGATACGGTGAAAGTTTTTCACTAGGTCCAACGATGAAAATACAAAATTCGCGTTTTTCCTTCCGGCCTCATGAGTATGTATGTATGTATGTATGAATATATGTACGTATTTATGTATGTATTAGCAGAAACCAATATGAATGTGAAAACTAAACATCCGTCTTGTTTATTCGCACAACTCAAATTATCGTTTCATATTATGCTTCGTACTTAACTACTTACTCATATTAGTCTGGCTTGTTAGAATTTTATTGTAATGCATGGTAAATGTGTAATATCTACTTACGTATCTGATAAGAATATTCATTTTCAATATTTTTTTTTATTTAATGCACACTCACATAGATGAATTCTAGATTATTTGTATGTATGTACATACATACATAAATATGTACATGTGTAAAAGAATTTGTCATTTTTCCCTGTACGTTTTTCTTCGTTGCAGTCAGCCTTCTGTTAGTGTTCTATGAATAATGGATTTTACGGTGAATTGCGATTCGTTTTGTTATTTTCGTGTTTACACTGCCGTTTTCAGCAGATAGCATATATGTATGTATGTATGCATCTGTATTAATTGTGTTTAATGCGTTTGAATATAAGAAATGGACTTGTTGGTGTGACGGGTTTGTCTGGAAAAATGTGAATTCACTCATTAACATTGGGAAAATGAAAAGCTTTCGTAATTTTCCATTCATTTTTTTATTTACATGAACTTTACACGAAAGCGAAGTATCTACTGACGATATATGTATATACGTATACGATATAGAGCGACAATAAATACAGTGTCCGAAGAGAATAGGTATAGATTATCTACATACAATATGAATGTAAATAACGGAAAGTATATGCATATGTAGGTAAATAGACATACATTTTTAACACATATATATAATATTATAATTTCTTTGTTTATAAGTTATGAAGTGTGGAATTTCACAGATGTGTGAACTATTATTATTAAAAATCACAAGACTAGGTACAAGTGAAGATCTACACATGTATACATACATATAGTGTATACATATTTATATACATATATATATATATATATATATATATATATATATATATATATATATATATATATATATATATATATATATATAATATAATAATAGAATATGGAAAGTGATGGTAACATTGTTTCATATAATAATCGGAATGCGTACAAATACACACAAACACACACACACACTGAATAAGTTCACATAAATATATTTTAATAAATTATTATGTACAAAATTATACAGTATGTTTCAAAATGCATTCGCGACTTAAAACATACATTGACTTAATATTATAAAAAAATACAAAAGTACAAACGAGCGCATTATCGATACAATGGTGCCGCTTTATAGGAACCTGGCACTAAAAATACGTATTATATGTTTATTTAAAATATACACGAATTAAACTACATATATCATAATTTATTTAAGTTATTAACAATTTTGGCAAACAGTGGCATCATCGCCATACACATCATTTATGATATTTGATTAAATTCCAATATACGTAGTATGTATTTCAAATTACATATTTTGGCACACAATAATTAATTGTACTTAGTGACATCGATGCAAAATAATATTATGGTAAATTCACCGATTTTAATTAATTCATTACACAAAACACAATTGAGATGAGCAAAAATTATATGCATATACGTAAAAATTATCTTTGGCAATTTTCAAGACATTAAAATATAAAATTTGTATTAAAAAAGGCGTCTATTTTCAAATTATTATAAATATACACATAGCCCATTAATGAATCATACCTATATAATACATGCCTTTTCATTTGTCTTAAAATGAACATAATTGGGTCTGTAAGATCAATCGTTACTATCAACTTAAATCGATTCACATACATCTACATATTTATATACACGCACATAAAATAATATTTTGTAATCGCTAACTAAACATTCAAACGTATCTCGTAAGTTGTGTGTAGAAATCTTGAAGGAATATTTGTAATTGTAATATTGTAGGTCTCTCGTCTGGAGACATGGCCCAACAATATGCCATAACTGCGAACCTGAAAATAAAAACAACAGTTAAAATATTACAAATGGTAAAAAAATTATATAATTATTTATTGGATACCAAGGCTTTATAATTAATTCGGTAGCGAGCACGTAATCCGTTTATCGTGCAAATTCTCGTTTCATACATCTTAAAATTGCTCGCTTTAAAGTAGCATTTTTATAAGGCTTACTGTCAAACCTCGTTAAAATGATTATGACTATCAAAATATGTATCATACATAATTTTCCAACAATGTTTACTAAATTAAATAATTATCAAATATATAATTTCGAAAGAGACTTTGTATGTTAGTTTGTTTCGTAGATGTGACGTCATCAAACAAAAGAATATTATATTGGCCATGTTTAAGCGGTTTATATTACAAATACCGAGCGAAGCCGGGTAAAAACACTAGTATATAATAAATTAAAAACTGACAATACAAAAATAGACTATGTATATAGCCGGGTTAATTCTGGGACCAATGGAATGACAGACGAGCAAAAATTTAGGAAGTGTCCGTTTGTATATTTTGATAACGGTATACGTATTTCTATACTTTTAGTTGACACGTGTGCCGTGAATCATGAGCCAAAATGTGTGATAAAACATTGTGATAAAAATACTCACAGCTCGTCGGGACAATTTATGGGTTGCGCCAGTCTATAGCCGTCTCGCAGATAAACCGCCATTTCGAAGGAGTCTATTTCTTGATACGGCTGCTGGGCCAAAGTAGTGAGCTCCCACAGCAGAACTCCAAAGGACCAAACGTCACTAGCCGGTGCGAAAGCTCGTCGTTGTAAAGCCTCAGCCGCCAACCATTTCACAGGTCGATTTTCGTTGTCGCCGAGACAGTGGTAGTCCGCAGGGAAAAGATCTCTCGACAGGGCATTATCGGTGATCTGCACTCGAAGTTTATCGTCGACACTAGTAGAAAAAAATATAGATTTTATTAAATTCAACATCCATCTTCTTCTTCTTTTCTTGTTACTAGGAATATTTTTACTTTATCTATGTACGTAGTAGCAATAGATAAAGTTTTGTGATCATGGGAAAATTTGATTGATTCAAACTCGGAATCGATCACTGATCACGTTTTCATGATTTAGAAAAAAAATGCGTGTGTGTATGTGTGTGTCTGTGTATTTTGGGGATTTTTTGAACACCGTTAGTCCTATCGAACTGAAACTTAGTATCGGTTACTGAAATTCTTATCGACACAACGTAAATTTCTTTCAACTTTTTAAGTTGACTGGAAATGGTACCTCCCCTTATAGGTGACCTCTTTTTTTTAAGTTTTTGAATTCAATTGTCTCCCAAACCGATCAACGAATCAATATGAAATTTTTTTACATGCAATAGAAATTATAAATTGTATTCAATAATATTTTTACCATAACCGGAAGTAGTACTATTACTCTAGATCAGTGGTCACCAACCTATGTATGCCCCGCGGGCCAGAACCGACCCGCGAGAGACCTGATCGTGATATTTTATATAAGAAAATGGTAAAATTAAATTAGATTAAAATTGTAAAATAGTAAATGATCAGTAGATCAGTAGCTATTAAAATAGATATAAGATGTATTGTGAACATAATTTAGTAATTTAAAGCCCGGACCCTGAGGGGGCCGTTTATTGTTCAAATGTTGTAAATGCATTGTTAAAGGTTTGCCGAACCTTTTTTACAAAACATTTACAAAAATTGAACAATAAACGGCACGCTTCCGGTGATACCTCTAGTAATAATAAAAAGACCCAAATGAAAAGACCCAACTTTCCGTTCTTCTTTCGTTATTATGTTTAATCGTTTGAAACAAAACTGCAATATTATTTAAAAATCCCCTTGTGCAAAATAATTTAACTCACTTTCCTTGTTCTGATAATTTGTCTAAAACTATACCTATTCAGAATTTTCCGATCGAAAACTTTATTCGCAAGATTTATAGATTTTAAGAGTAATTTAAGTGTTTCAATTTTTCCAAAATCCATTTGATATCGATATTAACGATATTGAAGAAGATTTTCAATTGGAATTAATTGATCTTCAAGCGAATGGTGGTTAGAAGTCAATGTTTAAAAATAAAACAGACAAGATATAGGTTTTTGAGAAACTGCTATAATAGATGAATTGTTCATCATGCTTCAGAAAATTCTCCGTCTGTGCCCGACTTAAAAATGTAGATGGTTGGAAAAATTACTGAAAAATACAACTTTTTAATACCTGCGCAACGTCGGGCAATTCAACTAATCAGATATAAAACGAAATCAATTTGTAAACTTACACGCAATTCCTAGCAGCTATGTCCCTGTGCACCATATGCTTCTTGTGTAGATACTGCAGTCCCTGGGCTACTTGCAGTGCCATATCCACGACCTCCTGAGTTGTTAGGGTGTGGGCCACACCCTCGGGTGACACCTTACACTTCTGCAGGAACTTCTTCATGTTGGTGTAGCCGGTATGTGGGTATATGAGGAACGGCGAGGTGTGGTCTTCGATGGAAACACCCAGCACGCTGAGGACGTGTCGGTTCGAGAGTCCGTACATGGTCATACCTTCTTGCAGGAGGAGGGACACCTGGATCTGAGATGCATGTTCTGTCACCGTTTTTACCAGGACGTCTTGCTCGCGAGAATCTCCTTCGGTGTAAGTGCCTTTGTATACCCGGCCAAAAGCTCCCTCGAGAACTACGCTACTCAAACGAACGCGGCACCTGTGGATTACAAACAAATATGGTTATAAAAATATTACATAAAATACATATTGATATTTAAGATTTTATATAATAGTGCATATGCTCGATTCCGAATATGGTGGGCTTCACATTTGTATTATTTGCCATGTAGTGAAATTGTCTTGATAAAAATTTTATATCCAATAGTTTCTCATTTGCCTTTTAGAACGGAAAGAATGGATTTAGTTGGTACATTGGAATTTTAGTGGTGGAAATTTTGTATTAAACCGCAATTATTGTAAGATAAATAAAAAATACGGCAAACTTTGACAAGCCGATATGAATTTTATAATCATCTAGCCAGCACTTATAGACGTGCTTGAAATCATCAAAAACATGTAGCACAGTTATTATGCTGGTGATTTTAAGATATACGTAGTATGGTTCTAAAATTTATTTCACGACTATTGGTAGTAGTTTTAGGTATACTCGAAAATGAATTGCTCGAAATAGAAGTTATCAAATAGGCTAAGGGCCGGGCCGCACCGCTCAACTCGCGAACAACTTGGTTGAGGGCGACCAGACCAATGCATGCAGGTAGATGGGACATGCCACACTCATCAACTTGTTTGTCGCACACATTTCCATACATTTTTTCGTGTCGCGCAACAAGTAGGCCGACAAAGTTGCACGGTGCGGCCCGGCCCTAAGAGTGAAAACACACTGAGTGGTATGGGATGTCACGTCCTTCTTTTTTGCTTCAGCTTCCCGCTGTGGGTGTTCCCCCGCTTCCCGTGCAAGTACACCCCAAACTGAATTCGGGTGTACTTGCACGTGCAGAATGCACATGTTCGGGAGGTCGCACGTGTATGCATATCTATGTGCAATCGACAAGTTTCTCCTACATTTCATCAAATATGGGATTCACCGTTATCGATCACTATCAAGCAAGGATAAATACGAGGATAAAATATCACCGAAAACACTCCAAGGGGTGATTTTTGGGACTGTGTACCATGTACATATATAGTGCTGCGTTTTTTCGCATGTTTAAAAGTATCTCAAAAAAACACGTACCACGTCCCACTCACGTGTTTTCGCCCTAAGAGCAGTTGATTCTCAAGCGATTAACATTCGAGGAACTCGAATTTTGAGTAATGTGACATTCGAGCAACTGATTTTGAGTAACTGACCGAATATCGATTTTCTATTGGTAAACTTACACATATATGTAAGTAAATGTTTGGATTCGGAACTTTTGACCAATACAAATCGCATAGTTTGAAGTTACTGACCTATAGGAGTCGAGATTTAGAGTTTTCCTATTTCCAAGATGACTGGAATGAAATATATGTAATATAACTGTGTACATATGTATGTACATGATGTACATACATACTATTGGGAGTGATGAGAGGGAGTCTTAATTTAATCTTGTCAATATGTGTCCGGATTTTTGCAGGAATAATACTCGGTGGATAAAACTGTTTATTTGGTCACACTATACTGCAAGTAAGAATATGTCACTGAAATCTACTAAAGAAGGACTGTGATGTAATTACGTTTTAAATAAAGGTACACATGCACTTTTAAAACACTCGGTTGAAAGGCGAACAATAGTTTTCCAACAATTAAGTAGTAAAAAAATTCACACTTGAAAACTTCAACGAACAATTGTCACGTCGCGCGAAAAGGTCGCTAAAAAAGTTTTTTTTCCCGGTACAAAAGATAAACTTAAAGTTCCCCTCGTGAATAATTACGGTACATAATTACTGGCACACACTTTTTTCTCAATAGATGTGGGAATTTTAGAATTACAGTTGATTGAATTTTATAATGACATTAAGTTTACACAATTGAAATCTTCTTATACAGGGAATGTATTGAATCCAGAAAAATGCTCACATTTATGTTTTTATGCGACGTTTGACATATTCGTAAAAAAAAAAAAAAAACGAAAATATTTTGTTTCTGCAATTTTTCAACGATATTTTGCCTTTTACAATGAATATTTTTAACATTTAAGTACTAAAAAAAAGTAACAACATAAAAGTCGATCGCCATGAAAATTTAGAATAAAAGTGGCTCCCAACTTGATAAAGGTAGGGGTACCCTCGTCCTATGGCAATTTTACAGCGGAAATTGTCGACGCTATCGACGTATCCAGCTTTATCAGCCTTCAATTCAATGCATCTAGGGAAATATGAAATGATGCATGCTTGATAAAACGACGAAAGACAAGGTGAAAGATATGAATAATAATAAAAAACATAGATAAAGTAAAAATATGTATGCTAGGGTAGCTGACAGTGGAGCGAGTAAAAAGCGAGTATAGTAATTGGCGGGACGTGTGACTAGCAAGCTTTGAAGAAATATACTCAAAAATTGATATAACCATGATTCGCTAATGAAATATTTGAGATTAAATGTGAGTGTGTCGTTTTGGTCAGGTTTTCATCGGCATTAGATAAAGCTTGGTTGAGGTATGAACATAAAATATATGAAAAGAATGAATTCACGTATCTCGCGATGTAGTTATATAAAGAAATTCAGGAATTCGGTATTTTTTACACAAAAATAAAGCGTAGCAGTAGCTAATGACACTCTTGTTCTGAGATAATGACTGGAATCTCTGACGATTTAAAATGGATTTTTAAACGACGCAACTTTTGAATTAACGCAATAACCTATTATTGGAAAAAATAATTAGTAAAAACGAGATATAATATCAATTCCATTGCGGGTCAAATAATGTCGTCATCGATCAACGGGAAAGAGATTCGAAAATACATACACACAACAGCAATGTCATCCGATACGAACGGATAATTTTCTCTCGTCTTTAAAAGCATTCTCAGACGTGTATATCGACGTATTCCATTAGGAAAAACGGTATTGTGTATACAAATTGTTATGCAAGTTAAAATTTACGACGACGAAACGGGAGACAAATTCGATCAAACAACCAACCTCTGTATGGTGAGCTCGGTAATTCTTTCATGGAGATCTTTGGATCGTTCGTCGACCACGGAATAGCTGGGCATTCTTCGAAAGCTTGCATAACTTCCACCGGATTTACATGAAGATCCACTCGTGCCCGTAAAAGCAGTGTGCGGAATGGCAGTGTCCACTGACAGGAAAGTGGTGTGAGCTTGGGCACTGGATCTGGATCCGTTCCTGGATTCTTGAAGCATTTCACCCTGACGTCTAGCTTTATTGTTGCGAACGTAACAAGTGGCTATTAGAAGGGTTATGACTGCTATGACAGCCACGGCACACCCTACAGCCACATAGAATATGTTAGCGGATGTGGTTTCACTTGGGATCGTGTCTATTGAGATGTGAGCGCCTCGCACGTTGTGATATGTGTCTTCTTCCAAGCATATCTTTTTTCGTCGAAAGAGCAATTGTGTCACGTTGTTGTTAGCCTTGTTGAGTGTAATGTTGATGGCTATGGTCACATCTACTTCGGCTGCCAAATGTCCGGAGCAAGGTAAGGTTATGCTAAATGTTTGTATGTAGACTGGAACGATGCCACTCCGGGTAATGTTGAGAGTAGGTGCAGAGATGGCTGCTCTGTTGGCAACATCCACGTCGATCTTATACGGCAACTGTAACAATTGTAAAAAAAAAACAAATATTAAATAAGTGATTTCGAATAATTCTTAAGGATCTTACTGAAAATGCGTAAATTTAAAATAAAATCTATGAAAATTAGTTATTGACTCGTAAAAAATTTTCCCAATCGAACAAAATTGAGTTGAATAGAAAACAAAGTAGGATAAAAGTTGGATCTACAAAAAAAATTTGTTACACATATCATACATAATAATTGTCTATTGAGAGCGTGCGTGTGTGCACACGTGCCTGCGTGCGTGTAAATGTTCGCTAACACGCTCAATCTCTCTTTCTCCCCTTGGAATCGTATATCGTGGAAAGAGACGCCGCATATCACTTCGTTCACATGATCATGAATCACAAAAGATTTTTTTTTTTTTAAAATAATTTAATTTTTAATTATTAAAACGAATTGCGATATTTTACCGAGTGTACAATTACATATGTACACACAGGCCACTAGTGTACTATAAAAAAAATAAGACCCAGCTTTGCTTTGCTATACGTATTCCACATAGCAAAAAACCAAAAACTAACAAAATTTGCATCTTTCAGAGTAGTCTCGGTCACATTAAATATAACATCGAACGTCTGTATAATGCAATCTAAATTGCGGTTTCATGCAACGCGGCCCCCGAGTCGTCATTACGCGGTAATCAGGGGTTATTTCGACGTACCGACTGACGGACAGACAGATTGGCGAAACTTTAACAAGATCGTATCGACCAATGCAAACAAGAAACGTAATCGTCGACCGATTGGAAAAAATTGCAGAATTATTATCGTCACGAGAAAATATTTTCCCGATCGAATCGACTCTTTTTATGTTGAAATAAAAATAATAATAAACTCACATATGAACTGTATATTATCGACAGGTTATTTACAAATATTCCTTTCGGTAAATAAATATAATAATTTGATTAATTAAGGCACGTTCGAAGATATACTTTAATATAAAAGTGAGCATGTACTCATATATCGGTAGAGAAAGCCTTAGCCAACACTTATTTATGTATGTAGTTCTTGGTCACAAGGCAGAATCTTCTATTAATTTTGTTATTGATTATCAGTTTCCCCTAGTGAAATTGGTGATAAAAGAGCTATGACGATAATCTTCTTTCTGATTGGAACATAAACCTTACATACATATGTATATCACAAAAACCTCATTTACGGATACAATATATGGTTATATCAAAGATTGATAAACAGTACTTTTATGTTATGGGTTATATGCCTAGTTACGGGATGATGCCTATGGCGATAGATAGACGGTGAAGTATAATTTATTATTTTAACTAAAAAAATACAATTAAGAAGAAATTTAAAAATATTATTGCAAGTGCAATTTCCAGTTGGAATTGCTTCGGGGCCCAGTTCCTTAAACCCCTTTTTAATTTCATCTATCTACAGTCTACGCACATTGTAAGTCAGTGATTCATATCAATTCGGATTTTGATAAAATCAAAAGTATACCCAGCTTTTACATCGAAATTTTTCCAAAATGCAAATGAATTTAATAAATCACAATTAAAAAATATTTAATTCAATAATTCACAATTAAACATATGTAATTTTGTATTAAAAGTTCATTTATTTCAAAAATACTTTTGAAAATCGTATGCAATTACTTATTGTGAAGTTTACTCCACAATATGTACATATGCATGATTAATAATAATCATTGATTATATACATTAACTGTAAAAAATACATTGCAAGAATTATTTAGAATTTTTAATTTAAACTAAAATACTTCAAATCGTTAAGAAACAGTATATAAATTTTAGAACTACAATTTAATTCAAAAAAAATGAGAACAACCAATCTATCAATTTTAAATATAATTAATATATTTTACTCAACGGCATGCTTTTTCCATATAACGGTTACTCGGCATGTTTCAAATAAAAATTGTGAAGCATATAATAAGTACACATCACAAAAAATAAAAAGAACCTAGCCATCGGCAACGTATACATACATAATTATACATTTGAAAAACAAAGAAACCATCGATACAGTTAGCTAAATATTAGCTGCGTTCGAACCACAAACAATCCACGGAACAGAAACAAGTCTGGCAAACACAACATGGTTAATTGGCGCAAAACAATGAGACGTGTAATTTTCAGAGCCAATCTAATCCAAGTTTGCAAACAAGCGAATAACTGGCCAGCAACCGACTCTCAAACTGCGTAATTACGAAACGTGAAGTTCGTAACTTGTGGAAAACATGTGTGTGGTCGAAGTTTCGACGTCGGAGCGTAAGAGTATGTAGACATTGACCAAATTTAATGTTAATAAGCAAGATATTATAATGCGAGCGACGGATCGTAATGGCTTCGCTTATTTTATAAACGTCGGCCAATCATGTGTAATTTAGCCCGGAGTCGAAAGTTTGTTTTATTGCCGATCAATGAAGTAACTCACTAGATTACTCGTTATTTGAGCAAACATACATTATGTGCGATAACGAGCTCGACGAGTGCCTTCGTTGGTTCTCCCCACGAGCTGATTTAATTATGATGGTACAAAGATGTTCAGAAAAATTGAAGATATTGAAGAAGAGGTACCGAACGCTTATTATCGACAATACTAAGAAAACAAGGGGCACAAAAGAAATACATAATATGTATAATGAGTAATGACTTTTGTACGACCGCTTGTGGACCGATTTTCGACCATAACTATACATGGGCTTGTGCTTGCCTCTTAGCTAAATTTGAATTCAAGTAAATCGAATAAATATTTGATGATTGATAAACCATGAACTCATATTGTCCTAACATAATAAAATTAACGCATAACTGTATTAGGGATTCCAATCGAATATTCGGCCTTTTTTGGATACTCAAAAATCGAATATTTTATTCGATTATTTTATTATAACTTTTAATGCAATTTTATTTTTAAAATATGTAATTTTAAATGAATGTTATTGTTATGAATACGCTCGAATAATTTTTCGAAAACATTTGAATACTCGAATATTTCATGATTTTAATATTCGATATTCGAATAATCTATTTGACGAATATTTGGAATCCCTAAACAGTATGAAGTACAGCAAAGGGGTTGTGAGTTTTGAAATATTGTCAACTATTTTGATTATTGTCAACTATTGACCCCAAAAAGGGTTTTCCAAACGATGGTCATTTTTGTGTGACATACAACGTATCTCAAATCGTAAGAATCTCTACAAAATTGCAAATAGTAAATATTCTTATTTTAAGATTTTCAAAAAAATATATAATCTGGCCTGGTTTGTTAAAAAATAAAAAAGTATGAAAAATATATGTGAAAATACAAATTGAACAAAAATACTTTGATGAGTCAGCATAGCTGATGGATCCAAAAATGAAGACCCTGCTCTAAAACGGGTGTAGACATTAGGAATTATTTGAGTGATTACTAATTTTTAACCAATACATATGTATTAGGGTTTCTGACCCGGGTCAGCCCGGGAGAGTAATTCCCGGGAAATCACGGAATTTTTGTTGTCCCGTGTCCCGGGAATTCTTATCTCGAATCCCAGGAATTGGATTTAAAAAAATCTAGAAAATATACAACATTTTCACGACTGCACGAAGGGAAATAATAAATCATATACACAAAGAATCGGTAAATATTCTCAAAGGTTTGTTGTTTAGCAGTAAGTACCGCAAATTCCTGGAACGTGGAAATTTTATGAGCATTATGGTTCTGTGCGTTTGGCCAAAATCGTTTCTTGCAATTATATTTTTGGAAAATCTCAATACCGAAGGACTGGAACTATTCTGAGAATTGAAAATTAAAATCGAAGAAAGAAGAAACCTAAAACTGATTTTTTAACACAATTTTTTAAGAATTCTAATTTTATACCGAACAAAACTTTCATTAATTAAAGCGAATGTATATCCTACGGTAAAACTATTATGAAGCGAGCATATCCTTCTTGTATTCACGATTCCACAATGGAAGAAACTCTTTTAGATTCGGATGAAGATGAAACAATTGTGTGTTTGACGATGAATGTTATATAAAAATATATATTAAATTGAAAAAAAAAATGTTATTTTGACATGTGTCCCGGGATCCCGGGAATCCCGGGAACAATCCCGTGTCCCGGGAATTGAAAAAGTCCGGGAATACAGAAACCCTAATATGTATATTATGTGTAACTATTCGAAACATGAACTCGTACTACGTGTGTTCATTTGTAGTATTTGTACATTCACACATTCAAGAGGAAGTACAAGTTTAGATCAAAGTGTACAGAGAGTGTATCCTCAAATGGAAAATATTTCAAATAATTCAAATAGAATAAATATATTACAAATATAAACAGAACGCTTATTAAGGAAACATTTTGTATGAGAGAAGCGAGAGCCTGTCAGTAAAATGTGTATCTGACGGGTGAAATTTGCATAATTTCTGAAATTTACATTTAAATTACTGAAAAATTTTTCAGTTATTCGAATTGGAGGATTTTAATTTTCGTAAACAAACAACAGAAAATGTTGAAATACATTTGAATACGTAAATAATTTAACCATTTTTCACGATAGCAAAAGGCAAGCCGAGTCGCCAGAGGCCAAGTCGTGCCCACAAAACGACCGACCGATAATTTAAATTCTGCCTTTCGAATGTTTGAGCGGGTCTACTACTGATTCGTATTTGAATATTCAACCGTTAGAAAAACATGCACAAAATGAAAGGAAAGCATGTCGAAAATTTCACGAGGAAACACTTGACGGGACGACCGGTCGTGCAGGAAGCGAACGTCAGGAATGCAATATATGTACGTGCATATAAAAAAAGTGGGGGATCAAAAAGGAGAGTAGTGAAGAGGTATTGCAAAAGTACGAAGGATGACAATCTGACTGGGAAGGACACGCTGCAAAACAGATGGATGTAGAATCCCATTACCATGGGGAATGAGTACGAGGGGGACTTGATGTGATGGAAAATGCCTGCGAGGCGTGCATACAAAACAAACCAAAACAAGAAACACTATACAAATTATAATGTCAAGGGACAAAGATATAAATTTCACGATCGGACGAATGGAATTAAACGTATAAAAAAGAAAGACAAACGTCTTAATAAACTACTATATAGTAAGCTAGTGGTTTTATAAAACTTCGGAAAGTCTAGCAGACTTTCATTTGTTTTATTTTTAATAAAATTTATTTGGATCGAAAAAAATAATATTTAACGACAGCCAATCAGAAATGAATTGCGTACATACAACGAATGTTGTTTTTTTTAATATATGTATATAAGGGAATTGGAACTGTAATCGGAATGGAAAATCGGAACTGATATAGAAATCCCGATCCGGAGCTGAAAAAGGAATCCGGAACCAAAACTAAAACAGGAATTCGGAACTAGAACTGAAAAAGGAATCGGAAATCGAAATCGATATCGCTGTCATAGAAAATTAAAATTAAAAAAAAAAATTTCGATTCTACGAACGAAACGCCAAATCTTACATACAAAGTCTCTTTCGAAATTATATATTAGATACTCTGGCCTCCATCCAGTAGTGGATAGCGAATGGCTATGGATACTCTGTCATATGTACTTCCCAACCGGTGGCCCTTACGGCAGTTAATAAAGACTCGAAAAATAAACTCGTACCAAAGAATTAAAATTAGGACTGGGGGGTAGAAGTTTCGTCGGCTCCTCCCACGAATATCACGCAAACATGCGCAAACATCCGTAAACTGTCTACCCCCACTTCTAATCATAATGCTTTGGTACGAATCCATTTTTTGAGTCTTCATCAACTCAGAGTTTGTGCCATAAGATGGAAGAATATTCTGATTTTTGTCTATCAAACACCATTCTATTAAATAGCATACATAATTTTTTGAGTATAAATATGGCAAAAGACTCAGCTTTGATTTGATCTAGAAGAATTCTCTGAAAACAAATCAGTGTAGAGCGCACGGTAACAAATAACGAAACCCTGGAATGTTGCATACTCGATCGATTGTTCGTCAAATTATTCAGAAGATTAAGTTTTGAAGAACAATATTTTATCAAATAACGTAGGCTACTTAGGATATATTTATTATTAAAATAATGGACTAGGTACAAAAATATTTATAAAAATATATATTTTTGTACCTAGTCCATTATTTTGAAAGTCACGGCACGCCACTGGTAAATTGTACATACTTGTTATATTTACAAGGATTGGTCAAATACACTTTTACCAAATTACATATATTTAAAACCGGCTCAATAAAATTTTTAAAATGTATTTTATAATAAACAGGATTTTTTTTGTAATAAGATGAGGTTAGTAAAAATGCAGTCAAATGATTCCAAAATAAGAACAGTTCGTAATAAAGTTGAATAGTCAATATGCATATCCAGCATTTGAAGAATGTCGAATTCCATTTACTCAAATCAATTCACTTTCCATATCTATTGAACCATCAAATTGAAAAAATTTCTTCAGATTTTTTCTAACACGTACATATGTACATATGTACAATATAAACATATGTACATTATAACCTTTTAAATGTCACGAGCTCGTTAACGCGTCGAATGCTTGCACGAGTTCAATACACACAAAACCTAATAAGGTACCGTAGCTAGCATACATGCATACATAGATAAAGACTTGCAGAAAACCAAATAAACGACTTCGAACACGCTAGTCGAGAGTTTTTAAAACAGATCGCGGGTCGCGATACGGTTTCGGCACGACTTTGAATTTTGAAAAGAATGGAGGTCCTCGAGATGCATCTTAACCGCCTGCCGTTGCATCTGCAGCAACTTCGTGACGTCACCCACGGGTTGGACCGATTTGCATGAAAAACCCACGGAACGGGTGCGACCTTATGGCCTCCCCCACGACACTGCACGACACTGAAGATTTTATCGATTTTCTCGCGAAGAAATTTAAAATGTGGTATAAAAAAAATACAAATGGGCATATTAATACTTACAGGTCTTCCAGCTAGACTTTGCCAGGTGAAGTAAAGTTCGTTAATGGAAGCTGGTACTGGAACAACGTATGACAACGCATAGTTGTTAATCTGGCCTTCTCGCACATAGTACAACTCCGAAGATACACCTGAAGAAAAAAAAAAACATAAACTTTAGTACTTAAAAATAAAAGCTATAAAGCGTTTATGTAATAAAAGGATTTATGTCTTTTACGTACATAGATGCATTACCGTTCATTACCCATTGCAAATGTGCATTATTGGTATATATGTAGTTGCACTCTAGATGGCGATAATAGTAAGGAAAAGAGCCTCAGAGGCTATAAATATAGAACGATAAACTTCAAGAAAGAATATAAACTGACAACTATGCAGTATTATCAAATTGCAATAACGTACTCGTTCTTGGAAATACAAATGTATATACATATATATGTATGTAGGTTTCAACATATGTACATATATGTTTCCAAAAAAAAAAGACTAGCGATTATTCAGTTTCCTTTGATGATAAATAAAGATAGAGGCACCAAAAAAATAAGATGGCAGGTAGCTGAATTAGTTTTACGCTTTGTACGCTTACCCTGGAGAGCAATTTAATATAAGGCAGAAAAAATATGAGGGCCGAATCGGACAAGAAAGATACTGAAGATATCCTCTGGGGATGTGACCCCCTCTGTGACAATTCGAGATAAATTCATTTACAGATAAAGAAAATACGACAAAAACCCTCGTATAGTCGTATATAACTTTATCTCTGAAATTCGAATACAAACGCAGTCTTTTTTTATATTAGACATAAATAAGTGCGTGTAACATAGTACATACGTATGTATGTGCCGTTATATTTGAAAGTGGCGAAAGTCCAATTTTATCACTTCTTTTAATTCGATATGTCCGGAATCTCAGAAAAACAGAATAAACGTATTTTTAGTAGTATTTTTAAATATTTTTAAACGTAAAACATTATATTTAATGTTTTGCGAAATGAAGAAAAGTGGACTTTTGCTACTTTCAAATATAATGGCGCATACATATTTGTTCATGTAAAATAATTATATTTGTTTAATTTTATCAAATTGAAAATTTCTTGAATGTGATGGAATTGGCCCCCAAATATAATAAGTATGTACATACATATATACGCAACATAATAAATTAAATTTCAATGAAATGATAAATTTCGGTTCCTTATGGTTGAAAATTTGTGAAATTAACCTGTAAAATACGCGATTTCTATTGGTCAGAATATTTTAGTTGACCAATACGAATCACGACTTTTCTCCCACTGGAGACAGACATGAAATGAAATATAAATATATGTATGAAACTATGAATATAAGTACACCAATATGTGTATTAAAGCAATACGATTCGGGTCGATTGTATAGTATGTACACAATACGCAGATTAATTTCGCACGATTTCCCCAATAGAGAAATTATTTTCTTTACCTGAACAAACGCTCAGAATAGAAACGAACTGCCCCCCAATAGGTCGGTAGTATATAATTGTATTGACCGCATTCGGCAGAATGCGCAATTTTTTATGGGTCATTCAATACTTTTATGAGGTTCTTTATACGCCGATTTTGGTGCAACAATAGTACACAATACACACATGCGCTCTTTGCGATATTCGTTCCAACAGATACTAAAAGGATCGTCCAACTTTATATGAAAACATGTCAATCTTAATCGTTCCGACATGAAATGGACCGCCTTCTATTATATTTCAAATTTACTCAGTTCCGATATTAATAATGATAGAGAAATTCTTTATTAAGTGCGCATACGGAGGGAAATTCGACACGCGTAGTATGGACGAGCCTATCCGTTTGTATTATGACACGAATCAAAATAAACGTATGCGCTTCATTATTTATTGTGCGAATTTGCAAAACGTGTGAAGAATTTCTTTCGCCTGCACACGGCATTATGCTCGTACCCAACCCCAGCTGAAATGACACAAAGGGCTGGCCTGCTTCTTTTGAAGCCGAAATTGCTGAATCCAACAATTGAATGGATGCAGAGATGCAGGAGTAAGAAGGTAGCACGCGTGTGGGAAGAGGGTAGGCGGTGGAAACGCGAAGTAAACAGATTACCGAAAGAAAGGACTCCCTTCTGACAAAAGGAGCTTGCTGGCTGGTATACGGGAAGGGGGAGGATAATGGAAGGTAGCCTGACACCTTGGCTCTTTCATGCTAACCAGCCCATTGTGCGTGCGTCACTTGCAATTTACTAGCGGGGGACAGCGAGAGCGCTAAAATCTCAAAACCAACGCTAAAAATCATACAAAAGTTCTTTTAAAATAAAAATAAAATTATACTGGTTGTAAAATAAGAGGTATGTAATATAACATTGGCTGTAATTTTTATTTATTTATTTATACAGGTATACCCATTTATTTTAATTTACACGACATCTACACATGGTCAAACAGTGTACATACATAAGTATTATTTAAAGGCAATTACAAACACCGATTAACAATCACAGAGACATCTGCATATGAAAAAATTTGCAGCATTTTATCAATCAGCAATTTCAAGATGCTGCAAACTCGAATTTTGCGAGAAATGGGACAGGGTTGCCAATTTGTTAGAACCATTTCAATGAAATAATTTTAATGGGCAAACTCTGATAGGAAACGATCAACTTTGGAGGCACATATCCTAGGTCTGGCCAGCAGCACAAAGCCAGGGATTGTACCTGTTACCACACAATTGAAAGCATTACACGTTAACCACTGTTCAATACTGCTGGTTAAAAATTGATTATAGTCAGATTTCATAAAAATAACAAATTTAAATTTATTAGAAATAATAAACACGAGAGAAATAAATTTTAAATATTTCATTTTTCATTTCTTCGACGATTGGAAATCATTAGATACATAGGTTTACACACCATGTAAAATGCGAATACAAAATTTGAATTAATTGATATAATAACCAAGTAAATAGATACCATTTTTAACGATTTACCTGAAAATAATATTGACTAACGATACAAAATCTTTATAAATAAATTAAGGGGGGGGGGGGAGGGAGGGAGTCAACTCAAATTTTGATAGAATATTGTATGTATTGTCAGCATATGTATTGCTATACATATGTCAAGTTCGACAAAAAAGTTTGGGTTTCATGATGTTTTTTTATATACCTATACACATTTCAAAATGTGTATAGGTATATAAAACATTTTAAAAGACATAATAAATTACCAAGCCGCACACCGTTTATTTTTACACTTTATATAAGAAGGATCGTGTAATTTGAAGGGTGAGAAATTTGGCATATAGAACTGTCCGCAAAGAATTTAGAGAATTTCTCGCGACGAAAGGTCGAAGAGGGGAAAATTCTTCAAATCGCAAAAATCCGCAAGGATGGGATGTGATGTGACGCAAAAAATATACTAATGTCGTGTACGAGACGACCGGAAATACGCTTTTAGAAAATTCGAACGGCGTTCACATATTGTGCGGCGATAATGGATTTATCTCCTTGGATACGAGACGTGCTCCACGAGGATGCAGTTTTGTTTATTATTTACGGTGTGTCGAGATGAAAAACAGCTCGACGGGAAGGAATAGTGAGCGATAGCCGATTAAATGTAGACGTTGACAGCAAAAGAGCAACAATAACATCGCTCGAAACGATACTCAGAAATGATAAAGAAACATCGCTAACAATGAAGCAGACGCTCATTTTCCAACAAGCAAAATCGAGAGTGTATTACATTCCATTAAAAATGATTAAAATCGAAATATATTATATGTATGTAAAAATTAAAAGTATGTAGGTGCTGCCATCCGCAGGAGGAAATATATCGCTGATTTAGAGATACACACGATTAATAATCTGAATCAAACACAAATCAATTGACAGTATATTCTAAGAGCAAATGTGGAAGTCTAATAATCCATAATACGTTTGAACTTGTACTTGTATGAAATTTCTTTACTTGAAATTCAGATACTGACGACAATTCATAATGTTATAAACTGCTTTCTCTGAATGATCTACAAAGTTTTGGATTTGAGTACTTTATAAATCATCGCCAGAAGTATTAACATATACAATTGAACAATGATCTGTCCTGTCCTGTAAAATGAAATGAATAGTTTTAAATCGAAATAGAACAGACTTTTCAACCGATAAGTGAACGCAGTGAATTTATGTTACTAATTATTATTTGTATTTATCATACAATGAGAATGGATGTAAATATGTTGTATGTATGTATAAACAGTCGATTATCCGTCAAAGGTTTAACTTTTAAATAGAACCTCTCCCCAAACTGGAAACATTTATTTAACGGTCAATGGAAAATGTACTATTTATTTATTTATAGTTTTGGACCATTGTGGCATAACAGGAAGAACCTAATGCGCCACAATGGCTTACTATAAGTACGCATGTATGTATATACATATGTATATGTACATATATACGTACATACATATGTTGGGTGGTTTAATGTCGAGCATTTATTTTTAAAGCAAATAATTCCACTCCACAAAGTAGTGGAGCGTACAAGCTAAAGTTCCCATCACTTTTAATCAAACTCTTATTCCGAAGATAGAAAGGTGCACTTTTAGATTAAACGTATTGCATTCAACGGCAACTATAGAGGTGAAGATACTTTTCTCTGTCGAGGTGAATGAATAAAAACGCGTTGAGATCTGGCGTTGGACACATAATGTAACCGGCACTTGACAAATGAGGCTCGCTGGCTGTAGCGAAGCTGCACTCTCGTTGATTTATGTGGAGCACGCCTCGCGTCCCGTGTGGGAGTCGACGAGAGCACAAGTAGGCTTTCAGAAAACGAAAAAGAACATCATCTTCGTATGTACGCGTAATATGAAAGATCACGATGACACTTCGAATTGGGACTGAAACTCGTGCGGTTGAAATCCGAGTACCACCGCCTACCTGAGGTCCTCGAGGACAAAACTCGGGAGGGCGTAGGAGGACATAACAAATATAAGCTAGCTACTATTATTATCATAACTAACTACTTTCACTTACAAAGTAACCCTGTTAAATGGCATGTAATAACTCATAAGTGATCCAAGTGATACCTAGGATGACTATATGTCAAAGCTGACCACAGAGAAGAGTTTATGGCGGTAAGAACTCACTCCTTGAATGGAAATCTCTCTCAAGTACCGCCTTTTTCTCAACACATCTTGGATAAATGCGAGAAAAATAATATCCAAACCTCCAACAAGGTAAGAGTGACGATGGATGATAGCTTAGCTAATAGAAACCTGTATTTAGCCACGTACAATGTAAGAACGTTATCGAGTGAAGGAAGTGTGCTTGCATTAGAGAATGAACTAGAAAGTATCAAATGGGATTTAGTAGGACTTAGCGAAGTAAGACGAAAACAGGAAAACCAAATAATCCTAAAAAGTGGTAACTGTCTCTACTGGAGAGGGCTACCAAATGGTAGAATAGGAGGAGTAGGGTTTCTTATCAATAAGAGAATAGAAAGAAATATTATAGAAATAAACGACATATCGGAACGTATATGCTATGTAGTATTAAGAATCTCGAGCAGGTACACTTGTCAAATCTTCCAAGTGTACGCCCCCACATCTAGCCACCCAGACGAGGAAATAGAAGACTTCTACGAAAAACTACAGGGCGCATACGATAATAGCCGCCACCACTTTAAAATAATCATGGGCGACTTTAACGCAAAAATAGGACAAAAGGCAAACACAGAAAGAGCAGTAGGCAATTTTGGTACCGGCCAAAGAAACGACAGAGGCGATCGCCTCATAGAATTCGCAGAACACAACAGGCTCTTCATCACTAATTCATTTTTCAGGAAAAACACCAACAATAAGTGGACTTGGGAGAGTCCTAAAGGAGACAGAAACGAGATCGATTTCATCCTAACAAATGCCCTGCACTCCGTTAAAGACGTTAGTGTTTTAAGTAAAGTAGATATAGGCAGCGATCACAGATTAGTCCGTGCCAAGATGGCCATTAATATAAATTGCGAACGTAGGAAATTAATAAAAGGATGCAGTAACTCTCCAGATTTCGCTCAACTAAGGTCTAGGAAAAAGGAATTCGAACTCGAACTTGGAAATCGATACGGGAAATTAAACCCAGAAGCAGACATCGAGGAATTGAACACTGTAATTAGTTCGGTTCTAACCTCAACAGGTAAGAAATTAGGTGGTTTCAGGAAACAGATTAAATTAAGCAAAATTTCAGCGGAAACAAAAAACCTAATTAAGCATAAAAGGAATTTAGATAGGGATAATAATAAGCAAGAATACAATCTAGTAAATAAGGAAATTAAGAAGAGAATAGTCAGGGATGTCAGGGATTTTAACAGCAAGCTAATAGAAAATACCATTAAGAATAACCGTAGCCTGAAAAAGTGCAAACAGGATCCTTTCTTAGGCAAAAACCAAATGATCGCAATCAGATCAGAGAGCGGAGTAATAATTAGGAATAGAGAAGAAATCATAGACAGAGTTTACACGTTCTATGCAAAACTATACGAGAACGACAACGGCCAATTCCCCACTCTGGAATCGACACACGGCCAAAGGGTTCCTGCAGTATTGCCTAGCGAAGTAGAGGCCGCGCTAAAAACTGCAAAGAATGGTAAAACCCCAGGGGAAGATAATATTCCCATCGACTTACTAAAATGTGGCGGCCCCCCCCTAATTAATATCTTAGCTAGGCTTTTCAGCAAATGCATCCAGAACCAAGCTATACCAGAAGGATGGAATAACGCAACTATCATTTTAATACACAAAAAAGGCGACAAAAGCGATATCAAGAACTACCGACCCATTAGTCTACTTTCAGCGGTCTACAAGCTCTTCACGAAGGTTATTACAGAAAGGCTGAAGAATATCCTCGACGAGAACCAACCTATAGAGCAGGCAGGGTTTAGGGCAAATTTCAGCACAATGGACCACCTCCAAGTAGTTGGCGAACTAATCGAGCGCGCCAACGAATATCAACGGCCACTGTGCCTAGGTTTCGTCGATTATGAGAAAGCCTTCGATACAGTTAGTCATAATGCAGTACTTAACGCTCTAAAAACACAGGGAGTGCCGGAACCCTATGTGGGACTGTTAGCTACAATATATAAGAATGCCACAGCTTCAGTTAAAATTTTTTCAGGTACAGATAGATTTAGCATAGGAAAAGGAGTAAGACAAGGAGATACAATCTCGCCCAAGTTATTCAATGCGGTGCTTGAGGGAGTTTTCAGGAAATTGGATTGGGATACAGCCGGAGTAAGCATCAATGGTCGCTTTTTGAGTCACCTTCGGTTCGCAGACGATATAGTTTTAGTAGCTCGTGATTCAGCTGACCTACTTATCAGACTAACACAGCTGGACAGGGAAAGTAGAAAAGTAGGATTAAAAATTAACGTAGATAAGACTAAACTAATGTTCAATAGTTATTGCATGCCTGATAGCATCCCCTTAGATGATAAACCAGTAGAAGTAGTAAATAATTATTTATATTTAGGTCAAATAATTGACATGTCTGGTAGTAAAAATGAAGAGATAAAGAGACGTGTGAAATTGGGGTGGAGTGCATTTGGACGGATGAATGCTGTTTTTAAATCAAAAATGCCACTCTGCCTGAAGAAAAGGATCTTTGATCAATGCGTTTTGCCAGTGATGACGTATGGATGTGAAACTTGGACACTGAACGCCAAGATGCAAAATAAAATCCAATGCACTCAAAGAAGTATGGAACGCTGTATGCTTGGCATAACGAGGAAAGACAGGAAGCGGAACACGTGGGTGAGAAATATGACAAGGGTAGTGGACATAGTGGATAGAGTGAAGAGATTGAAATGGCAATGGGCGGGTCACGTAGCTAGGAGGATGGACGAAAGGTGGACAAAAGAAGTGCTTGAATGGTACCCGAGAGAAGGCAAAAGAGTAAAAGGAAGACCGCAAGGAAGATGGGTGAACGAAATTAGGAAAATGTGCGGAATGAGATGGATGAGTGTTGCGCAAAACAGAGACGAGTGGAAGCGTGTTGGAGAGGCCTTCATCCAGCAGTGGATGGCGAATGGCTGTAAATGATGATGATGATGATGACGTGACGGAGCATATTTCCATCGAATCTTTTCGGTGAACAAGCCATGTAAAGGGTTAACGTTTAAATGATGTGAACGACAAAAAATTCAAGACGAAAACAACGTTGAAAAAAACGGACTGACAACGATGGCCGACAAATTAATTTCGAACATGATGCCAGTACTTTACCAAATGTGTATATTCATTTGGCCAACGTCTCAGACAACGTATGTATTTCTTTTTTTGTAAAATAAATTTTACTTCTTTTAAAATTACTTCGAATTTTGGAAAATAGACACATTGAAAGTTATATTGGAGGTAAGACGAAGTGGAAATTGAAGGTCATATTTTATTTTGTTATTGTAATAAATAAATTAAAAATGAACAAATAAAAATAATAAAAAATTAATTACCGCTGTGACCTGACGGTTACCCCACTGCGTCAAATCAATTAAAAAAAAAGCAACATCAAAATAGACTAGTGTTGAATTCCATGAAACTGACTACTTCATTTACACGACAATATAACAGGTACAAATGCTCACTTATGACGTTAAGGAACCGGATAGCCAAGAGACGAGTTTCCAAAAGCAACATTCTCGCAACAATAGGTTGGAAAAGTCAACGATGACGCAAAGCTCTACCATATTCAGGAGTCCAAAATTTAAGCTCCGAACAAATCGAAAGGTTGTCAATACTCCAAAGTATTTGGAAATAGCAACATTTCTTCTCGAAGATAGTTGGTCAAAGCCTAATTTAATACATAATTTAGAAAACAAGTCAAAATTCCCATGACGACACGGGGACGGGTGACGGGGGGTGAAGGGCGCTGGAGGAGCCGCCGGATTCTGGTATAATAATACATGTTATATATAATTTCGAAAGAGACTTTGTAAGTTTGTAACTATAGTTGGTTGGAAATCGAAAACAAGTCAGTTTCTATGACGATTCGATTGGTTGAATATTTTTTCGATTCAAATAAATTTAATAAAAGAACAAATTAATATTTACTATTAAGATTCGCCATGTTTACGCTGTTTATATTACAAATACTGAGCGAAGCCGGGTAAAACAACTAGTATACCTTATAAAAAAGCTGAGGGAAATAAATAAGGGGTAATATTCATATTTCCTCATATAAAGGTATCGAATAAACTACTTTCGAACTAATTTTGAGGATTTCATTTCACTGGAACTCCATATGACAGACCCAAACTCTTATATTCTCCTAAAAAGAGAAAACTGATATGAATGTTTAGATTTAAAAAATTAAGGAGGAATTAATTAAAAAGGAGCAGTGCACTAATTAATCTATCAATTTTCTGAATTTTTGTTATGTATATTTGCGGGATTTCTTATGAATAATATCCACCAATCAATGTACATACGCAAATATAATATGTATTGTGAAAAGATTTGGAAACGTTCTTTGAGTTTACAATTTGAACACTCCCATACCATTGACCTGTGAAAAGTCATGTAAACTGAAAAGTTTCTCTGCATTTCTACATCAACGCATCGTATTCGTGTACTTAATTTATTTTAATAACGCCACATCAGAAACGTCTTATTTTATGAGAACGTGCGAAACTCATAATTTCCCTATTGTTACACTTTATAAAAATGCCTCATGTAGTTCGTGATTCTCAACGATAAATCTGGTTACAACGTCGCGCACTAAGTAGTAATTAATATCTCTAGTCGTTAAACATATATTTTGAATAACTGTGAGTCATTTGCATAGACATACAAAGCGAATTTACATGTTGGGACCGTTTTGATGCTGTGAATATTCGCAATATATGTATGTATGTATGTATGTGTGCATACATACGAGTACAAGGGCACATCCTGTCGACTAGTTTATTATTCAATTTGCAGACGCGTTCATGTTTGGTGCCTTTCGAAGCCTCACCCTCTCGACCCTCGCGAGTGGGAAATATACTCGACTCGGCGTATATTAAAAATATAAATAATCTCTAAAATACGTTACCAATTTTGAAAATGCACGAATATATTCGCGTGAAAGTCGTGCGGGTTCGTGTCGTTACAAATAAAAATTTACATTCAAGTGGAGGCAGGGGAGGTGGGTTAGAGTGAGGCGTGTAGGTTAAGTACGCCCAAATCTGACGTGTCTGAAAACATAATTCGGCATAAATAATCTCTGGAGATTTCTTATGAAATTCAGCATTTGGTAACATATTGTTATAATCGAATTAATCAGACACGGTGGAAAACCAACCATTTACATATATGTAGTATACACGCAATGCGATGATTCATACAATTGTCGCGAATTAAAAAAATAATATTTATTGACACAACTTTTGAAAATTAAAACAAAGATTCCGCGATTAGGAATTATATTTATATACTTTTTAATTATATTATATTTATATACTCATCATTACAGATCACTTCAATGCGTCGAGTGTACTATACACATCAAGAAATTATAAATATATTTAATACAGAATGATTACATAATTCGAAACCATACATGACATCTATGGTCAAACATTGTATACAATTGTATACAATACGATCAATAAACATTTTTATACAACACGAATTTATATAATAAACATCCACAAAGACATCTATGGTGAGAAACCCGGTGAATCCTGAGACATAACACAATAACTTAAGATATCGCGAGAGAAATGGGGAGGGAAAGCCAATTTCGCAGGAATCGTTTCAATGAAAATCAGAAAAATTGGCTGATAAGAGACGACCGACCTGGTTACAAACCAATGTCTGGCCAGCAGCAAGCAGTGTGACTCGAACTCATAACCACACTGACGATTGCAAGATATGATAACCACCAATCCATGCTGCTGGTTATATATACAAATATACGCGATATTGTAAAACCAGATGATGTTGAATATGAGAAAGAGCGATGGAAAAGATTTGGAGTATAACCGATATCCGAATTGAATAGTATCCGGGGTTTAAAAGAAAGTAATTGTCGATTGATATTGGGCAAATAAAGTTGAAAGAAAGTTTCACAAAATGAAAGTTTCAGATCATTTCAATTTGCGAAAAACTTATAGTTATAGCTCCAATATAACCAGGTTCAAGTATTCTAAAATAGGTTCATATATGTAAATAAAATTGATTCATACATACAATGTACATAGGTTCATTTGAAGTAATGGGAAAAGGTTTGAGAAGATCGTAAAAGGTGGTTTAATTCAAAATATTTCAACGAGTGAAGTTATGTATTTTTGTACATTTGTTTTGGTCAAAATACATAGACAAAAAAATTGCAACTGAACATTTCATGTAAATGTAATAGCACTGAAGTTTATATCCAATTATATAATTTACCTATACTATAGTTGTTTGGTATGTGTACTAAATATACCAAATATACGGTACCATAATGTCTATTATAAATGGGATGAAATATGCATCGTCGACAATCGAACAAAGTGCATTCCACTTACTGCCTTATTTAGAGTTCACATCGTAAAAGTGAATAGGAATTGATCGATTTTAATAAAGCGTGGGGTCATGCGTGGACAGTTTCGTTGATTGGTGTCATTTCGGTTGTTGCACTCGTCGTCGACAGATTGCATCGGAGTACAATACGTGTGTATGTGTATTTGAGTGCATTGATTGCACATTGCTTCGTCACGCACGGTAGAAACCGATATCATTGATCAAATAAAAATAAAATGGGATTAAATTGCAAAAAACAAACCACAGGATCTAAGGCCTGGCGAAGCGTGATAATTTGTTTTGCAAACAGTGTTTGGGGTTGACGTGGTATATGTGAAGTAATGCCTTCATAGTCACGACAAAGGAAGTGACACGCCTCATTGAACTTGTGGCGAAATCGATGGGGAAAAAGACATCAAAGAAAAACGGTCTCAGACACAAAAGGCGATTAAAGACTTTGAGAGTAATTGTTAAAAGTAAAATGCAATCAAACATCGTCTTTACTCAATCGGGATATCATATGCGGCCATTTTTACAAACCTCCTTTACGTTTCATTCTTTACGTATTTTTGATAATGAGGTGAAGATGATGAAGTGTGTATAAAATAAACGATGTTTACATAACTACATTTATATTTTACGTTAAATTATAGAATTAAATTAAAAACATATAGATACATACAAATTTTATCCGAAGAAAAATTAGTTGGATTAAAAAAAAATTAAAAGTTTATTTTCTTTAGGAGCTGTGTTAAAATTACTGTTTTTAAAACAATCACATTATAATTATTAAGTGTTTCATTAAACAAATAATACACGTTTAAGATTATTTCTTAGTACATATGTACAGTACATACATACATATGTACCTACATATACACACGTACAGAAATTTTTTCCATATTAAAATTCAAGGTGGTCCAAAAGCTACATCTATGGTTTTAAATTTTTACGTATGTACTTATTATATATAAATATATTTTTTTTTAAATTTACTTCTTCATTTCAAAAAATATTTTAAAATACTGGTGGCCTTTAATACGTTTATTCTGCTTTTTGAGATCCGAGATCCTGGAAATATCGAATTCAAAGAAGTGATAACTAGTCACCGGACCCAGAAGGTGCCGCGTATTGTTCAAAGGTTGTAAATGCATTGTTAAAGGTTTGCCGAACCTTTTTTACAAAGGATTTACAACAATGGAACAATAGATAGCACTGTGACTATCCTACCTCTAGTGATAACAATTTGTGAATTAAACCTAACAGAGTGTTTTTGGAACTGAAAATTGGACTTTCAAATATAGCGTGCAACATTGACGATTCATTCTGGCCATGAGTCCTACATATTCGTATTATTTGTAGTATTGTAGTTTGTAGAAATAAATAACTCCTGATTTAATTCTTCATTCACCGTCAAACACCCAATTGTCTCATCTTAATAAGAATTTAAAAGTGTTTCTTCCATTGTGGAATCGTCAATACAAGATACACTTGATTCAAAAAAGTTTCATTGTAGAATACACATTCGCCTTTATTAAACCATTTAAAGAACTTTTTGATTGAAATATTTTTCCCGGGATTCGAGATAAGAATTTCCAGGACAAGGGATATCAAAAATTACTTGATTTCCCGGGAAATTCTGTCCTGGGTCGACCTGGGCAGAAACCCTAGTACATACATATGTATATCTAAGTATAAAACAAAAAGTGTACTTGTTTATGTATGTAGGTGTTCAACACATACATATGTAGTAAATTATTAAGTATTATACGAAAAATCAACTTATATATGATAAAAATAACAAACGAAAATGATGATCGATAAAAAACTACATATATGTATGTACCTATTAAAGACGACCATATCGCGGACCTACGAAGACCTTCGTAGAAAACGTTGAAAATAAAAATAAATAACCGAAAAAAAACTAGCACCAGGCACCGAAGGTGTAAAATGGCGCTACGTATTTATTTATGTAGATATGCAGTATAAAATTTCAATTTTATTGGCCAGTTCACACATAAAAAGTAAATTTGATACAGCCGCTTCGTATCGAATATCGAAAAGCGAACGAAAAATTATTGGTCTTCGCCCACGGAAACATTGTAAAATTTGTATGCGCGTAAATCTCTCGATCGTTACGATTTATAAATTGGAGTTGCAAATTTCGATCTTTACATCCATCGCGATAAAATTCTACTGACGATCGATTAAAATTAGCCACCACCTGTGACTTGATGGAATATGTCTTTATTCTCGCCTAATCTAACGTATGATATATTCGTACACAAGTTGTGGGTTTTATTCCTCTTTCGTATTATTATTTCTAGTTGTATTTATGTGGTACATAGATACACTCATAAATCCTCGTTAAAAGCGGACTGACTTTTTCACGCAGCAATTTTTCAATATACTGCCCAACTCAATTTCTCGAGTAATTAGTTGCCCGTAGACCCTTTATAACGACGAGCAACTTAACTACCAACTGAGAAGGAATTTGATCTGAAAAATATGAAGTGATTTTTGTTCGGCAAAGGATTCTCAGAAACGAAGTTGAGCATTTTGTTGCGCGTAGCATCGCCTGCTACTAAAAATTTCGTAGCAAGCTATTTATTGCGCAATACATTGCTCAGTGAATGGCCTATTTAGCATTAAAATATATTTAATACATCCAAAAATGAGGATGTTTGCCCGAGTTAAGGATCTTTTTCTTTTATATTGTTATTTTTAGATGGCTTTTTGTGGTATACCCTTGTCAAAATAGAACTTAAATATTGCAGCCGTCA
The DNA here is from genome assembly GCF_051622035.1 of Arctopsyche grandis. Taxonomy (NCBI): domain Eukaryota; kingdom Metazoa; phylum Arthropoda; class Insecta; order Trichoptera; family Hydropsychidae; genus Arctopsyche; species Arctopsyche grandis. Next base: position 16,941,736 of record NC_135355.1, read on the forward strand.
AAACGAAAGATAGTGACGCGTCGCAATAATGGCCCACACGTAAAGTTCCTTTTATTTATTTATAGTAGGGATACGTATATATATTCATTCGTGTTCCACTTCCAGGAATCGCCGAGAAGCAGATCTTGAACGTTTGTAACCTTGGCAACGGGGAGATGCTTATACGGTGGGGTACACGATGGTTACAAGGGCCGCTGTAGGCAGCAGACTGTTGGGTGTTATCTTGTATCGCAGGGAGACCAGCTTCAGTCGTGCGATCGTGACCGGAATGGTTGTATCGTTTGCTAAATTTTATTTTCTTTGCTTGGCGAAAGAGAGAAAAACGCAGAAAATTCGTTAACTAGATCTACGGACAAAAACAAAACTCCCAAGAGCGTTAGTCATTTGGGAGGGAGGCGAAAAAGCAACGGTTAAAGACTCAACTTATCTGCTGACTAAGAATTGCAAAATTTGCATATAAATATCGTAGAACGCAATGAAATTACGTAGAAAACATTGCTGTAGAAAATGAGCGGTGAAATAATAAACCGTTAAATTTATATATAATTTGTACAGAAGTTCAGGCGTTTTCCGTAGTGAAAGTGGCCTTTTAACAGTTGAAGTCGTGGGCATTTGCATAATAAGCTGGGATAATTTATGGAAACTCGCGTAATTAATGCGAACAAGTGTGGCTTAATTAAATTTAAACCCCCTAGAGAAGACGACGTTTCCTTTTCGTCTCGATACCGGGCTCGCGGGTTGGAAGCAATTTCAATTAGGTGCCGCGTAAATGTTCGCGGAGATGTTGCACATAAGTTAAGGGCACCTGGGAGAAGAAATACACACCGAAACTTCCTTAGCCGTGATTCCAATCGAAGTTTCTCAAACCTTTTAACAAACAACGTAGAACTTAATTGAAATCGATGCCTGAAAGGAGAATACGTATTACGAACATACGGCTACGAATGTAGTCAATACGAGAAGCAACATAATACTGTTATGGATTATGCCCTTCATTACACACAATATGGTGCTTTTGGATATGTGGTCGATTAAACACGAACAATTATACCCACTGTGAGTGACATATTGTATGTTTATTATTTGAAACAATGAAAAAAAGATCTGATGACATCATTGGTATGTCTATGTATATTATGTAGGGTACATCGAAAACAGCGAATTGTAGAATTTGGAAACACCTCTAATTGGAAAAGATGTTCTATATCATGGCGAATTCGTAAAAAATAGTATAAAAGTTCTAAAAAATATATTTGCACTGGCGCCAGTCCATTTAAGATTGTGAAAATCGATTTTTAACTCAGTTTTAGTTGTTTATTTTTTCAATTCAAATCGCCATACAAATGGAATAATTTTTCATAAAAAAATCGATAAAATTCGATTTCATTAATGTAAATTATAAATTATTTATTTTATTATACATATGTACATACATATATTTAAATGATTTCGTTTATTTGTCAATCATAAAAAATAAATAATCTAGAACTGTTCATCAAAGAACGATTCAGACACGGACTGTTTAGGGCGAAAACACACCAAGTGGTATGGGACGTCATGTGTCCTTGGCTTCCCGCTGTGACCGTAGACAATGTATACAATTCAGCGATATTCGAAAATTCCTAAAAACTCGAGATTTTGCGAGAAAATGGGTAAGGTTGCTAATTTGTTGGAACCATTTAAATGAAAATCAGATAAATTGGCAAACTCTGAAATTATTGTATATGCTAACCACTAGTCTATTCTGCTGGTTCGGTCGATCACTGTCAAACCAGGATAAAAATACAAGGATAAAATATCACCGAAAACACTCCGGGGGGTGATTTTTGAGATCGTGTATATGGTGTTGCGTTTTTTTCGCATGTTTTAAAGTATCTAAAAAACGAGTACCACAACCAATTCAATGTGTTTTCGCCATATTTCATCAAGGGACCAATCGTCGAAGAAAATAATAAAATGCATAATCCATATTATATTACTGCTACATATTTCCTATGATTTGTCCTTTAATAAATAATGCAAAAAATAAACGTATAAAAATAGAATACTGATAAAGATGAGTTGTAAATCCTTTGTAAAAAAGGTTCGGTAAACCTTTAACAATGCATTTACAATCTTTGAACAATAAACAGCCCCTTCAGATTCCGGGCTCTACTGATAAATGTAAAGAAAATTTAAAAGAGCATAATAAAATACCCTAAAACATTTTTATTTGTGATTTTTTTACGTGCAAATATAGTACACCTGGTCACCCCGTTATAATACATAGCACCATCCATTACTTTGAATCGGATCGAAGCACTAAAATTTCGTTGGCAGTCATATAAAATATACGGCACGGACCAATGCTCCACGTGGCAAATGACCCAGTTGGAAGGGTGGGGTGGACCTCGGCTATAAAAGTCTGGGAAAATCATTTAAGATCGACAAGAAAGTTGAAATGTCGCTGGTTGCCAACGGGCGTGGGTTGTGCATAGGTCGTATGCAACATTTGCACAGGCATCGTTGCACCACGGGGAGATTCACGGTGCCGATACAACGGTAGGCCACCGCAGACAATGGGTCATTACCGCGCTGGGCCCCGTCTCTCGGCTGTATAATTTATAAATTTTAAGGGCCCCCACAAAACAAACAGCGATTACCAAAGGGCGGGGAGCGTCTTGTCTGTCTTCGCCTGGACCCTTATCGCACTGCAGCATCTCGCGGAGCACGAGGGGGACGCTGAGGGCGGATGGGCAAGCGTAATTTTCATATTGATGAGATCGTTGTGCTACGGCGAGGCTGAGAGATATAATATAATATACTTTTTAATGCACCGACTCAATTTATGGACGATTAATAACGAAGACTGGAATAAAGCGCGAGGAACGAGGAATTAAAAATCCATCAATTTTAGTAAATCATCATGTATGTACATATGTATTATATGTATTATTTAGAGGTTACTAGGAGTTACAAAGACATTTAGTAGACCAAATTTTAACCAATCTATTTGAAAAAAAAAGGATTTATTGTAATTTATATGTGTAAGTTTTATTGTAATTGATATGTGTATGCTTTTGTTTCAATTATACAATTTTTATTTATAAACAAATAAAAAAACCAAAGTCTCATAGTTCGATAGTCAAGTTTCAGAGTTCGAGAATTAATTACCAGTGTTCAATTGTGGTGTTTTGATGAAAAATGAGTATAAAAACATTCGAATGTGACCAACCCATGACTTTATCTATGTATTTCAGGAATATAAGAAGTTCACAAAACTTACACAACACAAAAGTTCAACTTCCGGTTGTCGGATTTTGTTCGAAATTTTTTTATTCCTTAAAATCACCATAATTATTATACAAATTAAATGTCAAGAAAATAAAAATTATTTTAAGGTCAAAATAAAATAATGAAATATTATTTAAAAAAAAAAATCCTACTTCCAGTTTACGAATTCTGACCAAAATCTAATCAGCTCTAAGTTAGTATATAAAGAATACAAATATAAATTTTCAGCTTGATACGTTTAGGGGTTCATTTTTGACCTTTCTCAGAGGAAAAGTCCCGATTCCTGATCCGGATTCTTATTTCAGTTTTGGATCCGTATTCTTATTCCAGTTCCGGTCCTCGATTCCTTTTTCAGTTCCGCGTCAGGATTCCTTTTTCAGTTCCGCGTCAGGATACCTTTTTCAGTTCCGCGTCAGGATACCTTTTTCAGTTCCGGTTCCAGATTCATTTTTCAGTTCCGGTTCCCGATTCCTATTTCAGTTCCGGATCCGAATTCCTGTTACAGTTCCAATTTCAGATCAGATTCCCATTTCCAATTTCAGTTCCGAACAATTCGTTTTTGATTGGCTGTTGTTAATTTTTTTTTCAGATTTATATAAATTTAATAAAAAAAACAAATTAATGTTTAGCCAGGTTTAAGGGGATTAATTATATTACCAATACTGAGCGAAGCCAGCTAAAACCACTAGTATTCTATTAATAAGCAAAATTACAGAAGCAGAGATCGAGAAAAAGAGACTTCTAGATTATTGTTGTTTGTTATATCAAATCTTGGTCTAAGATTTAATAATTATAACAATTAGACCATCATCGGAATACTAAAGCTAAGCATGTGTATAAGCAATCTACATACATATGTATGTATGAAAAGTATACTTATGTATGTATAGTCACCGGAGTTATGTATGTACATACATATGTATGTATGTATTTTTCAAGAGACTCACTACTCTAGCATGTACGTGTATTTTTGTTCCAAGAACATTCAAATATAATTCATAAGAAATTACACGGATCAAAAAAATGATTTAAGTTCCGTTTCAATGTACAAACATACATAAATGCATATGTAGATATATGTACTATGTATGTGTCGTACGAAAAAATTATAACCCATCGAGCGATTTATGTATGTATATTCTCGATACAGCGTAAGTCTTGACATTTTTAGTTTACCGAGCGAACGTCTAAGATGTGAAATAAAAATAAATAACGAATGGACAAGCTAGAAATGCCGCAATAAAATTAATAGTATGCATATATTTGTGTGTCGCGCGTTGCCAGAACGATTTATGTATACGTGAACCCCAGCATTAGCATATATAACGGCGATCTCGGCTCGCGAGCCGACGGTTTACAATCACTATTGACGCTGAGAGAGAAAGAGATACACCTTCAATAAATATGTCGCAACTGAAACACCCGACCCCCAATAACACTAACCGTAAAAACAGGTAAATTGACAAATTTAACCATCGCTTGTTAATTAATTTTAATTATAGGCGACAAACCGCGTTTCGTGTAAAAATATATATATGCGAAATAATGTTAAATACTTTCGTATTTACATATACAATGTACATGTGTACGTATGAGCGTATATATCTATGTATATACATTTATATACAATATAGTATGATAAAAAATTGTCCTGGCGATACACATGGTCGAGATCATCACTCGGTAAATGTTTGCCACTAATTGAAATTATCAAGTGTAAAAAATAATACGGCGGACAAGCATCACACTGATAAGCAAACATGTCATTTGTTGACACGGCCAAGATGTCATATTATTGACTCACGGACGCCTCCGACTGCTTCTGCATATACAGGCACATTAAAAATCATTTTCAAGCAGTTTGATTACAATTTATGGTGTAATAAAATTTACAATTAAATATTTACTTAAATTTATTACCGAATAAATGTTCATATGTGTAAATAAAAGCGCATGGAATGTTTGTACTAATGAGAAGTGATAGAAAGACAAACAGGAAGGTGAAACGCACAAAAGCGCGGCACGGGACACGTACATGGACTCTAGCGGTGAGAGGCGTATCTTCATGTCATTATCAATTCGTACGATTTTATTATTTCAATAATTTTCTCCCACATATCTTTAAATACGGGAATCACCTCTACCGATCACTGTTAAACCTACAGCAAACTCATAGCAAAAAAACTTCTGGGATGAGACTTGCAAAGGGACACAGGTTTTGGTGGTAAAGGTTTTGCGTACCGGAGTAAGTCTAGCGCTTTTTTTTGCATGTGTAAAACTATCTATGAAAAAAATAACGTACCATAAATGGTCGAACCCGAGTATATATCATATAGGCTGCAGGGCTGCAGCCCTCCCAGTATAATACATATGCATGCTATTTTTGTCGTCCATATAGACTTATAGGCTGTTGCCCTCCCAGCCTAGGGAAGCAATTTTGCTATTTTTGTTTGCATTCTACAGCTACTACAGCCCGATGATTCATCACAAATTCTCAAGTAGACACTAGTATGTGTTCTCAAAATGTAAAATATTTATAGAATTTAATGGAATCTAAATAATTTCAATCTATGTACAATAATATATGTATATAAAAACAGACGCGATGTATGTGGGTATGTGCCAGACCGTGGACACACAGTCAATCAAAGTCAAATGGCCAAGGAGACGCGGGGAAGCGTGGTAGCGGGGAAGTGGGGGGGGATGTGGAGCGTCATGTGACGTCAGACCGAGAGACGAGACATGTGTGACGTCAGGCCGAGCGACGGGTGACATATAAACACACACACACACACACACACACACACACACACACACACATTCATCATTTCGAACGGGTTGGATTGGTGAGCGTGTAATGCGCGCACTTTTTATTACGATTAATACATATTACTTGCACGCGCGCGCCTATAAATTACCTAACATTATATTTATATATATACATACATATGTATATATCGATTGTTCACCCCTTTTTCATTCTCATTAAATGGACAATGTGTTGTGTTGATATACTTATGTATAAAATTTAATTAATTTTCAATGTAAAATAAAAACAAATGGGATTGTAATGTAAATATCTAGTATGTGAGCATGTAAAAATTGATAAACTCAACTTTCCGATCATATGTATACTACATATCTATGTATGACGAAAATAAAAGGTGCACACTAGCCATGACGCCTGAGAAAAAAAAACAAATAAAATAAAAAAAAAGAAGGAAAGAACGCTAACAAGACTTGTACCTTTGCGTGGCGAGTTGTTCCTAAATAAACAACCCGTCCTCTTCTCTCCACATATAGTTCTAAACAAATAAGACAGGTACACACATACGTTCAGCAATATTTATTCTTATTAATAATATAACATACACGAGAGTGACTATCTATTTTGACAGAGCGATTCAGAAAAAAATCAATTTAAATAAACCAATTTGAATGTATGTACGACGTTCGAATGGTAAAAACATTGTAACGTTTTGTGTACAATTATTTTTTTCAATAACCCCACTCACTCTACAGGTGATCGGGAAAAATAAATAATTGATATACAAGCCGAGAGTGTGCCTTTTTTTGCGACGGAAAATCTGATAAAGTTTAATCCCGAAAAAAATATATAATAACGATTTTCGCAGGTCATGCGGAAATAGTGTGATAACATGCGAGACGCCGAGACGCGTTAATCACGCAATTTTCCCGTGAAAATTCAATACGGGGTGGAGGAAAATGAGCGCGCATATTTTTCGGTAGATTTCACACAATATTTTTGTGAATACGTTTTAAAGCGATTAATCACGCATTTTACACATAAATGGGATGTTAAAATTAGATTTCCCTCATTATGCGCGTAGTATGCGTATCTGCTCGGGCCGATTGTAAAGGTTGACGCGTTTCGTTTTGTCAAGCACGAAATGAAAAATAACGGATATGCGAACGTGTGCCTGTGTGAAGCTGAAGCTTACTACGGAAATATACTGAGAGCGTGTGAGACGTTTGTTCGCCTCCAGAATACTGATGAACCTGCTCGATAATGTTCCTGAATGGAAAATATCAAAAGGGCACAGGTGCGCTTTTATAATAAAAGGGACAGTAACTGTCGTTCATAACGCCTTTCAACACCACGAAATATTAAACATCAATGAATATTTTTAACCAATAAGGAAAATTAGAATTGGATCACGTTTATGTTGTGCCTTCACGAGCGCGAAGTGACGAAAATTGATAATTTACCTGCAACAAAATAAAAATACCTCATTAGTAAAATACAATACAATTTAATACATATAATATAAACTCTTGGGACTCTTATTATTTATATTATATATTAACGATATTGTTAGGGTAGTTAATAAATGTAAAATACATCTGTTTGCAGGTAATACATTAATATATATATATATATATATATATATATATATATATATATATATATATATATATATATATATATATATATATATATATATATATATATATATATATATATATATATATATATATATATATATATATGTATGTATATTTATATATATTAATGTATCACTGCATCATAGGAAATAATGTTGATGTAATGACTGAAATTTTAAATAAATAATTAAATTATGTAAGTGTTTGTTTGTGTGAAAGTAAATTAAAGAGGAATGTGAACAAAACAAAAATTATGTGGTTGAATAAGAAAAATATCTAGGAATCCACATTAGACTCGAGACTGAATTTTAAGGTTCACGCTGAATACATAATTTAAAAAATGGCTAGAAAAGTTGGTGTCTTCTGTATGTAGGTTAAGAAATATCTTAAGTAGAAAAAGAAAAATGTTAGCCTATAATACAATTCCTTTGCCACACGTGGTTTATTGTGCCACTCTGCTTAACATGTTAAATGGCCAAGATTTAGGAAAGATATAAAAATTACAAAATAAAGCTATGAGAGGTATTTTGAATTGTGGGTAGATTAAAAAGTATTAGAAGTATGTTAGATGAATTGGGATGGATGAGTATTAGAATTAGTTTGAATCTTAGTACATTAAATCTTTTGTTTATGTTAGATCATAGGTTATTACCTAAGTATTTTAAGGATTATACAATTAGAAATAGAGATATACATAGTTATTATTAGAGGTAGGATAGTCACAGTGCTATCCATTGTTCGGCAAACCTTTAACAATGCATTTACAACCTTTGAACAATACACGGCCCCCTCAGGCTCCGGTGACTAGTTATTATACTAGAAATAAGAGCAATTTAGCTGTAGGTAGAGTAAGAAAAAAGAAGACAGCTGGTGGTGTTTTTCACAGGGGTGTGCTCATGTACAATGCCCTCCCTGAGTGCGTCAGGTCTTCTAAGACCGTGGATGCATTCTTGCGAGGTGCGAAGACACAGACAGTGCAAGAAGAATATGCACTGTCCTTCACACCTCTGTGAAGGACAGTGCATATTTATACATACAATTGTAGACTTATTTTTAAATTAGCTAGATAGCTAAAATGATATAAATAAATAAAAAAAAATTGGAAAAATGGTGAAACACGTTTGCTAACTGTATCAATCAAGACTAATCCCATCTATGTACATGTGTACATACTTACTGATCTCGCTAAAATTGCTTTAATTACAAATATTTTTAAAAATGTTTAACGCCGATAAAGATACTGAGCATTTCAACGACTCGGTTTATTAAATATTAATATCTAAAGCCGACAAAGTTATCGAAATGTAAATATTTATTGCGTGTGGACCCGAAAGTTGGGGAACGATTTCATTTGCACACACATACATACATATTTTTCTTTTGCCTATTTACGCCGGTTTCTTTTGATACCCAATTTGTATTTCTCTCTTGAGAGCGCGCTATCTCGTTTTGACAATATTTGGGTTATCACAAGGAGTTTACTGTAATAACTTAGCCGCGTTTATTCACAACGAAGCGGCAAGCGTTTCGTTTCTGTAAAATTATCGTAAAAGCAAAAAAATATCCCGAAGGATACCATTTGAACTCAAAAGCGTGTTCATACTATACATATACTCAAGGGCTAACTTTTGTTAATTTGTCGCATTTCGTAAAAAAAAATCAATCACTATTTAATAAAATACCATTATAAACAATATTGTACGTATCTGGTATATTTTGATTCGATTTTTAAAATATTTGTATTGTTTATGTGAGTCTATTATAATAACAGCAATAAGTTATTACTAATAACTACTGATTCAGTGATCATTATCTATTTTATAAATTACTAGTGATTTTACCCGGCTTCGCTCGGTATTTGTAATATAAACAGCTTAAACATGGCAAAACAATCTAATAGTTAACACTCATTTGTTTTTTTATTAAATTTATTTGAATCGAAAAAAAATAATATTCAACGATATCGATATCGTCGTCACAGAAACTTTCATTTGTTTTCGATGTTCCCACCCAAACCTTACATAGTTACATACAAAGTCTCTTTCGAAATTGTATATTAAATTTTTCTTGTTAATATTTATAATACTATCGTGTTTTAATGTTAGTGTAGGATAATAGGATAAAAAGCTCAAAAACCTATTTATATTTCTGATAAAATGTTCATAATACATACACGTATGTACATCTTATTTTCAAGTAAGGACTCTTTAAAGTTGACGACCTCAAACATTTATTATAGTATTTATACATATGTATGTACATACATTTATGAATACGCTAGTTTCGTAGGGATTTTGTGAGGTTGTATAAAAACGGAAAAAAAGCGGTTCTGTAGCGGCGGTACGGATGCGGTAACAATTACATTCAGGTAATGATAATCTGCTGGGACCTGGGCTTGTTTGGTAAACAACAGCAGCAGAAGCTGTAGCAGCAACGAAATAAGAAGACAAGAAGTCTGAGGGGGCAATAACTATAACGAGTGCGGCCTGGGACTATTTACATGGCCTGCTTGCTCCTTTGTCGGGAGAACTGAAAAGCGAATGCCGCCCTTCACCAATAAATGATAAAACCCACATCTAAAGTTCCACCTTGTGGGTCATCCGACAAAAGAAGACAGTTATATAAAATTAAATTTTTGGAAACAAAAAGTAAATGTTTGGCCATAGGCAGACTTATATGTGCATACATACATACGTATGTAGAATGAGAGCATTACAAGATGTCAAGTAAAGAGCTTGAATAAACAAATAAATTGGTTATTCGTTCAAGATGTTTCTAATAATTCTTAAGTGCCTACATTGTTGTACATTGACTGCAACGTTGGTAAAATCTATAGAAAGTACCCAGTGTATTTTTAAAGTACATATCTAGTTCTCATAAAATAAATGAAAAAATCAATAATCGAATGCAATTTAGATTCAAATCAAAATAATTTTTATTTAAACTATGGAAACAAAAAGAACAAAAATTAAAATTTTGCTTAAATTACACTGAGCAACAAAAAATCACGTTTTTTACTTACCGCAGCGGAGAGTAATCAATATTTATAAGTTTGAGCCTTCCTATAAGGCTTCCAATCCCGGGATCCCGGTGTTTTCTGGTACCGTGAATCCCGGTGCTGAAACTAGTCTGAATACCGGGATTACGGTGCTGGCTTTCTTTAAAAATGTTATTTTTACAAAAATAATATGGAAAAAAAATATAAAACAACATTATATAATGAACAACGGTGGAATGAGCAATGACAGTCGTAGTTCATTTGTTTCCACGTCGGCTTGCCGTTTCCACGAAATGGTATGAACGGCCTGTATTGTGTCGCAGATATTGTTGTTGTATCAATGTAATGAAAATAAAAAAAAGTCACTAAATATAATAAACCGGAAGCGGGATTTTTGGTCTTAGAAAAGTCAAAAATGCTGTGACCACAATTCTATCCTCGCCCTGAACATAATAAGCTGAAAATTTATATTTGTATTCTTTTTGTACTAACATAGAGTTAATAAGGTTTTGGTAGAAATTCGTAAGCCGGAAGTAGAAATTTTTATCACGTGCAAATTTCCCTACATTTTTGTTTAATTTGCATCGAAAATGCTCATAGCCGGTATGTGTGAACGGGTAAATCGAACATATGTACATATGTTTGATTATCCAATTTTGTTTTTTATCCTTCTTATATTCCTCAAATACATAAACAAGGTAATAGGTTGGTCACATCCGAATTTTTTACATAAAGTAAATGTAATTGCAGTTTTTATATTAAGTGGATTGTGTCGATGAATACTTACTAGACGGTACAACCTATTAGCAAAAAACGAATCAATGAATCAAAGTGATGTTTTTTACTTTATTTAATAAAATTTTTGGATGTGTTTTATTTAATCTTAGAAATGTATATATGCGAACCGAAAATTTAAAGAATGTAGCCAAACTCTCAAAATAAGAACCCCAATATGGTAGTATTTTTTGCGAGAAACATCGGGAGAGCTTGCAAAATGCAATTGGACGTTTTTGAATTATGAAAACATGCAATTGAACTTTTTTTCTTATAAATTTGATCCCGGTACTAGCACCGGGATCCCGGGATTGGAAATTCCCGGCACCGCAATCCCGGTGCTGAAGAAACCTTCCGGGATTGGAAGCACTAGTACCATAAGAATGTAATCAAAAAAACAAAAATTTGACTTTCCGAGTCAAATTACTAGTCAAGTGGCGTTTCCAAGAAGAGCAGTACTTTGAATAAAATACATCAAAATTAGGTCGTATTGAAAGCCTAAGTTCTGTGCATCATATTCAAAACTTGAAATTTATGAAAGAAAGGGAATATTTATGCACACAACGACGAACAGAATATGTAAGACTGATTCTGACCAGTCAGATTGTCAATCCGTTGTGTCATACGAAATAACTAGGTATGTGGGATATATGAAACATATTTTAACTAGTAAAAATATATTACAATTTATAATACACTGACTGTAATATATGCACATATGTACATATGTATATGCAATCGCTGTACATAATTTATATTCACACCTCGTATATAGTACATTCATACATACATATGTATATCAAGTGTGATTAAATACAAAGATAAAATGAATGTCGACCATTACAAAAAGATTCACCATGATTTTAATGGTTACCATTTTGTTTATACTTTATTGCGTCATAAAGGGGAGAGAGGAAAAAAATAGCTTGACATTTCTATTGTGCGACTGGGCAGTAACCCACCGTGACTTGAATAACGACCCCACCACCATTCCAGACTTTTGAGAAATGTCTACCAAAGGCACAAAACATTAACATTTTTGATGAAGACAAAAACTCCAGTGCGCAAAAGAGCTTTCTCCGCCGTTGGCGCGTCTGTCTGTCCGTCCTTTGGCAAACCTTCCCTCCTAGTGCGATAAAAAGAACATTCGAAATGAATGTAACCTTTCAAACGTTATGGCGTATGCTGTGCAACTTGTGCCCATTGTGAATCCATATCGTCACAGCGAGCAGCGGGGGTCGTTCGCTACAAAAAAGGCTCACCTTTTGAATTCAGGTATTATCGTTCTTTTGAAGAACCAAAGTCGAATACGAAGTCGTACTCGAAACGAAGATACAAATTTCGACCATCACAGTAAACACAGCCAAAATTTCGTATTCAAATAACAAGGGAAAAAGTTCACGCATCACATCTCCAAGTCCGAAGAAAAAAGATAAAGCCAATATAAAAACTAATAAAAATTTGTACAAGATAAGAAGGTTCGAATAACAGGATAGCTGTCCCGAAATAATATTGATTTTCAAGTAAAAATTCTGTTTAACCCATTTGAACCCAGAGCTCGCGTGAAAACACATGTCCCATGTGCCCAGGACTATTTTTTCGTTTATTTTCCAAAATCTTTGAGTTATATCATGGGAAATATTTTTTATATGATAGGGATGGATAATTAATTGATTTTTCAACATTTTCAATTTTTTTCAAGGTGGTGTCGTGAACGACCTTTGGGGCTAATGAAACATGTTTTTTAAAATAAAACAAAAATCACAATGGAGTCACATAGTCAGTTATAATACATTCTCACTGGTTATTTGTAATTTTATTGTTAAGAAATTTATAAAATTAATTTAAAAAATAGCAAACACGCATCTCTTCGATAAAATGATATTTTCAAATCGCATAACATAACACACGTAGGTACATATATTGTGACATATACACATCGTCAACAAAAAAAGGGTGCACCCTTTTAAAAGAAGAAATGTCATAAACGAGATTTTGGGTTCAAAAGTCGTAAAAACAAAATACATGAAGACAAAATAATTAATTATTATGATACGGTACAAAACATTTGTCATGCAATGGAATTTCACAGTTATCACAAGCGGAAAACGTTTTATTTTTACAGTGTCCACAATTTCTCCTTTTCTGTTTGACCAATATCAAATGTCTTCCAACTTCCTTTTGATTTTTATTAACTTTGCCGGGTCTGAATGGGACCAATTGTTTTCGTTTTTGACCATAACACTTGCACAACGTCTCTTACCTGTCTGATAAATCCTAATTTATCAAATTTACAACCACAAATTTTGCTTAGAATCCAAGCGTTATTCACAGCTACATCGATGTTCCAAAACAGAATAGGCATGTACCCTTTTTTTCCCTCTAATACTTATGAAATAGTTAGAAATATGGTTATCCATTTGATCAACCCCACCCATATATTTATTATACATATTTATACTAAATGGTCGATTGATTTCCACCCTACTTTTTTCTTTAACCGAATATCAGTTTTCAGGGGTGGTAATATGTATGTATGTGGAATCCGGAAGTTGAGACTCGTCCCAATTATCAATTTCTTCCCGTATCTCTGCAGTAGTAAAATTGCATTCTCTGGAAAAAAATATGTGTCATTATCCCAAGGAGTCATATACGACTCCGTCGACTTTTGATTTTTTTTTTCAGGAATATGAGATATATAAACGCAATTTCTCTTATGCATATTATACAATAAGTCCTACTGTATTAGAAACATAAAGATACATAAAAAATATGTAAAAATAAAAAACTTACGAATGTTTTCTCTTCGACATATCTGCAAGTCGAAAAGCGCTCGATGTTATTCCCTCAAAACTCCAAAAGGAACTGATTTAATTTCGTGTGACTTTCTTAAAATTCATCACCAACATCTAACCAAGCGTAACGAAAGGTTTTACGGCCGGCCTGAGTGATCCTTTATTTTACGACGCAAAATTGTAAAATGCCGTGAATGACCGCGCTGGCATACATCGTGTAAGTTCATAACTGACCGCGTGGGTTCAAATGGGTTAAATCATTTATCCTACGCTAATATTTATTTAAATGTATACATGCAATATATGTATGTTTCTATAAATCAGATAACTATGCCCTATTTCCCACTTGTGTGGTCTTTCAATTGCGGAAATCACTTCAAAATTACATATTGTGTACCGAGTAGGGCGTGTCTGAATTCTTCTCATTATTTATCGTATCAACTTACAGAAGCTGCGGGCTCGATTATATAAGGAGACGATGCACTCAATTATAGCAATCTTAGTTCTTTACCAAAAATAATAAAAAAGCATGTATTGAAGAACATAATTATGTGGACGTAGTTTTTTTTTTGCCCAGTGGAATTCACACACAGCACAACTATTCATAACGATTTTTCTGTCAACAAATCGGTCGAATTTTTGAACATTTGCTCGGTCGAAATCTTGTCTGCAAACTGATAAGGTTATTGTTCATAAAATAGTAGTCATTCAAGAACTTATTATTATTAAATTATAAAATATTTATTTTATTTTACTTTAATTTAATATATAATATTATTAAATAATAAATAACCGAACATTTTTGCATACAAGTTTTCTCAACGTGCTCATTTTTACGATGAAAAATTCGAGATATTTGTTTTTCGCTTACTAAAATAGAAAGGTGAATCTTAATTTTTGGCATTTAATATATAATTGTCAAAATTTTGTTAAATCTTTTTACAGATTATATACATGCATAGCTGGTTTTTAAGAGCAACTGAGGCACTTCCCCACACAAATTTATCCAAAGCAAAAAAGAAAAGAAATTTTGTAAATTGTTGGTGATTCATCAAGTGGTTCTTCATCCCTTAAGTTCATTTTTTCGGAAAAAAATAATTGTGTGCGGCTTTAGCCTCCTCTGAGTCACCTGTTTTTAAAGTCATACATGTACTTACATTCAAAGTATTATATATAATATGTACATACATATATACCATATACGTTACCATCCACGGTAATACCTATTAATAATATGGCACATATGTATTGCTTGTGAAGAGGAGAAAACGCCCATCACAGTAAAAGCTAACAATCGCACGAAAATAACATCATAAGAAAATCATATCTAAGCTGACAAGTATGTTTTAGTATAACCATAAAAAACATAAATCCAGCAACACGTGTCTCTCGTTCAATAAATTCACCCTTCCTTCAACACTCGTCCGAACACATACGATAATGCAAAACAAACACGAGTGAGTATGAGCTTTCGTGAGCTCGCGCCTACATACAAACAAATATGTAATAATGATGGATGTGATAATTTAGCTCAGATGAAAAAGGGTCTCTTGTTATTATGCAGGTTCGGACTAAATGAGCGATGCATTTGTCAGGTGTCAGTCTGCCTGTCCCACGTCAGTGTGACTTTTACGTCGGTGATAAGTGTTGGGGTTACGGCGTTTTAATATGCAGAGAGGACAGTCCCGAGTACAAGCAGGAGATGCATTAGTGTGCAACGCCGTATGCACTATGTCCGAGGAGACATTGTTATTCAAGAGGATTGACATTCGCAATCAATCACACGACGAAGCTTAACTATGTACGTCCATTCAAAACAACGGCTGAATTAATAATAAAAAAGGGAGTAATTCCCAAGAAACAGTATTCACCTCACGAAGGCGTGTTTAAAAATTCCATTGAGCAGGCTGTAAATGTACCTACATATGTATAGGAATCAAATGAGCAGATGCGTTTTTGGAGACTTTCATATGTACACCAGTTTTACTAATGCGAATGAATCATGATGTAAAATTTAGTGTAGCTATTTAAATTTCCATTACAGTAAAAGTTACTTCACAAACCTGAGCCGGGACACACCGTGCAACTTGCGAGCGACTTGGTTGAGGGCGACCAGACCAATGTATGCAGTTAGATGGGGCATGTTGCATCCGTCAACTTGTTTGTCGCTCACATTTCCATTCATTTTTTTCTGGTCGCGCAACTTGTCGGCCGACAAAGTTGTACGGTGTGGCCCGGGTATAACCTGTTTCTAGCCTATTATGTACTTAAGCTTCATTTAAACACATGCATACATAAGTACATCTAATATATAATTTCGAAAGAGACTTTTTATGTATGTATGTAAGAAAATATGTAATGTTGGTTGGGAACTGTTGGGAAAGTTTCTATGACGACATGGGGGCGGGGGGTGGGGGGGGGGGGGGGAGCGCCGGGGGCGCCGAAGGGGCCGCCGGATTCTAGTTATATATAATTTCGAAAGAGACTTTGTATGTAAAAAACATTGGTTGGGAACTTCGTAAACAAGTCAAAATTTCTATGACGAGTCGATTTTATTTTTCGATTCAAATAAATTTAATAAAAAAATAAAAAAAATATTTAATATTAGATTCGCCATGTTTAAGCTGTTTATATTATAAATACTGAGCAAAACCGGGTAAAACAACTAGTATAAAGTAAAAAAAACACACACACAAAACTTTTATTGAACTATTACTATTATATTTTAATATTTAGGTGACTGACTGGCAATATTATCGACATATGCAATTACAAATGTATTTATGTATGAATGTAAAAACAAAGTAGTAAATTTCACCCTAGAGAAATAAAAAAAAAACGAACGACCGAGGATAATGCACAGTAGAATACACAATTCATTGAAAATAATTTACTTTAGTTTTATTAATCAATCAAATCTAATATAAATTTTCTCACGAATATAATTTCATTATGACATTATATGGTTAAATGTACAAAGCTAAACTCGAAACATGTGGCGTGCGGGTAAAATCTCCTTATTTTTTTTCGCACAGCCTAACTTACTTGTGTGCGAGTAGGATACAAGGAGACTCGGTACCTAGTCCCCTTGCATCCTGCTCGTGCACACATAAGTAAGGCTGTGTGACAATAAAGCTTTTAAAAAAACGGTAAGAATTTCACGGCACGTCACTGCTCGAAACGTTAAACGAAACTCCCAAAAGCTTGTGGTGTTCACATCTGTTGATCGGTTTGTCGATCACGCAAAAGCGATTGACAAATTAATAAAATGCCTTTTCTTTGCCACCAACAACAACATTCTAAAATTATGTCAGATCGATACTGATAAAACCGCATCGCACATACAAATCGTCTTAAATGTTATAAAAATTCCACCGGCCCAATCTTGATACGTGACACGTGAGCTTATCCGTATGCTACGAAATGATTGTGTTTCTCACACGATTCCAAAACCGAATTCATATAAAAAGTCGCATCAGAATAATACATATGTAAAGTCTGGATTAAAACATTTCAACAGCAAACAAACACTATAGCATCATTACTAATGATTAATTAGTGCAATACAAAAACTCCCAAGTATGCATTCCAATTGCAGTTCCTTTGACACGGGATTTACCAAAAGTGCACTCAACTCCACGTCTCGTATAAAAAAGTGAAGTGCAATGCGCAAGTGAATAATGTACATATTTAACCCCATCGCGCTGCCTTCATTGAGTTAATAATTACTGGGCGCGTTTCTCGTAAAAACGACGATTAATTAACTGCAAGAGTTTTTAAAATTAACTGAAAAAAGTTAAAATTTAACGGTTAAGCGATCGTAGTGGTTACCCATGTAGAGCGTCAAAATTTAATTAGACGCATTATTCTCCAATTGGAAAATTTCACGACACGAAAATGTTAGGAAGTTAGCGTTTATAAATCGGAATTTCAATTATAATCAATTATACCTCTTGCGAAGTTTACTTAGTAATAGGGGAACGGTTTTGTATGCTACATTCACAAAAAATTACACGTTCGAAGTACATACATATGTATATGATATAAATAATTTTTATATATAAAAAGTTATTCAGGACAGGACACAATCGAAATGTAGACACGGCATATTTTAAGAATTTATTTAAATAAATTCTGAAAATTTTCCGAAGAAGCGTAATGCACTACATATAAAAGTGTGTGCAAAACTGCGAACAAAACCTAATTAATGCAGATAGAGATGCGGTGATTCTTTTCTTCTTTTTTCTTTTTCTTTATTTCAACTGAAATTAGAAAAAATACTAACAAGACTTAAAATCGTAACAAAAGTGATGGAAAATACATTCGAATGAGCCCGACAAGTTGATGCTGAGAATCCTGATAAGTTGGAGTGCGAATTATGGGTCTATATGTATCGATTCGATTTATTGGTCGTGTGTGATTTTGATCAAAAGTTTTGTGGTATATTATCATAAAAATAATCTTGGTAATTTTCAAATGTATGTACTAAGTAGTTGGAAAAAGAACATATTTATATAAATATAAACGGAATAATAATATATGTAAAAACGGACGCGATGTTTGCGGGTATGTATGTGGCGGACGCGTGGACAAGTATGGAGATTTCAAGAAAACAAATTTTAAAAATTCAAAAAAATAAAACACGAGTATATGTTATGCATAGGGATGTGGTGTGACGACTGATCGTGTTGAGGAGACGCAGGGAAGCGGGATATCGTTGAAGTAGGGGGGTGTGGAGCGTCTGACATGTGCTCCTGATATCGAGCGAGTTGGAACGGGTGGCGTCAGTGTCAGACACACACATTCATTCATCATATCGGCAAAAATCTACAAGTTTAAGAAATACTTCTAGCTTGTTTTTAAAAATATTATGGTTTTCAGAATTAACTACATTGTTGAGAAGATTATTTCAAACTTTAACCACTCTGTATGAAAAGAAGGAATCTCTGATCAATTTATTCGATTTTTCTTTTTGTAGTCTGAGAGTGGGACCTCTAAGATGAGTGTTTTTATTGAACGTAATGAGTTTGGACATAAGACAATAATGAAGATTATTTATTATTTTAAAGACTTGGATTAAGTCGCTTCTTATTCTTCTTGTCCCAAGTGTTATTAATATTAGCCAAAATATTTTTTAATTTTACTCATGAAAAAATTTTCATATCAAAGTACCAGGGCGGCGACCTGCCCCGACTACACTACTGCTTACACTATACATATTTGTATATAACATATAACTTTATTTTAATTCGTGTATCAATTCCTTTCCGAAGTCATCCGTTGAAATCAACGGGCAAAACACTAGAGTAACAATACATATTTAAAAAATGTAGCACAGTTTTGAAATATGTATTAAGAAAATTTTTTTTCATAAAGTACACAGTAAGGTTTACGCGACGAGTTTTTCATCAAAAAGTTATCATTATTAACCCCCATCGTCTCCCTATACAGAAAAATCATACACGAAACGAGTTTTGTTCGCATGTGCGGGTTTCAGTCGAGTTTCTATTGGTTATTCCGAAGGTGTTAGTCGTATCACAACTTCTATCGACATTAAGATGCGATACCGCTAACAGGATTACCTGCGCCTGCAATTTGAATGTAGATTTGCGACAACCGAGCGAGCCCAATATCCGCATCCCCAAAGTGTGGGTGGATGAAAATCGATGGGGGAAAACGGAGAACGACTTATAACAAGAAATACTTCCAATTCGAGGCTTCGGTCGATCAATATCGTACCGTACGTTGGTGCGAACTTTGTTTTTACGAAACATTCACGCAACAGTGTTTCCATACATACAATCTACTGTATGTTTGTATTTTAGAATTTAAATTTCATTATAAATTGCCTATACCGTGGCATGTTAAGTGCAGTAAATGGCACCGACTGCAACTGTATGTGAAGCTCTCATTTGCAATTCTTGGAATACAGCTAAGGTAAGTTCGGCATACGTAATGTGTTTGTAACGATCCAGCTTCTAAGCTGTCAGACAAACTGATGAGTTTCCGATGATGATAAATATAAAAAATACCAGCACCAGTATATTCTTAATTTAGATACTGGAATCGAAATCAATTACACCCAAATTTTTAATATGAAAATATTATTTTCGACCCTCTTCTTCTCCACCTCTCCTAAGTAGCACTTTAGTTTTAGAAAAGTAATCTTCCACAATAAGGTTGTGAATATACATACGTATGGCCTATGTAGAATCGTTAACATACCCGTAAGTTCGTGTTTATAAAATAGTCATTGGATGCAAGCTAGTAAGATTTATGTATTTTGCATACGATTTGGAACTTGGCAGGGTCCATTTTATCTACGTCTACAGTAAGATATGTATGCATCGCCTGTGATCCGATTTCCTGTTGGTATACGTAGCAAAAGAAGGTAAACAAATCCTTTTATGTATTTCCAGTAAGTTTGAACCGATCAGCTTTGCATACGACCTCATGAGATATTCACGATGAAACGAGTGTGCGTATGAACATGCATATGCATCTATATGTACATACATATACAAAGATTGTTCTCAAAAATATGCATATACACAAAATAATTGTGCGTATATTTATTTTTATAGTGCACGTGACCATTTTAAAACTGTTCAGTTGTATGTTTAAATAATAAGAAAATGTGCATGAGGGGGAGAAATTATTGCATGTGCACGCGCAGCATCGTGGGTGGGCTCCATTTAGCAATGCAGGATGTTGAATTGTTGAGCAAACATTTAAAGCAATAAAGAAGGAAGAATTGTACATTAGTCGCCAACAATAGTGACAGAAACAGTGACTATTCGTGACAGCTTCGGCAAATAATTTTTTTGCCATGTTTGGCTAATATCGACTCGACAGAAGACACTAAGTAATTCTGCGTGCGTGACTCGAAGGGCTTTTTCAAAAATGGCCGCGCAAAAACGTCTACAACGACCCTTATCATATTTCGAAAACGATAACCGTGGCACGTACTCGGGATTAACATCACTGCGTACGGGCTTAGAAGCGAAATTTGCATAGCAAACGAAGAAAATGGTTGGGTGGGTTAACCCCAAATACGAAACACCTGGATCGTCGATTCTCAGAAAATTAATCACCTAAAATTTTATCGACACAAAGAGTAACTTAACTTCTGTGACACATCATCAACTTTCAATGAAAACTTTGTAACTGACCTTTAGCTATGACGCAAGTTGACACGTTACATTAAAAATCTCCATGTTCTATCTATACATATAAAAAGCAATGTTTGTCTGTATGTATGTTTGTCACGTATGCGTTCCTATACCATTCAACCGATTGCGATGAAAATTACATGAGTTATTGAGTGTATGCCCGCGAACGGGATCGGGAAAACAGGAATGAGTGGCAATACAATGCAATAATTTCAAAAGTGTTCGCCTCGCCACCTGCGTTGTTAGGGTAAAATAAACAAAAAAAAAATGAATAATTTCAAATGTGTCGCCGGCTGCGTTATTCCGACAAATTATAATTACTGTAATTTAAATTGATTATTAAGTAGAAATACATCGAGAAACGGGAATGGGAACGGGAATTGCGTGCGTTATTGTGGCATTGCAACGCATGTCGGGTTCAACTAGTTCTTAATAAAAATAAGTAGATTTTTGATTCCGAATTCGAATTAAATATATATATTAAATTTTGAATACACGATCCTTAATATTAAACTCTAATTCTTTCAGGTCCTGAAATGCATTGGCTAGTAAAATTAAAGTTCTTAGCATTTTAATAGACATATACAAATAATAATACTAGGGAAAAGTTACAGGTGGGGTCCAGGTTAGAAAGAATAAGTCAGTAGTAGGACGATACAGGAAGACAATTGACCTGATCCGGGTCATGAAATGAGAATGATTGCATTTCATTCCTAATTCAACTTATTCAAAAAAATTCTATTGGACGAAGAAGAAAAATATGTGTATACGGAATTGTGATTTTTCAAGTGAAAGTTTCAATTTATTAATCCACGGGTTTTATAGCACTATACCTATGTATACATATATGTAAATCCAAGATAATAATAAAAATGACTTTGTACCACAAATAAATATATACATACCTACTATTATATTTGGTATTTGAGTAATCGTGTATGGCAGTATCGATTTGATATAAAGACACTCGGCGTTGTTTTGTGCGAGTGAATCATTACTTTTTACACTGCGTTAACAAGCCGTAAAATTTATGACATGCACATTTTTGTTCGCGAAGACGTGCTAAAGCTCATGTGGAAATACGTAATAAATATGCGAGTGTTGATTTATAGAGGTGGTAATTATTATCGGTCGGTCGGCGCGAAATCGCCTACGGCCACTTACTATACAAGACCCGAGACCTAGTTAGAGAGTAACATAGTATGAAGGTACTGTATATATACATATATGTATATACACTTTCCACTTTATTCGATAGATGGCCAAATGTGTGTGGTTCATTTATGGATGACCACATTGTTTTACTCGTCGAGGGTCAGAGGAGCACGTGACCATGTAACGCGGGAGGTTTTCAGCTACCGTAATCCGTATCTCGAAGGGGAAACGGGTGCGGAACGAATGCAGATGCAACAAGATTCAGGGAAGACGAATGAAGTAATTGATTGTGAGAAGGCGTGACCGAAGGAGGATGTGATCAGGGTCGTGCTAAGATTGATGATTGAGAAACGTGCGAGACACGTGAACTTTTTTTTTAACTTGGCTCGTCTTCCCTACCTTTAATATTCTATGTCCGTGCGAAATTTTGTAGAAATTTTCTACTTAAGTGAACTTTTACATATATACATACATATGTACATACAAATATGTATATTATAATAAACGACGTGAATATATGTATGTACATATATGGGAAATTGTATTTTATTATGATATATTTGAAAAAAATTAGAGTACAATATTTATATTATACATTTTTAGTGATAATCGCTAATTTTGAGTCGAAACATGAGAAGAGCACACGCTATAGTGGCACACAATTCGCGGAATTATTGATTATAAACTTCAGCTAAAAATTCAAGTATTATCAATCATTCTAGTCTTTAGACAAAATTGAACAGTTAATTTTTATAGTCCATTCAAGTATTAAGAATCGTTTAGTGTTATCAAGATTAAAAGCAAAGGAACCATTTAATTGGTTTGCGTGTATGAAATAGTACGTAGAAAATTAAAACAAATAAATAGCTTATTAATTTGTTTCACCTCTAAATAAAACGGTAGGAGAACGAACGTAGTGTTTGAAAATAAATTTCAATAAATTTGTATTATAAATTATAACCGTATCGCGTAGACACTTACATTATATAAAAAAGCTTGTAAAAATGGACATGTTTAAATATCGGACACAACTACGACCATTTATAATTCAAGTCTCCACTCGAAGGGTTACATTTAGATCGTGTTGATAATAGGACAGAATCCAAATGTTTTTATTCCCCACTAAAATAAAAAATCCATTAATCTTCAACAACACAACCTGCAAACAAAAATTTATATACCTTCGAAGGGATAACGATACGTTTTTTTACTACACTAACCTATGATAAATGGCGTAGTGTCACACTAGCAACGAAAAGTCGTACATCGAAAAAAGGAGAGGTGTGGATTTAAAACAAAACAAATAAACTAACGTCATAATCACAACAGGAGAGAAAGATTTCGATGTATCAAAACGTTGAATAATAAGTAGTAATAGAAACGCTGTCGAAGATCAGATCGCATTTTGAAATATAATTATTTGAAAATTTAATCGAAAGGGTCATGTGAGTCGTGCTTCAAAGACACTGCAGGACTACCACGGCGAATATAATTTATGGGGTTTTGGTGTTTGGTGTTAAAATAGCCGATGGATGCGGAGGGATGGTGATTTACGACCCCCAGATGAGCACCATGCTGAGCGACTTTCATACATATTCACGACCGGCTGTGAAAAATGCAAGACATCGATCCCGAAGAATGCGACGGCTGAAATATGAACACATGAAACAAGTCAAAGTGATACATAGAAATATTCAATATTCGATCGAATACAACCGGATGCAAGTGAAGAAAAAAATATATTGTAAAACAAGTTTAAATGTTTCATTTTCGACCCTCGACTATTGGAATACGTGACATATTCATACACTATAATTTATTATGTAGTATGTAGAATCTAGCACATACATACATACATATGTACTAAATTATATATGTACCGTACCACATATGCATAAGTTCACTTTTCTTCATTTCGAGAAATATTTCGCAAAATATTAAATAAAATATTATACGTTTGACAATATTTAAAAATACTGGTGGCCTGTTGTAATGCGTTCATTCTGCTTTTTCGAGATTCTGGACATAACAAACTAAAAGTTTTCTTGCATAAACAAAGAGCTCAGCGCACTAAGAAATTCCAAATAAGATGGGGTGACCGAATGGACAAAAATTCTAGAAATTCCAAATAGGGGGTCGACCGAATGGGCAAAAAATTACATTATTCAAGAGGCCCAGAGTGCACATGTAAAATATGGGACAAATGTCTCACTAGTATCCATCACTGTCAATACGTATATTTATCATGGGCGATCGAAGTCATTTTTATTACATATGTACCTCCTTTAGGTTTTACTTACGATTACAATTCAGAAAAAAGTTTGCCTCTTATCCAATCGTTTTCATACTTTGCCATATTGCTCAGTTTGGTCATCAATATAAGTAAATGGATCCTCCGCCATTACGATGGTGCAAAAATATCGTGTAAGACGCGTTTGAAATCTGCCCGGCGAGATAGTCGTTGACGTTTATCCACCGTTTGTTTATTAGTTTTAAACATAGATGGAGGTAGTAATATAAAATTATTAGTATTTTTATTCAAAATAATAATTTTATATACAAATTATAGAAGAGGTATGTTTTTAAAAAACTTTTTTTTTATAGATTGTTATTACATGCGCAAAACTATCTGAGAAAGAGTTTTATCACCTTATGATTGTAAAGTTTCAAGTAAATTAGCTCGGTGTATATATATATTAGTTAAAAAGTGATTTCAATTTTAAATTTATTGTATGTATTTGTTAAAAAGTAGTTTAAGTAAAAGTGTAAATAATTCATACGCCGTAAACATCAAAGCATAACTACATATGTACAATATATTTAAAGGTCAAATAGCTTATAAATAACACAGTTATAAACTATTTGACAGGATACAAGTTAAAAATGTATGCCAGTGCAATATAATGTAAAAATCGTAATTTGTCAATGTTGAATTCGCCTTTGAGCTATGTTTCGTTCCGTTAATCTTTGGTTTCTAAATAATATACGGCATATATACATACATATGTAGGTATAAATAAAAAATTGGCCATGATATATACCGGTCTCCGTGACGAGCCAGAATGTTAAATTACAGAAAACACAAATATCAGAAGGCAAAGATCGAAAATCGAAAGATCTTAAGTCGAGAGATAAAAAAGGGTGCATGGACAAGGGACTCAAACACGAAACGATTCCCTCAGAAAAAATCAGTGCGGAACATGTGTGAACAAATAATGAGGCCCTGAAATATTGCATCTTCATATTGAAATATTGATTGTTCGACAAAGCATACAGAAGATTTAAAGACAAACAAGATGTTATTAAAAAGGTAGGCTACATAGGATATTTCTGTTAAACAAAAAATAAATAAATTATACTCATCACTTCAAGGCAGAGTATTATAATAATAATTCAAAAATTAAAAAAAAATATTTTTTGTCGATAACTAGTCCCCTGTTTTAAAAGTCACGGCATGCCACTGATACATATAACATAACTATAAATAAATTTGCGCGTGTCCGTAAGTTGCAAAGGTAAGTTTACATATACAAAATTATACCAGATCGAAATGAGAGTATGTACATACATATGTATAATACAATAAAAAAATAATTTCGTTGCGGTCGCAAAATATTTGCATCACATGTGGGCTCACAGTTCTCTAAACCCAGAGGCCGTAAACCATGCGCACATTAAAATGAGCATAAAATTACCATAAAAATAACATCGTTTCGATTTATTGCAAGGTAAATAATGCTTGACCCGGCATTAATTTTTTACTTTATTGGACAGATCTTGCTACACAAGCTCGCATATTGTGATAATGTTGCGATTTGCCAAAAAATATATTTAAATATTACAATATCCAAGCAGAGAGATAGAGACTAAGATAACGAAGTACATAACAGTTAAGATAAATAAACAAGCAACGATAGAATTATCTCTAACAAATTGTACAATAAAATAAAAATTTGAAAACGGGGCGTGTTTTTATATATTGACTGTTTTATATAATATTATGCATATTGGATAGACATGTGAATTCGTATACATTTTACAAATAATAATTGCCTAATAAATTGCTTAGAATTTCGTGAATGTCGACCAGGTGAAACACGGTAGCTCGCCTTGGATAAAAAAAATTTACATAACCACAACTTTTTAAGAAGAAAATTTTATCAAAACAACACCTACATAAAGTTTACTTTAAATATAAAATTAATATGGATTACCCTTTCCAACGATCGCAAAAAGACAGATAGATATTGAATTGTAGATACGTTCATTTATTTAGTTATTTATTTAATTGCAGCTATCTAGCTATCTATATTAATTTTTTAATAGTTAATTAGACACAACTACTATGTATTTTAATGCAATATTGAATTTTCTGACGTTTTAATAAATATAAATTAATTAATACTTAAACGAGAATACTATAGCATCGTTCGTACTTTAAAAAAGTACTATAAAATGAATGCGAAATATTTCTTCGCTGATTGCGCATATGTATGAATATGTAATTTACGATGTATACAAATAACACTGAGCAACAAAAAATCACGGTTTTGAGTTACCAGAGCGGAGACTAACCAATCTTTACTGAGTTTGACCCACTGAATTCGAATATGATATTGATTTTTGTTGGTGGGTGATCGTTTACGAGATATGAGCGGATTTTTTTAAACGCTCATATCTCGTAAACGATCACCCACCAACAAAAATCAATATCATATTCGAATTCAGTGGGTCAAACTTAGTAAAGATTGGCTAGTCTCCGCTCTGGTATTTTTTTTTTGTTGCTCAGTGTAATTTATGTGCAAAAAAAATAATCTATAGTGAAAAATGTAATTTCGGTTTGTTTCATAATTATATTTATTGCTTTTGTTGCACAACGTAACCAAACTTTAGATCCATCTACATATGTCACGGATATTCCATTAGATCCGTCTTGTTGAAGCGTGTGGAATATATGGTCGATTTGGGTATCACTTTTGATCCTCAACTCACCTTTCACAACCATATCAAGAAAGTCGCTGACGTTTCCTTTCGTCGACTTGGATTTGTTTTGAGATATGCAAAATTATTCTCCAATCCTTTGTCTTCTCGCTTGCTTTTCAATTCGCTTGTGAGAAGTAAGCTAGAGTATAATGCGATTGTGTGGAATCCGCATGAAGCAAATTACTCTCTGATGATTACGAAAGTGCAAAAAGCATTTCTTCGTTTCCTATATAGGAAAGAATATGGGTATTACCCATATCTCTACCCCACTCCTTTCCTTTTGGGCATGCTTGGGTATAATTCCCTTGAACTTCGGAGAAACTTCTCATTAATTCGTTTCGTTCTCCTGCTCTTACGTGGTAGTACGTCATGCCCGTTGTTGCTGGAGCAGTTGGGACTTTATGTCCCTAATCACTATGTGCGTGGTAGACATCATCATTTGCTGGCTGTACCTCCTGCCCGAACAGTTCTTTTTCGAATGGCTCCTATTCCAAGAGCTATTCGACTTAATGAAATCGTTGCTGCCGAGACTGAATGTGATATTTTCCACCTTAGTGAGCGTAAATTGTCGGAAATTACCCATTAAACCCATTTATCTGGTAGTCTGCGCTCATCATTGTTTTCATGATTGATTGTGATTTATGAGTGAAATTTTGATTAACTCTCTTCCATTTGGGCCTTACAGGGATGTTTTGTATTTGTAGTTGTTTCTTACATATTTATTGAAACTGGCTGTAGGTGCAAGGCATTCTTAATGCTATATTTAAATAAATAAATATGTGTGAGCGCCGACCGATTAAAATTTATATAATTTATCGATCGCATATATAGTACGCGTCGATATTTTTGATTTTACAATAATTAGTAAGAGGGAGGGAGGGTAAAAGTGTTGGGGTTTTCGCGGTAATTGTCAACATTTTTTTTCACACAGTGAAAATAATGGTGTATTGGGCATCGCACAAATCAAATTCATAAGTGAAATAATTGAAAAGGGACCATAGAGACCGGGGTAGCGGTGGATGCTGAAATAATTGAGTTTCCAGAGAGCAAAATCCAATAAATCACGTAGCGTTCCCAGTCATGCAAAAAGCTTCCCCCCTCACAGTATGGACACTGGCTGGTTTTGTTGTCAAAATAAACGGTGGATCCCAGAACAACTTTCAAATATTATTAAACATTTATTAACTATTCAGATATAAAAGCGCCTGCGTTTTTCTGCTGTTAAACGGAAACGGGAACGGGAATTGCATGCATTTTTGTGGCATTGCAACGCATGCCGGGCTCAGCTAGTATATTATATAATGAAATAATGATATAGATGGATAGATGAAGTAAAGAAAAAGTGTGGGATTGGGTAGACGAATGTTGCTCAAAAGATATGAAAAGAAGCGTATTGAGGCTTTCATCCAGCAGCGGATGATGATGATGAAATAATAATACGCATGACATACCTACTTATGTATACATATATTACATATCGTCACAAAACATAAGGAAAATTGATTTGGTAAAAAATTAAATGAAATATCACGCAACATGGTTTAAGCATCAGTACAAATTAATTGAATAAAATTGTACTTTCAATATTGAATACAGGAAATGTAAACAAAATAAAAAAAAATCAACTATAGAAAACAAACAAAATGTCGACACACTGTCTGCACGATAATTAAATTCGGTCCCCCATCCCAGTTTGTGCGCAACGCTAACAAACAGAATATTATCAGAGGGGATGATACCCAGAGATGGTTCGGGCCACCGCCTACCGACAATACAGGGTTTAATTTAAATCCGCGGGGTTTATGTTCGAAGTCCGCGGGCGTCACCTCATTGTTGCCAGGGTTTGCAGAACGATTCCTGACGATTGTCATCAAAACCATGGGGTGGATTATGAAGGGAAGGAGGCGTGTGTCACAAGCCCTTATATTTGGATTTGGATACTACAATAGTTAATATAACACATAGAAAGAGCACATCAATAATAATTGAATGTTAGTATACTTGATCATAGACAACGTACATAGTACCTATGTATGTATGTATGTACATTCATACACCACGGAGTGTCTTAAAATAAAAAATATTTCTAAAACCATCATACTATTTTTTTATATTTCCAAATATCTTTTCAATTTGGACAAAAAAGTGGATATGGAAAAAAAAATATTTTTTGAATTTTTGAATTATAATAATTTTTCTTGAAGTGATGAGTATAATTTTTCCATTTTTGTGTCAAGAGAAATATCCCGAGTAGCCTACATTTATTAATAACATTTTATTTGTTTTCAAAACTCAATCTTTTGAATGATTTGTCGAACAATCGATCAAGAATGCAACATTCCAAAGCCCCGTTTTGTGCACAGATTTCTTCTCAGAGAATAGTTTCGCGAGCAGAGTCCCTTTCCATATTTGCAATCACAAAGTTCTGTGTAAATATATGTATATATGTTATTTT
The DNA here is from genome assembly GCF_051622035.1 of Arctopsyche grandis. Taxonomy (NCBI): domain Eukaryota; kingdom Metazoa; phylum Arthropoda; class Insecta; order Trichoptera; family Hydropsychidae; genus Arctopsyche; species Arctopsyche grandis. The sequence goes on from NC_135355.1 coordinate 16,971,748, forward strand.
AACAAAAAAAAATCAAAATGATGTCTGATAGACAAAAATCAGAATTTTCAGAACAATTCACTACTAATACCTCAGATAGGGCCAATTCCGGTTTCTGAACTTCGCTAATCCAAGTGAACAATATCGGTATGAACAACTATATGTATTTTATTTAATTTAATTGTTGATATTTTTAAATTTTAAGGGACTAGAAGTCAACCACAGAGGACTTATCTTACGCTATTGCTGAGTTCTATGTTTGTATTTACAAAAGCAAATTAGGATAAATATTCTACGCAATAATGACCGCCCTAACGGGAAATGTTGTGCATGCATAATCTAAACATTAGATTCTAAAACCATCATAACGATTCTCTATTACATACTTACATACACTGTATGTATGTACATACAGTGGTGTAGGGCTAAATAAAAAAGAACCAGGGCGGTGTTTAATTTTTACGACGCCTCCCCCCCGCTTTTTTCCTTTCTTAAAAATATATATTCTAATATTGGTAGTTCAAATATTTATAAAAAAATTAAATTAAATACTTGTTGAAATTATATTTTTTTTATAATTTATAAAAACTTTCATACTGTATCATTTTGCAAATCCGTGTTTTTGTGTCAATAGCAAAATTTGCTTTTAGAAATGAAATGAAAATTTAATTGCAAACAAATGAAATCTTAACATGTGAATTTAGAGATGATTATTTATTTAAGCCGAGAGTGAGTATGATCAATATGTTTTCTTTCGAAGTTTTAGGTGGCTTTAGATAAAAAATAAAGCCCATAAATTTCATTAAACGTCTTTTAAGTTTTGAATATGCTCAGATTACTATTCGGTAATCAAAAGTTAGAACAAGAGTCTGCTCACAATATTTGGTATACAAAATATTATTTGATATATTAGCCAAAATATTTTTTAATTGTACTCGAAAAACAATGTTTATATCAATCAAAGTGCCAGGGCAGCGACCTGGTTCAAAAAGAAGTACCAAGGCGGCGACCTGGCCCGACTACATCACTGTGTACATACATGTATAACTTTAATATAACTAGAAACGAGCGAATGAGATTCTACCCCATTTTAATATAATTTTTAAAATTCTTTTCATATGTATACATTATATGCATATTTCAGTCACTCTATATCCACACAATGGCTAACTGAGTGTATAAATATGTATGGAAATATTCAAATACATCAAAAAATACATATATACAAATATTAATTAAAAACCGCAAGCATATGTATGCTTGCAACAATCAACCGAATGTTAGAAATACAGAGGGATGCAAATTAAGTTAGATCAATTGTCAAACTCTAACAAAAAACGTTCGATCTGGATTTAAAAATCATCCAGATCTTGATAGCAGTGGTAGACGTACTCTTTTTGATTTTGGCCGGGATTTTAATACGACCTCTCTCTTACTGGCAAATAACCGCTTAACCAGTGAGCTATGATGTGGCTCAATTTAAATTTGCTTTCAATTACTCATGAGTCCATGGCCTGATTTGAAAGTGTTCGCTTTTCGATAACTCAGATAATTGAAATCCATAAAGTAATGAGAAAGCCCTTCGAAAAATACACTATACAATAGCCTATTAGTGTAGAAAAAATATGTGAGTGATAATGAGAGCCTATAATGCAAATTTTATAAGATACGGTGTGAAAAAGTTATAGTTTTAGGCGTTTATACAATTACATTTTGACAAAACGAGTGGGGGGCGGAAAGTCAAACATATGGTTAGGTGTCATCGTCTCCAAAATTTTTAGATTCTTAAACTGTTTATTACGATTATTTTTCACCATCGAATTAGCGGAAGCAATTTAAGTCTTTATTGGCGGCCAAACCTCGCAAAATAGCAAAGTTTTAAGGCGATCGGAAGAATGTAGGAAATATTGTCTGACCGATTAGCTAGGGTAAACCTAAATTTAACCTTGTAAAAAATTTGATATCCAACGAAAATTCCGTGTGTTTAAAGGCTTTTCTATGTTTCATTCCCTCCTTTTTTTCTTCTTCAGTAATTGAAATTTTTCAAAAATTCTGTGGAGCTATCATCGAGCGGGTAAAAGTTTGATAAATTATCGTGCGGTTGGTGGGTAATTTCACGAACAATAAACGAGTTGCGCCCGACAGGTGTAACAGTTCCTGTACCTGTGTGGGACTGTATTTGCACATACTTGTAGATATGTATGTACATATTGGTGAGGCGTGCGCTGTGAGTCAGAAAAGGTCAGAAATCCCATCTGACGACCGGGGCTGTCCGTTCTGACAGTTCAAAAGCTGCGAGCAATTTAATTTTCAAAACACGTCAAAAGCTTAACAAGAGTGCGCATGCATACATGTAGGAAGATGTACCTACAATATTTTACATGTCTGTATACACTTACTTATGGATGTATGTATGTATATGTGCAAATTTGCAAAGTTTTTCACCTAGCAGTCTTTTAATTCTCTCGCAGGGTCTTCGTCTACGATATTTGTCATGGATTACGAATTACGATATGAATCTCAAAAATTCGTTTCTGAAAATCTTTTGGAAAACAAAAAATGGGTTTTTCAAATGCAATTTTGGTACAGATCTTTTAGTTCACGTAGTCTTAACTTGAATGTTAATTGGAAACAAATGCGTGTAGTTTGTACACAGGCAGAAGAAGTTTGTACGTATTGCTAACACAGCGATTGCGTATACCGGCAGAAAAATCGTTTAACCAGCAGTAAATAGACTATTTCGCACATGGCGATCTCGCACACGACACTCGTTGTCATGAAAATCGCAAATACGAAATATCTGGCAATAGAAGTGTGATATTTTCTCCATGTGCGAAATAGTCTATTTACTGCTGGTTAAACGATTTTTCTGCCGGTATACGCAATCGCTGTGTTAGCAATACGTTTGTATTGATAACAGAATGTTTTTACACGATGAGAATTCGTCAAAAAACAGAGACCTGTATCATATTGGAAAAAATTAACTTTTGTTTTTTTCTATTTTGAGTAGTGTTTAAATTAGACGTGAAGACAAATTGTGACACGTGGCGCACATTGAGAATAAGTGTTTCATTACCTGTGGAACATACGATAAATCAAGGAAAACGCACAGAATCGTCAAATAAATGAGAAACGCACAGAATATATAATATTGGAAACGTGATAGAAACAGGTTCGTCCAAAATGCTGATGATTTTTGTTGGTATTATTATTATTGCAGATTCTATGCTTATGATATACAACAAAATTTAGCAAATTTATCTACGAAATGTTCAATAATCGAAATATTCTGTTACTAACTACATACATATTAACTTCATTGGGAAAATGTTTGTCGGGGTTTCATTTTCTGGAACGTGTAACTCGTAGAATTTGATCAGACCCTGTAGCAAGATTAGATTCCATATATCCTATTCACCAGTACCATTACCGAAAAAAGGATATTTACACAAGCAAAACTAGGTCAAAGGATGCGAGATAAATCGAGGCGTCGGAATGGATGAAAAACGGATCAAGATGGCGGATCAAACACAGGAAGAAAATAAATATTTTTCCGCGTTTAATGCATAAAAAATAAAATACTATACGAGTATGTGGTAAAATTCAGTCTGCATTTATTTTTATAGGCAATTTCTTGGAATTTTTAATCTGTTTCAAGCGCATAAAATTGTTATTTATCATCCATTGTCTGTGATTTTTTTTAGTGAAGCGAGACAAATAAAACGAACATAGATTGAGTAATCGTTATGAAAAAGATATTATCAAAGGAAATGCTTCTCAAAAGAATACACACGTAATAGCAATAAAGAAGAAATAATTCGTATTAAAGTATTCCGAAATGCCTAATATTGTATGTTCGAAAATTGTTTAATACATTAGTTAGTATATTAGGGTCTTATTTTTTATTCGAGCAATAATACATGCATTTTATCAATAAAATGGGCACGGTAAATAAACGTGTCTCAAATTTCAAGTTTAAGGGTTTCGCACAATTTAAATTAACACTGTAAATATTTAATTCAGTTTCGCTCAATGTATGAATATAAGAGTATAAAGATATTAATAAATAATCGAGGGACGGCACGTCCTTTTGTGGCCATCAAAAGGAGCGGCGTGAATAAAGGATTTTCACGCCAATTTCATCTCGTCGATCAGCTCCGCCCGCCACTGGTTGCAACCAGTGGCGCCTCGAGTAATCGTCTCATAAATAATTTAATTTAATAATATTCATCCTCAAAATACCTCAAAAGGGTAAGAAGTAAAAAATTGCGAAACACCTGTACAAAAATAAGATACGTCTAAAATAATAAAATGTAAAACATATCTTCTACGTTCATTTTAACAAGAAAAAGTGGAAGATATTTCAATTAAAAACCGGCAAATGAATATAAATTTTATACATATACATGTGCATATACATACATACATCTATCAAAATTTTCAATTAACAATTTTGAATAATTTTTTTAAATTCAAGAATATCCAGTCTGTGATATTTTTCTCATTGACATAAAAAATCAATATAATTCTTGGTAACTGGTAAATTCAAAATAGAAAGAATTAGAATAATGAATTTGCAACTTAAGCCGTAGTAGGGAAATCAGCTTCTACATGCATATATGGATATCAAAACCCAAGAGGGAAACAAGAAAATCTACTTAAAGCGCAAAAGGTCGAGAATGTTTACGGAAAAGGTCGACAACTTTTCCCTTTAGAACCTAGATATAAATTGAAATATTTTAATAATAACAACATGTAATGTTTGCGAAAATATTAGTTTTATATTGACTCATATTGAGTATGACATGAAAAAGATAATATGGACGCCGACCTACATACATATATGTATAAAGAATTTGTATGCTAGTATTTGGTACTCCAATAGTGAGATCTTTGAATTTGTAAGAGATTGCCGATTGTCGAGCTGAACACTCGCGTATTAAATAGATGGCAATTTCGGTCTTATTTACGACGATGTAAAAAAAGAAACTTGGGAAAAAAACGTATATAAAAGGAGCCGCCATAGCCGTCTCAGCGTTACATAGAAGAGTGTTCCGTACAGAGTTCACAGATCTGATCAAAAAAGGGGAAATTAATTGTGCGAAACTCTTTTTAAAGTGTAATAAATAAACTCGATGTTTGTAAGGAATGATTTATGATCAATGACACTGATACAAAATAGGAACAAAGTGTTACAATTAACGGAATTATATCACATGTATGAGTTTATGTGTATAAAACGTACTAAAGAGAAGACAACATTTTAGTAAAACATAACATTTTGTTTCGCTTGCGAAAAAAGCGATTGCGCAATGCAAAAAATCTCTATAATGAAGAATAATAAATTAATTAGTGTAGTGTGAATGCGCTTATACATATGTACTAATTAGTATATGTAGTTCGTTATGCGCAATTAATGCTCGCATAAAAAACTTGCTAATTACAAAAACACAAAACGAATTTCAAAAGCTTACACATGTTTCAAATGAAATTAAATCCAAACGCTTTCATAGCACTATTTATTAGCACTCGTTCAAAGTGTATCGATCGTAATAAACTTACAGATGGATTGGACGAGGCTAACAATAAATAATAATGGGGGAGGAAAAAATAATAATAACATCATAGCTCAAATATCATAAAAACGACGAAAAGGAATTATCGATGTCGGTGTTTGTGATCATCAAAAACAGGAAAGACGCTTACTTTTTGAGAAGCGATAAATCCCATTTTCGCCACTCTTATTACATGGACAAGAAGACGTGAAGACTGAAAGATAATTGAATGTTTGTATAAGGCAGAACTGAAAAAAAAGTACCGCTGAGGAAAAAAGCCACGAAGCACGAGTTGCACGTGCATATTTGTACGTATGTGTAACGTTTATAAATAAAGGAGGTTCGCCAATTATCTTCGGTACATAAATATGTTCAAATTTAATAACATGTTACATCGCCTTACCTGCTGCAGTTTTTAGACGAAAATAATATTACACTTTACATACATACATAAGTACATTTTTAGACGATGCTAATATAATTAAAAGACAAAATCAAACAAAAGCAAAAATCTGCGCGACCATTTAAAAGTCATATAAATACATTTTGTGATAATGTACATATGTATGTACATATCTTATTGACAAATCCATATTACGTTATAAATTTATAACTGTATTATAAACAATAGAACTTCACATTAATTTAAACGACGTATGTAGTACTGAGAAAATGTCATGAAACAAAGTAATATCTAGACCGGGGGCTCTTAATTAAGTAAATCTTGGGATATTATAACCAGGGCTGCTATCCGGTAGGTTTTAGGAAACCATTTGTTCAAAATTAAATTTTTCAAAAACTTGTTAAATATCTTCATGATAAATCTTTTGCTTGCTAGCAATGTATTTTTCAAAATATTGCAAGTGGAATCAATTTGAGACTTACATACAAATAAACAAAACTGGTTAACACAGTGAAATAATTATTTTAAGAGGTAAGCATCGACTATTTAAAAAAATATAGTAATAATTGATTTTCAAACATTTTTAAATATTTTAGGGTGTGTAATAGCTTAAAAATATATCAATGATTAGAATACTTTTCGTATATTAAAGATATTACATACATTATTTTTTACAACAACAAAGGCTAAAACAAAAAAGGCTATTTTCATTATTGCAGGAGTTTGGATAATAATATCGTAAGGGCCACTATTACCTCTGAGTGGTTAAAAACAAAAAGTTATTAATTAAAAAGCTATAAAACGAGATATTAAAAGTCCTAATCGTGCGCCGGGTAAAAATGCGACGGTGAATAAAATTCAGTTCGAATTATGCAAAACTGCATCGACCTCCCGCATACAAGTTAATATGCAATTTTCCTATTCGATTTCTGTGGTGATAATAACCATGCGCTCTTCTAAAATGAAATTTAAAATAATTAAACGGCAAGAGGCTACGTGTGTGGGTGAGGCGGAGGTGTGTTCCACATCAATCTTTTATTATATTGGTTTATTGATTCTATTATAAAATCTGACATGTTCTACCCGATTTCAATAACAAGATAAATCCAATATAACATCCCAGTTATAATGTCCAAATTGTCGACGTTGGCCCGTACAAAATAAACACATACTCATTCGAGACAACTAGCTTGTATTTAAATTGATTTTTTTAACGATCCTTTGTGTTGCGGCCGATTTTGATTTATTTTTGTTATAAACAGACAATTTCACGTGGTGTGTAATTAAAAATACTAACCGCACTCGCTAAAAAGCACCACGTAGTAGGCGTAACATTTTCGTAAGAAGATTCTATCTGCGAGATTATTCAATACATAATAACGAGCTGGTCGGAAAAGTTCACATCAATATTCTGCGACGGACACAAAACCAATTATGGAGTCGGCACACCATCAATTATTTATTTTTTCTTTCAGTTTACGTCCGAATAATAAATAATAACGATTATTATTATGCGGGTATTTGATTAAATGCGAAACGCTAAGTAAATATCCGGCTAAGCCATTATACATGTGTTTGAAATCCATATATTATACATACAAATACATGAAGTACAATTTTCCGTAATCGCCGACGTATCTCAAAATTAACTATCCGTACAAACGAGTTCGCATAATAAATCAAACTTAATTCAGCCACTATTGGAGGATAGTGTTTTGAATTTGAAACGAAAAAGAAACTCGTGTGACGAGATGTGACACGATAAGCCGGAATGAAAAATGAGAAGATGCAAGAGTTTAATTAAAAAAATAATGAATTTTTAGAAGCGAAACCACATTTTATTGGCACATTAATTAAACCGGAAGATAAATAGCATTTCGTGCCATTGGAAAAGAGCTGTAATCAAACCAAATTGACTAATCTCTATACGCAAGCGTAATACCAAATTAATTATGATCGCAATATAAAAAAAACAAAACTGTCAATACTAATTATGTGATCAATATAATATTAAATGTGTTTATGCACACGAAGTTTGGAAAATACTGTACCTACGTACATAGTTGAAAAATGTTTTTTCAAACGTATCATAGGTAATAAATTATTGGGTCTACGTGACGAGCCAGAATATTAAATTACAGAAGTCGAAAGATAAAAAAGGGTGCATGGTAAACGGTACATACTCACTTAATTTGCGCGAGCAGGATACAACAGGAACAAGAGGCACAGGCTTTTCCTCCCGTATTAATGTGCGCGCGCAGAATACGGGAGGAAAAGCCTGTTCCTCTTGTACCCTGCTCGCGCAAATTAAGTGAGTATGTACGTGAGTATGTACCGTTTACCATGCACCCTTTTTTTGATATTTCGACTTACGATCTTTCGATTTTCGATCTTTGCCTTCCGATATTTGTGTTTTCTGTAATTTAACATTCTGGCTCGTCACGTAGACCCGATATATACATGTATACATATGTGTGTACATACCAGTGGCGTGACCAGAGAAACTAGGCTAGTCCCCTAAAATATTTTACCTAAAATTGAAAAATATCAACACTGTTCATATTGATACAGTTCAAAATTCGGAATCGGCCCTACCTGAGGTAGTGGTATGGTTCGCCGCGTCATTAGCTTGCACAGACTCGTCGTCGTTCCTCTTGTTCCTGTTGTACCCTGCTCGCGCAAATTAAGTGAGTATGTACCGTTTACCATGCACCCTTTTTTTTTGATCTTTCGACTTGAGATCTTTCGATTTTCGATCTTTGCCTTCCGATATTTGCGTTTTCTGTAATTTAACATTCTGTCTCGTCAAGGAGACCGTAATTAATTATATTTTATTTGAATATCCAATAAAATGAACTTAAAATAATACTTCAGAAAAGTGTCATATCATATGGAGATAAAATTTGCACAGACTTGCTTAAAATACGTTAGAAAATTTTATGAGTGTTAACAGCAGGAAACAAATTTTCACGTAAAATAAATGCATTTGTATTTTCATATTCTAAAATCCTCAGTTGTGATAGAATAGACAATATACATAAGTATATAAACTAATAACTAGAAGCACTACATCGTCCATCCAAGCACCGATTTAATCCCACATGTCGTATATTACATCTACAATATATCCAATACTAATTCATGCTATTGGTAAATATCAATAGTATGAATCAGTATTGAATACATGTGAGCCAATTTCAACTTTGTATAATAAATTTAATAAGTTATTTTGATATTCGTATTACATTTTTCATTATTAGAAACACCTACCACAATTCCTGCACATAATCACTTAAACGCTTTTGTTTTCCCTTTTAGTTTCACCATAACAAATCGAATTCGAGACGAGGCAACTAGAAGAAGTGATCGGTTTCCTTCTGTAGGTGATTCATCACCGTTGGTCCAGCGCGATCGTACGTCAAGTTGGAGAGGTCCCTGTTAAGAACCCTGCGGCGTTGAAATTAATCAACTCAGTATCGGACCAATCCGTCAAAGACAGCACCAAACAATCCACCTCTTTAGCTACAAACAAACAACACGACGCCAGCAATCACCCCCTTATCCCCCCCCCCCACCCACCCACAACATCGCACACTCGTGTGTCTAAGTTATTGGGAACCGCAGATTTATAGTTGGTGATAATTGGAGACAGCTTCTGCATGTTTGAACCACTAACAAGAATAGTTCTGGCAAATACTGCGACCAGTCAATAGACTATTTCTTTCATAGAATTGCGCTTTGGCATCAGGAAATTATTAGATGTAAAAAAATATTCAAAAACATCAATCGAAAACTCTAGAAGTCGTTAGGTAAATATGTATGTAGCTATCTTAACCGGGTTGGTTCATCGAGATGAATTTTTGACTCGTCCTCTTTGTTCCCAACATTATTCGAACAATAAACTTTTGAACAATTGGTCCAAGAATTACTGAACTCGCCTCAAAGAGATTAAGTGTGCAATAGTGATTTGCTAGATAGTGACAATCCTTACCGAGCACGAAACGCACATATGTACATACGTACATATACATATATGTACATAGTTTGATAGCGTAAAATACTTTTGATATTAAGAAGTCAATAGAATCTTCGAATCTATTGAAAGTCACTCATCATATAACAATTTCATTTTTAAGCCATGAATCGATATTACCAAGAAATTTACCTACTCAAATCGAACACCTTTGGTCACAAAAAAATAAAGTAAAAAAGATAGATCTAAGAAATCCGATACGACGGCACACCTGCATTATTGATTTTGATCGTGAGTTCGTCTTGATTTTATTACAATAAAGGTAAACCTAAACATCAGACGATTATTAACGACATCGTAAATAACTCCCGTTTACGGAGTTGTAAATTTTGATTTTGGAAAATAAAATGTTTAAAATTGGCATGAACAAATTTTATAACCACTTGCAAAAAATTTATTTTTATTGAAAACACACGCATCCCAACCATTTCTACGTAAAGTTTACGATCCCTGAAATTGAAATTAATTAGGAAAAGTAGTATGCAAATCGAGTAATTTATTAGTAGTAAATAAATCTCAAGTATTTGACGACGATAATTTACAAGCGGACGTTTTAATAAAAAATAAAAATAATAGACGATCACACGTAAAAATATGCTAATACATACTTCAATAAAACCATTATTATTTATTAAAATATAATAAAAGCAAATTGTTAACGAGAAACTAAACATATTTGCCAAGAACTTTTTCTTAATGTTACACAGAAATATTTTGGTATTTATATTTATATTATAATAACGTTTTGAAAAACATACATTCACATATTAGAGATCGTACCATGCGATTGCTCAGGGATGACATCAACATTATTGACGAGCCTGGCTTTTTGGGAATGATTGAGTGGCACTAACACAACAAACAACGTTTTTTGATCACACTGTTCGTGTTTGATAAATCGACACCATCATCAACCCACAATGGAAAATAAAATAATAATGAAATTTGTCACTGGAAAAAAACCACAACAATCACACGTACCTGCATATGTACTCGCATATGACAACTATGACCGTACACGCATTAAAACTAAATTGAACGTTTCACACAATCACCTATATATGTAAATATTGAAATATGTCCGGTACTCGAAAAGACGGAATTGATTGGCATTTGACATGACAAAAATTAAAAAAGTTCGTGTTGCTGCGGTGCAAGTTTCGACGATCGGAAATATGCGAGGGAAGAGTGAAGCAAAGGAGATGAAAAAAAATCAACACACAAAGGAAGCCGATATGTGTATGATCAATGAGGTGAAGAATAAAACTTGATCGGAGGCCCTGAAGAACATATCGTGGCGCACACAAAATGACTATGATGGATAGGTATCGGCCCTGGTTCAAAACAACATTGTAGCATTGAACTCAAGTTAGTTAGTTACAAACCCACATGCTTATTTTTCACTTCGCGCCAGCAAACACTTGATTTTTACACACCTGAAACAAAGCGAAAAAATCGATTAGTATTGTAGATATGTAACTTTAAACAAGAATGGGAAAATCTAGAATCTAAAAACTCTGGCACGTTTTCAGTGGGAACAAAAAAATCAAGTAAAAACCCTTTTCTCTAATATCATAATCGGATTTTCTCGGGAATGCTAAGCCTCCAGTTCCGTGAGATGAATTCATAAATACGCACGAACGTGTTGTTTTTATTTAGAAACGTTTCCAAGTGGAGCTAAACCTCACGTGCTCCGTCCTTCTGACTGTCAGTCCGTCACACGACCACTCATTCAGTCACTATGTGGGTTTGATTTGAAACCCTAATCCGTAATACCGTTCAAAATCTTTATACCTGCGTAAAAATCCCAACGTTGATGGTACCTACATACATACATAAGTACATACAAATCAGATTATGTCACTACCATGAAACATACCGAGTGTATACAGAGCGGAGTGAAAACAATTAGTTGATGATCAGTAACTTGAAAATTAGCACTTTAACTGAAAAGCAAACGGTAAAAGTCGGAATTCTCGACAGGGCGGACCGTCTAGGTTCGGTCGACCCGCTCCTTCCTGTCATTGGTTGCTCTTTGCAAGTACTTTAGTATTGCCGTGCCCTAAATTAACTCGACTTCTACCTGATGAAATACTCCGACATATACTGCCTGGTTCGCATATAATTTCAGACGGTTGGGCAGCGTACGGAAATATTCCACATATTGCGAATGGAATATACACGCATTCTTTTGTGGTTCAATACAAATTCATCTAAATATGAATCAAAACAACGCATGCTGTGTGCCAAATTGACTCCTCGTCTTTGTTTTCACACGCATCCACATATTTTCCACATTTTGCGTATGTATTTCACTATCATTTGGATCCACGAAATGATAACCACTATTACCGGAATTCGGAATGTTTCCGTACGCTGCCCAACCGTCCGAAATTATATGCGAACCAGGCAGTATATGTCGGAGTATTTCATCAGGTAAAAGTCGAGTTAATTCAGGGCACGGCAATACTATTGGCATCGCAAAGAGTAGCCAATGACCGGGTCGACCGAGCCTCGCTTCCGAGCCTAGAGGGTCCACCCTGTCGAGAATTCCGACTTTTACCCATCACTTTTCTCAGAATCCATTTCTAGATCCTAGATCACTTGCTATTTGACTCTTGGTTAATCTGAGATCGGGCAGAATATAATTAGCCCCACAGAAAACTTAAACGCTGATAAATTGGGGGAGCGTGGAAGTCAAACAATGTCTCCAAAATGAGACGAAACTTGTTGTAGAAATATCTTTTATTTAACTTGCGTGGAATTTTGTGCACTGAATCATGTTAAAAATTAAACCATTACAGAATTTCTGAAAAAATCCAGAGATTAAGTTGAGAAAAGTGATGGACAAGTTCCGTGCTGAGATTTGTCTAACATCGGATGGAACTCACCCGAGTGACAGACACTATCTTTAAAATACGACCGTGAAGCATAATTTTATTTTGTATTGCATGTGTATTATAGTTTGCTTGTGAATATTTTGAAAAGTTTTAGCTTTGCAAAATTGAAACTATGCGAGCACTCGTTTTAAATGAACGTTTATACTGACTTATTAGTCAAAAAAGAGTAAACCATCGAACAAAGCGTTTTGAGCTAAACATATGTTGTCCTGCTGTCATCGAGGGGTACTTGTCAAACGTGGGCGAATTGTGTATACAACGTATGTATGTACATATGTACATCAGTGCATATACATACATATGTACGTTGTAAGTTGTACACGTGGGTACAATACACTGCAGCGACAACTCGGGATTAATCTCCAATCAAAATGAAACGTTTCAAAGCGAACACAAAAGACCCGTATAATCCCTTCGTTCAATCGAAGTGAAACGGCAACAATCCAGGCAGATTATTGCAGTGCAACGATCGAACGCATTCGCCAGACACACGCGAAATTGTAAGCCCAATGCAAATATTCATATCGCAATAAACGTATAGTTTCGATCGTCTGTGATATTGAATTTCAAATAATTTACGAGGGTATGATATCAGCAAAAACTGGCAACATGCAGGTACATATTCTACCAACATGTATAGTTTTATGTACATATACAATATTAGAAATAACGATAATCCTTCAGTCTTTAAAACAATCGGTTGAATAGCACAATAAAGGGCGAAAAACCCGCTGAAAAATGTATATTTTGCAAATGCTAGTTTGGTTTTGGTTAGCTAGGTTTACGAGTGGCAGAACAACCAAAATTACAAAAATAGGGGTTGAATGATGTGGTGCATTCAAAATTAATAGCAATTGCATTGAACTTATTGAAAAATATTTGCAAAAAAACCTATAGTTATGTACATATTACACACATACATGTGTATGTATGAAAAGGATAAGGAACTAATGTACATATGTACATACATACATACATACTCGCACATTATATGAGAGTATTCAAAACGATATGTTTTTAAAAACTTCAGAGTTTCACGTCACCAAAAATTTAGTAGATGGGTAAGAAATATTGATGGATTGAAGTAGAAAATTGTATACATATTTTATACAGTAACGTGTGTACATTGCAGTACATTTACATATATACATATGTACAATCTGTATACTTATATAATATATTCCTAAAATCAATGAAAATTTAATAAACATGAATCTGTATGAGAGATCTGCCACAGTTAAAAAAAATATTGCAAATAAATTTCACATCGGCGCCTACCAAAAAAAAAAAATGCTTCACTTTGGATTAAATTGCATTCGTTGGATCTTTCCCTTCAAGTTTGATACCCTCTTTATTTATTTGCTCCCTCACGAAACGTCTGATGGGGAGGCATTGTTGAATTAACGCAGAAGAGGATTACGTTGAGGTTTTTATCTACCCTTTATGTGTACGGAAATATGTATCTTTGATATAAATGTACACGTTTCGCACTGAATATAAAATTTTAAAGATTTTTTGGCATAATGGCACTGAATATATCTTTTATGGCGTAAATTGCAATTTATTCAGTTCACCATATTGCATCATATTAATGTTAGTCATGCTCAATCTAGATAATTGGCGCTATTCAACATGTTAATGGTCTACACTTCACCCCTATAATAACGAGACTAAATCTCAAATCCCGTGCATAATGCAATATTTGATCAATTATTTTTGCATGCAGCTTAAAATAAATCTCAATTATGACTAAATAATATATACATACGTATATTGATTAACGAGGGCAAATAAACATGTTCAATAGCGAATCGAAATACGACGAATTCGTTTATCCTCTCATTATATGGATTCACGATTCAAACAGCATCAATATTTTGCATAGAAAATACTAATTACATAATTGCGTGTTGATCTTTATTTTAGTTATAATGGAATGTGCAAATTATTAGTCAGCGCCATAAATTGAAAGTTGAAACCACGCTACAGTAAAGCTGATATAATAGACTTTTCATTCAAACAGTTGAAGTAGTTTTTACATACGCCGGCCTATTATTATTCTACCTATGTACATACATATATTTATTTATTGAAAAATTAACAGATGTTGAAATGCTTAAAAATAAAGAATAAATAAATGTAACAAAATAAAATAACATCCGAACCCAATTATAGATTTTTACAAATCACATGAAATTAAGATATAACGGACCATCGGTTTAAATTGAAAATCAGTTTATTTTTAAATTGAAAAATTCACTGGCAACACAGGCCAAAATTATAATCCACACTTTTAAATGGTTCAAATTTTAAATAAATAAATATGATTGACTAAAACATAAAAAAGTCACCTGAGATTTATTTTTAAATTATTTACGATTCAATCTGGGTTAACATTTTTAGAAAAAGTAACCACATGCAGTTATCTAAATCCACGTAATTTATCAGTAAATATTGGTATACCGGTAATAGAAAAACTTATTTACCGTTTATCGCTTTATGAAATTTGACGGTAAATTGCAATCCCTAGTTATGCCCACAAAAAATAGTTCACTATTGTCGACCATTCTTCGTGGGCAGTGGAAACTTGACCTTCGCCTTTTAGTTTACTCTATATGCGTAAAATATTTTAACACATTACATGTAAGATGTACAACATATAAATACATACATGCGTTGTTATGGAACGATTTTGTCACGACAAATAGCACAGTAGTTACAGGAACGACACGTTCCATCCGTCAGTGAAGCTATTTGTGGATCGTTGCGCGTGAGCGAGAAGAATGTATGCGAATCGGGAAAGAACCAAGCCCAGTATCCCTGTCTGGCGAGAGAACGACAGATTGATCGACAGCCATCACACGACCCGGTCTTACCACAATGGGTCGGTGAGTCAGCTGGGGTAACGGGAATCAGGGAACACGACGCAGAATTTATCGCCAACGAGTGAAAAAAGAATTCGGAAGAGATTGGCGATTAGTGCGAAAAAATCGCTGGTAATGGGAAACGAGCGAACTGTTGTGAATTACCACAATACGAATAAAAAATCTGCTTGGAACAGAACAACTACCAAATTGTACAACTCCACCAATCTAATATATAATTTCGAAAGAAACTTTGTATGTATGTAAGTTTTGGTGGAAGCATCCGTGACGCTATCGAAAAAATCGAATTTTCTATGACGATGATATCGATATCGATTTCGATTCCGTTTTTAATATCGGCTCCGTTCCTGGAATACTTTTTCAGTTCCGGTTCCGGATTCCTTTTTCAGTTCCGGATCAGGATTATTTTTTCTGTTCCAGTTCCCTCATATATATAAAAACCATTCGTTTTGTGTGTTGAAATTTATTTCTGATTGGCTGTCGTTAAATATAACTTTTTTCGATTCAAATAAATTGAATAAAAAAACAAATGAACGTTTCATATTAGATTAGCCATGTTTACGCGGTTTTTATTACGAACACCATGCGAAGCCGGGTAAAACCACTAGTATATGTCTATAAAGCTTAGACCGCACTAGGCGGCACTGCACTCGGAGACGCAGCGCGGCCAATTATTGTTTGTATCAAATTGTATGAGATCGAACACACTACAAGTGGCGCGACACTGCGCGTCAGAGTTGCCTTTTGTACCAACTCTGATGTGCTGCGCTGCGTCGCTGCAGCGCAAAGTCGCCTAGAGCGTCCGACCTTAAGAATTCAAAATGACTTAAAATCGTTCGTTACCTTGGCATGTTTTACAGATTTATTTCATGATACGTAATAGGTGCTATATCAACCTACGGTCGTTTTTCAATAAGAATACCATTTATGTGCAATTGACTCATTCTTCCACTTACATAAATCATGACAGGCTAGTGATCCCCTTCAATTGACAGTGTGACACGTTTATTCCTCCGTCGTTATGTTGCGCTGCGATAAACATGCTGATTTAAAATTGAAATGTTACTGGTGTATACTGGCGTATCCAAAATTCAAATTTCTGTTGACACTTTCAAATATAACGGCTCATACATACATATGTATGTATGTTTGTATGCGACAAAGTTGGGTACGTTTCTCGGCTCATATCTTGCCGCAGCGTCTCCGGGATCTGGCGTCGATAAGCTCTCCTGATTTATGGGACGAAATTGAAATATCCTTATCAGTTGTGCAACAGGGCCACGGCCATAAATCACCTGGCCCACCGGGCAGATAGGGCTACGTACGTATTATAAGGGCCGGGCATTAGCGAAATGCGATACGGAAATCGCCATAGTCGTCAAAGTGCGATAACGAAATATAGAACATCCCAACTAGGACTACTCTCCTGTTACAGATAGAGATCTCAATCTGTGGGTCTGGAAATGTATTCTACGGACGGAAAACACTCGACTGTGACAAAGAACAGACGTCGACGTTTTCGAGAGCCTACATCATTTTCGCATTTGCTTTGCCCAACAGCTTTCAGATACCAGACGCAATTTTAGAAATACATTTATATTTGGTTTTTCCTTTACTTTTTATTTTTAGTAATGCTAATCTACCATAACATATGTACATATGTAGTCTAATGTAGGTACATACATACATATGTATTTCAAAAGGGATATTATATGTGTACGATGTTGCTGACGGGGACGAAATATATTATATTTGGTGGACATGATGGATAAGTAGATAAGAATGAAAAATATACGAGTAGATACATTTGAAATAAAATAAAAATGATGTGAAGAGAAATATGTACATACATACATGTTCACAAAGCCTAAATTTTGATAAAAACAATGGCATTGGTAAAAAATAAGTACTCGAATATAATCCTTGAGGTTGCGGAAATAAATCACTAAAGACCAAGTGGACTAATAATGATGATGGATATGTAAATATGTGGTCATCTGTCTACATCAGGACATAATGAAAGTTAGATCCAGGTATGTAAAAAATATGATATTTTGAGAATAGAATTTGTGCGTAATATTTACATAAATACATATATATGTCCATACATGTACATATTGGCATTCGTCACAGATATGCGAGATCGGCCGATTTCATAGTACATTTTAGGTATCTTTGGTTCCCGCCAGTGGCGTAGCCAGGATTTTGTCAAGGGGGGGGGGGGGGTTTGACAGGAAAAAAGGCAAGATAATTTATATTTAATTAATATAAAATCACAACATATAAACATAAAGTAAAGCTAACTGCTAACTGAAGTGTATGATGCAATCAACCAATCAATTGCAACAGGAGTGGGATATTTTGCCGCCGACTGCGCTCCGCCAAAGGGGGGGGGTCCAGCCCCCCGGACCCCCCCCCTTCGCTACGCCACTGGTTCCCGCACTAATGAGTAAAGGGCGGATAGAGAGCGTGCTTTTTCCAGGAATCGGGGCGGTTTGGCTCTATTTACAAAGCTAGAGTGCAAAAAAAAGGTTCGGCGAACCTTTAACAAAGTACGGCGAGAAATTTACAACGAACGGCACGCTTTAGATCCGCTCACTACTAATGAGGTGCATTTATGTAATACGTCATATATACACAATGACAAGCTTATAATATTGCGTGTGGTAGAAGGAAAAAGCCTGTTGGTGATATGAAGATATCCAATCTCCATTTTCGGGATACAAAATAGTATAACTAAAACTATTAGAAAAATCGAATACATCTTTCAACTGATATTAAAATATTCTATAAGTATATCATCATCATCATCTACAATCGCTTACAACTAGTCACCGGACCCAGAAGGTGCCGCGTATTGTTCAAAAGTTGTAAATGCATTGTTAAAGGTTTGCCGAACCTTTTTTACAAAGGATTTATAACAATGGAACAATGGATAGCACTGTGACTATCCTACCTCTACTTACAACCCACTGCTGGATGAAGGCCTCTCCAACACGCTTCCACTCGTCCCTGATTAACACAACTCTCATCCGTCTCACCCCACACATTTTCCTAATTTCGTCTACCCATCTTCCCTGCGGTCTTCCTTTTTACCCTTTTGTATTCTCTCGGTTACCATTCTAGAACTTCTTTTGTCCACCTTTCGTCCAGTCTTCTGACCACGTAGCCCGCCCATTTCCATTTAAATCTCTTTATGCTATCCACTATGTCCACTACCCTTGTCATACTTCTCACCCACATATTCCGCTGTCTTTCCTCGTTCCATACTTTTTTGAGTGCATTGGACTTTATGTAGCATCTTGGCGTTCAATGTCTAAGTTTCACATCCATACATCATCACTGGCAAAGCGCATTGATCGAAGATCTTTTTCTTCAGGTAGATTGGCATATTTGATTTAAAAACAACATTCATTCGTCCAAATACACTCCATCTTAATTTCACACGTCTCTTTACTTATTCTTCTTTACTACCAGACATGTCTATTATTTGACCTAAATATAATATCTATATAATTTATAAAAATTAATTGATTGTAAGAATTCATCAATGGCATTTCAATTATGTGTAAATCAGTATGTCTAGAGCAACTTAGCATAACGTCGGAGGAATAAACGTGTCAATTGAAGGAGATCGCCAGCCTGACTACGAAGTTACAATGTACATACATATAAATGTTTTGTACATATAAATGATTGTATTACCAAGGAACTTTCTAAATTACTTAATATATAACAAATACCGAGCGAAGCCGGGTAAAACCACTAGTTACTCAATAAAAAACCAATAATATCCGATTAATTTTATAAATATTCGAATTTATCAATATTGAAAAAGGGGCGAATACATTCAAATATTCGATTGGGACCCCTAGACTGAACGCATCATGCAAATTTGCAACAAGATAAAGAGAAAGCACTTCTTCGTAAATTTTAAAATGGGTTATCTGTTTAATTTTTTACTTAAAGTATGGTTAGAGACCAATTCGAGTGTGCGGACCAAGCTTTGAGCGGCACTGAAACGAAAGAGGGGGCTCTTTTCTTTGTCGGTTGCGTCGCACGGGGACTTTTGTTATGTCGGTTAAATGCGAAAGCAGGTGAATTACGACCGAGTCCTCTTTGTGTGTCCCTTTTCTAAGATCCTTCGGCGTGTTTCGACTATTCGGCACTTGAAGCTTGCATTATTGCCTCCGCAATAAAAATAAAAGACCCATTTATTATTTCAAAGATAAGATTTTTTTGATGCGAGTAAAAAATAAATCGTTTCACTTGGATATACATATGTACATAAAAGCGTACAATTATACTAACGAGGAAATCGTTGACTTTATTGACTGGGTCGAAGATTGCTTTTGCAGTGGTTAGTACTTATTGGTCCCCATTATCCAGGGGCTGGGGGTTTACAACCGCAAAGTCATAAACTTTACTATGCGGAGAGGCAACTCCACTATACTACTATTCTCGTATGTATTCTACCTACCCATAGCGAGTCGATTCAAAGGGGAATTGACTGCGTAACAAGAAAACGGATCTTGTGCCTTTGATTACTACGTTTTGTAGAGACAATTCCAATTTAGAACCCCAACTCGAGTGCAAAAACTTAATTGGTTTCAAATTCGCTTCCTTTTAGTGGAAATACCCTGAGATATTCTCAGGTATTCTTATTCCTACAAAATCGACAGGACAGGTACAGCAAGCAAAATTCTCAGATAAAAATATCTACCACATGATTAATACAGCATAAGTAAAACTGTCGTACCGCAAAGTATGTAAATTAGGTTAACATTTCTCAGGATGGGGCACCTTTCTTTCAATTTTGTGCAATGATTCACATCAAAGCAATTCACAATACCAGTCGTGTTTTTTTTTTACTAAAATATAGAGATTATCATTTTATATGAAGTAAATAAAACTTGACTGTTCGTATGGAATGTCTCGTTTTGAACGTAGCTGTACTTAGACATGGAGTCAATATATCCGAGTAAGTATTCCATTTGCAGAACGAATTCGAATTGCAAATAAAATTTTGGTTGTACATCTCTCGGGCGAAAGGTGATTCGGGTCACATACTTTCGGGTACCCGACGTTAAGTGCAAAGTTGGTAGACATTTATACTTATGACACGACCGCTTTCGGCAATAAATTACCTGCTGGGGGGGTGGAGGTGGAAAGGGGAGATGATACAAAATTATTCAGAACATAACTCTCAAAAAACTCTCTTCCTTCCGGGCCATGGGGGATGAGAAGGACCCCGAGCCCAACATATTCATCACCATAATATGTATACGACGAAAACGTTCTACGGTGAAATTACACAGCTGCACTTATAATCAAGTTTAAAAATAATGTTTTGACACGTATTCAATGAACGTGATTCCGGTACCTGTAATTACCAAACGAATAAAAACGGAAACGGAAATACTCGCATACGTGTTGATTCATGTCAATCAACATTTTTTTCACTACACGATTGAAACTAAAAAGGTTAATAAATACTAAATCGATCAAATGAAAATTGCTACCAAAATTTAAGCACATAATATTTGGTCATTTCAGAGACGGTTAAATACACACATAATTACATTTTAAATTTGGCTGAAATTGATAAAAATGAAGAAACGGAAATACAGGGAATAAAACCACATATTGATTTATTAAATATATAAAATGACATGTGTATTAATTTATCAAATATTAACGAAAAACCCTATACAATTTTATAACAAAATTTCCAAAATACTTTCCGTTTAAGTTGCCGTGTTTGTTTAGTATGCAAGAGTAAACGAGAGCAAACGGATATGTATTGGATTTCATGAAAATACGACATGTGTTAAAGATATCTGATGTCGTACGTGTGGTAATTTAATATTGTGTGGCTTGCTTGCCTAGTCCTCATACATGTGTATGTAAATACATACATAAATATGTAAATACATACGTATGTATGATCATTTGAGAAACGAAATATTGAGTATAGACAGGTATATGTGCACCATAAGATCGTTACTGGTGACACTTAACACCGAGAGTGCCAGCTCTGTCATTCTTTTTCTCATTTTATTTTTTTACGCGATAATATTTTATCCGTCAGACACATGTCGACGTGAAAAAGGGGTAAATTGATCACCGACATTTGGCGTTGCCGTAATAAATTAAAACAAAAAAAGGATAGATCGTCTGCGTAATTCGATATCGGACACGGTTTGCTGAATACAGATTTTAAGGATTCTCGTGCTTAGAAACCAATCGATATTACCCAATGTACCAAAAAATGGCGCGCCCAGAATAAAAAGGTTGCATTTTACTGCATTTATATGTTTTTATAATCACTCAATGAATTTTATAAAAATATTTTTATCAGTTAACCCCCCCCCCCTCTTCAAGCTTGAATCATTTAAGTATTAATTAATTAATTAACTAGACGTATTTTAACATGTATTTTGCTAAATTTTAACATTTTTAAGTGAATAGATCGTATGGTGAAAAACTTGTTGGTAGATATATATCTGCATATATGTATATCAACAGAAAGCATCGCCGAGAGGAATCCCGGGCCCTATGACAAAATAAAAACTCTTATAGATATTTATTTTTTATATGCGAAAAATCTATCAGAACAATTATAAAAAAAAACTAATTTAGGATGTTACTTTTTAAAATAATTGAATAAGAAAGTATGATATAGCAGTTACGATTTCACATGGGACACAAAGAATGCGTGGATCGAAAAATAATAAACATTTAGTATTAAATAAATATTTGAATTTATTTTGAACTATGTATAATATATGTATACTAAAAAAACTATTAGTTCAGTTACCGTTTCGACTTTCGATAACCAGGACTTTGAATGCGAAGCAAAAACCTTTATATTTATCATTCAAACACAGCCAATATCGATAAAACTTTCCAAACTCCAAACAGGAGCGGATTAAATATCACATCTGATAATCAAAATGCGCCCAGGGCGGTTGAAAAAGCACCGACCCTGCGATCGGAAACGGTTGCCAAAGTAGAAGAATCAAACGAGCACTTTCGGCGATCGTTAATTTATTTATGATTTTATATAACGTGCGAACAAACACGCAAGCACAGGTGTTTCGAAAGGTAACAAAAAATGCTATGATAGAAATTCGGTACATGCATACGTAGGTAAGAGAGTTGAAGGTGGGTTTTCCAATAAAGTATGCACGCTAACGAGCCAGATGAGTTATCAAATACCAACAATCGGCATTGGCTCTCGGGGGCCGGTAATTTACTCTGACAGGGGACCGCCCATTTCAAATACAAACGACCGAACCCCGCAAATGTACTAGGAAACAATCGCATTCAAATTATGGGTGTGCTTTTACCGGTGGTGGATTTACCTATTATCCAAAAAACCCACATGTTTAGCTAGCGTTCGTATATATGCACATCATCATCATCATCACCTACAGTCATTCACCATCCACTGCTGGATGGAGGCCTCTCCAACATCTTCCCTGCGGTCTTCCTTTTAGCCTTTTGCATTCTCTCGGGTACCATTCTAGCACTTCGTTGTCTACATTTCGTCCATTATTTTCATATGAAATAAAAATTGATATAAAGAGAAATACATACACAAAGCCTAAATTTTTGACAAGAACAATGGTATAGGTAAAAAATAGGTACTCGAGTATAATCCACGAGGATGCGGAAATAAACCACCAAAGACCGAGTGAACTAATAATGATGATGGATATGTATGTAGATATGTGGTCATCTGTTTACATCAGGATATATAAAAAAAAAGTAAAAATTTTGAGAATAGAATTTGTGTGTGGTATATGGAAATACATATTTGCATCTATGTATCATAGATATGCGAGATTTTCGATTCCATAGATTTAAAAGTATTGGGTATTGTTGGTTCCCGCGCTAACGTAATACGTCAAATATACACAATATACGGCAAACGAGAGTCCCACCACACGCGCGTAAGCGACGGATTTGCCATCTCGCTTGCTCTCGCTTGCACAAACGCTTCTGTTATACGCATACGGGAACTGAACGAAAGCCTTTCTTACGCAAAAACCGCTCGAGTTAGTACGTTTAGATAAAAAAAAATATTGGGATAGAAAACCAATCCTTATAAACGTGGTGAAATAAAAAAAGTGGGCAAATAAACGCAAAATAGCACGGAGAAAAAATCCGTAAAAAAATATATATTTTTGATTTTTAAAATTAATTATAAGTTTCTTAAAACAATAAAAAATCACAATCAATAGAAAAAACATCTGACTATTGATTCCAATACTAACTTTGAGCACAACAATACTAGATTTTGAGTTAAAGACCGCAAAAGCCAAAAAAGTGTAAAAACCGCACATTTTTTTAAACGCTCATATCTCGTAAACGATCACCAACCAACAAAATCATTATCATATTCGAATTCAGTGGGTCAAACTTAGTAAAGATTGGCTAGTCTCCGCTCTGGTAATTTTTTTTTTGGTGCTCTGTGTTATTGAATAACTGAATCGCAACTCTTTATATGAAGGGTGATTGTACTTCTGACTTTTAACTTGATACTCAAAAGTACCTGTAACTATTAGTTCAGCTTCTAATTGAATAAAAACGATAGACAGTCGTAGCCTACGGAATACTAGCTATAAAGTTTTGAGGTATAGTCGGTTGCGAATGGGTCGAAGACTTGAGACTCGGAAGAAATAACGGACTTGTGCGAAGATCCGTTGCAAGCCGTTTAAATTAGATCTTGTGTATAAAATTATAATTAGATGGTTGAACACAAACATAAACAATTTGATCAGTTTTAACAATAATAAAACGGGATCGTTAACATCATCTCGGCAATAAAACTTTTAACGAGCGGAAGACGAAAAACTAAACGAAACGAAAGACGACTTTGCCGCAAACACAAACCCCTCTCTCCGGTGGTGAACAAAGTCAAACTTTACGGAAAAAAAAATCGGTTTATTTCGATAGCACACATTTTGATGATCTGTTAAAACTCAACATTCCCACAGTTTTCCCCCTGTTCATAATAATAAAAATGACGACTGTCGACAAAAAAGACCCCATAACAGGAAATTACGCACGAAATGACCCTAAACGATGCTAATAGCTATTGAAACGTGAAAATCGTTTTTGATTTCCGAATACTTTTCGGTGCAATTTGAATGCATGAAAATATTTTTTTTACTATTTTGTGTTTTTTAAATAAATGAGACGGTTTCCCCCCTCGACACCACTAAAAGCCCGACTTTCTCGTCTTGTATACATTACTTACTCATTTACTTACGTTATTAAAGCGAAAAGGAAAATTATATGAATCGTTAATCGAGTTTGTATTAATTTATGAATCCAAACCTTTTGGGTGACTTTTGGGAAACGGGTCGATACCAATTAAAGTACGCTTTATATTATATTGCGTTGCATATAAAAAATCTGATGGCGTATAATAAACGGGCTTATTTTATTGTTGGTCGTTTTTAAAGGCCGAAGACGAATAGAATATTTTACGACTTTTATTACGACGAAGTCTGCTGCAAGAATGTCAATGAATCAAACACGATTTATGACCAACGTGATTTAAATACAACGCGTAAAAACTGCACAAGTGAAATTTGCACGCAACGTTATTGAAATTTCACTATGTGATAATGATTTACATACATTTTGACAATTTAAGCCTTTATGTTTTTTTCTTGTCAATAATTTGAGACTACTTGTTATTCTAGTTATTTATCAAAAAACACCGTACTATTGAATACAAATACATGTAGATCCAGTGGTGAAGTGCTAAATAAAAAAGAACCAGGGCGGTGTTTCATTTTTACGAACCCCCCCGCTTTTTTCCATAATTATATATTTGAATTATTAATATTCCTAATATTGGTAATTCAAATATTTATAAAAAAAATCAAATGCTAATTAACAAATATTCTTACTTGTTGAAATTATGATGTTTTTTTTTATATTTTATAAAAACTTCCACACTGCATCATCTTCAACATCTTTGATTTTGCAAACCCGTGTTTGTGTGTCGAGAAACTATCAAATTTTAATAATTTAGAGATGACTATTGATTTAAGATGAGTTCCCTTATTTTATCTATCCTCAAGTGCGTATGGTCAATAGTTCAAAGAATGTTTGCTTCCGAGGATTTGGGTGGTTTTATATTTAAAAAAGCTCAACATTAAACGTCTTTTAAGTTTTGAATATGCTCAGATTACTATTCGGTTGCGGTCATCAAATGTTAGAACGAGAAACACACAGAATCCCAAATACACAGACACACATTTTTTCTAGATCATGAAAACGTGATCAGTGATCGATTCTGAGTTCAATCAGTCAAAATCTCTGAACAAATTTTCGCATTATCACGAAACTTCATCTATTGTTACTACATATGTACATACATAGATAAAATAAAAACCTAGACTAAAGTTACTTTGAGAAATTTAGCGTTACCGGCACAAATTAATTGATTCGAGAATGTTTGAAATTAAATTCCATTTTCGTCATCATGCAATATGTTGCTTCAAACAGGATTTTGCTTTTAGAACAGAGCATATTTGCGCAAATTAAGTTAACAAAGCGTAGATGCCTGCGATAATGCACTAAAAGCCTCTAGGCACAAAATAAGCCAATTTGTATATTTCAACTACATACATCTAACCAAGTGAAAGCAGGCAGGACAAATTTAGTACGAATAAATACAAGAATATACAATAAAAGTATATTCCCAGTCGTGTGTATAAAAACGATTAATAGGAAAAATTCACTGATGAATGTTTAATGCTTTACAACAGGTACCGCAAAACGCTACTTTTGAAAATTTCAATTACCGAAACACGGTCCGCATTATTCAATTCAAACATGTGCCGTGTTTTAAGATGATCATTTCAGATATGTCAATCATGAGCGGAGCCCGCAAATGGGTTCAGGTGTTACAAACCCACGCGTCTAAACACCTCACTTTATTCAAATTCGAAGAACAATATTTACACACACATAATTTTTTCCGAGTACATAAATTGATTTCAAAAGCGCATTCCTACCCACTCACTCGCAGAACAGACACATGTAATTTTTTTCTACAGAAACGTATTTACTTTGGCCAAATTATATTTCGATCGAAGATTTACAGCGTCGGTTAATAATTCAATAACCGATTTTTCATTAGTATTCAAACGGTTAACGCCATTCGTGCGAACATTAATTTCATTATGGTGAGCACGTCGAAACGATTAAACGAATGATTTACCTACACTGTGTGCGCGGCCCGAAGTTTCGAAAGCGCTAGGTTTGAACTGCGAGTTTATTTATGTTTATTTACGTGTTCATGAATAATAACAATAAGAACAAGTTTTGACTCAATCAATTATGCCGACGCTTATAGGACTATGCTAAGCGCTAGCAATATGTAAATACAGCCGTCAATCAAAATTTGACACAATTCAAATGGAACGACGTGCGAAAAACTTCAAAGTGAAAACGATTAGTCTTATTAGCGTACAAGAACACCACTAATTCGAATTCCGACAATGATTCTAAAAAAATACAATCCTATGAAAAGTATGTACATTTGCATGAATTTTATTTCAATGATGAAATTTTGAAACTAACATTTTCCCATAAAGATCAGTCGTCATATTTTGAGAAAAAATGTTCAAATGTTCATTTTATTGGTAAAAATATTTCCCCCGTGGCGCATTTAAATATGTGAAGAATTTGTCTATTAATATTAATATCCATTTGAAAAAAAATCTATATCGGTTAGTTTGCTTTGATATTAATAAAAAATGGAATACTTTTTCTACCTACCTATTTAGCCACCAGTATGACTCAGTGGTTGCGTTTATGTTTAGCACCGAGAGGCTACTGTGTTCGATCCCGCGCTAATCTTTAATACTGCTGGCCAGACTTGGATATTTGTGAATCCAAGTCGATCGTTTCTTATCAGATTTCAGTTTGCCAATTTATCTGATTTCATTGTTGAAACGGTTCCTCCGTCATCATCCTACCCGCTGTCACAAATATCTGAATTTGATTTATGTATGTACAACATGTAAAAAATTATCTAATAGTCTAAATCCATAGATTATTTATATGTATATCTCTATTTATATATCTCTATGGATTAATTAATTAATTAATTGCAAATTTCGTGTTTTTCAGCCTCTCGAAATACAGTGATTTATGTAATAAAAATGTTTTTTGTTATTAACTGTTTAGGGAGGGGCATTGGGGTCTACCTGTTAGACCTTCCTGGTATATACAAAAATAAAATAAAACAAAATATAAAATATCCAATGACCAAGTTAACATTGTTAAATACACGTATTTTTAATTGAACTTCATTTTTAATAGTATTCACTAAGTTCACAGAACTTTATTTGAAATACTTTTAATTTTAAGAATATGTGCTATTCATTTGGTACACCTTAATTTCGAATACTTTTCACTTCGTACACCTTAATTTTTCAATACTGATATTTCCAATACTGATAAGTCAAATATCATACCTGATATTTGACGTTGGAATAATATATTTAATGTTGAATACATTAAATAATTTAGTTTTTGTGCGACATATTAGTTATGACTTTATGAGTGTAAATTATTGTTATGAAAGTGAAAATGGTCAAAATTAAAGTTCAATTGATTAGCACCCGTTAACAGTTTGCTAGAAAAATAACTGGATATGTTATTATTCGTCCTAGAATAATAACGTATAACGAATAATAACGAGTTATTATTAATAGATATATGTTGGAATTTTAATTGACGAATTGACTACAAATGAACAGTCATAATAATTTATCACATATCAAAAAAATCAAATGTCAACAATTGAAAGCGTCACATTCTTCACATTACGCGATACTCAGGACCGTGGAGCGATCGAACACATCATAAGCGCGGTGAATGGACCAGTGAAGTGACTATAGCAGTTTTATTATAAACATATATCAACAAATGGTGATATAAAAAAGTGAAAAAGAAAAACCGTAAATGCCGACCGGTGGGTGGAGAACACGGCCGCGTCGGCTTTGTGTAAGATCGTTTTTTCTTTAAGCCCCTTGTTAAGATTATTAAAAATGATAAGTTTGTCACAATACAACAGGCGGCAGGCCATTCTGACCCCTATTGACTGAACATTAATTTCAATCCGAGAATGCCTAGCAACGCAACATCCCATGAACCAGAAGATACATACATATTTACGTACTGGCAACTCACACTATCATATACGTACCTAAGATGCAATAAGTATTTTAATGAAAAAACAATAAAAATATTATTAATGTCATAAATTTTGAACTTACGATAAAGCAAAATAGCTTTCATTATAATTTAAGATGGAAGGGTTTCCGTCGTAAGTCTTCGGAGTACTAAAATTTGAAAGACGATAAAACGAGGCCTCCTGCTATCGGCTCTCGAAATAAACGTTTATTTTATGTTTTGGAACACCACACGACACCAAGTCAACCACACACCAAACAGTCGATTTCTCTTGTTAGTTATACAGGTACATATTTCGAAAAAAAGTATCCTGTTACTGAGCCCCCGATTCACTTTGGTCGTCTTCTTAAATGTATAAGAAATCGTCTTTTGATTTGTTTAAAATCACATCGGGCAAAGAATTTTACGGGAAAGAACAGGCGACATGTTATAGAAAAACTTTCACGAAAGGAGAAATATCGCAGGATGGCATAATGCATGACATCGTTGGCCAAATTACCTAGTCCGCGTGCCAACACTCGAGAGATAACGGCATGCTGTAGTGATTGAAAATACATTTGGGTTTCAGTGCAGAGGTTTACACCGACATTAGCCCTTTACGAGTTCAAATCGGGACAAAACTAGACACCGACTTGGCAAAAGTTGAATATCTGTTGATTGATGCGACTACATTTCAACAAGGATACATAACGCAAAAAGACCCCATTCCATTGATAAAAGGAAGCGCATGGAAAAAAATTATAAAGCAAACCACACATAATCTTATCATTACCATTTAAACCATTCAATTCTAAATACATCCTCTTCTATTAAGGATATTGGTGTAATTCTTAATAATAGACCCGATTACTTTGAAAATATTTCCTTCATTACTAATAAAGCATATAAATCTCTTGGATTCCCACTCCGGTCAACTAAACCCTTTAATGATCCTCATGTACTTAAATTGCTTTATTTTTCCCTTCAAAGGTCTCAACTTGAATTTGCCTCCATTATCTGGTCACCTTTTTATACATATATGCCATATGAATTGTATTGAAAAAGTAAAACTAAAATTTATCAAATCTTTACGCTACCGTTTTCTTATCTACGCCCATACTACTGTTCCAGATATTTTAAAACTCATATCTTATAACAATCTTTCTGTTAGGCGACGACTCACTGATGCTACATACATTCCTTTAGCTCCTACATAGTTTCCTTGTTTGTCCCGATTTACTTAGTAAGGTTGGTTTTAGGATTCCAGTTAGGTATTCTAGACACGTTGCACTCTTTTCACTTAATCCTTTCAAAACCAATTCCCTAACATATGTATGCCTATCTACGTGTGTTGATCGCATGTTTAACGGGGAGCTGAATGACGTTGATCTATTCGGTATTTCCTTGCATCATTCAGGACTGCCATCAGGAGAGTCTTGATTGATTGATCCATTTTCTAGTTCTATTATATAATCTTTATCCAATATTATATCACTTTATGTTTAGTAATGTACTATTCTATTTAGTCATGTTTTAGTTTTTATTCTTTTCTTTTTCATTTGTTTGTCTCTATGTACCATTTTATGTAATTTGTAAAAATCTATAATTGGGCTTAGGTGTTATTTTATTTTATTACATTTATTCTTTATTTTTATGCATTTCTACATCTGTTGTCTGTTGATTTTTCAGTAAATAAATAAATAATTGCAATTTGATATCATCTTATGAAAAAGGAAGTCATGCAACGCGGTAATCACACCATCTGATTTGCTGGACCGATTTAATAAATTTATATAACATAATATTGTGAAAAACATGGTGAGCGACCTATATTATTACACGAGCTAATTTTGTATATATTTTGACTAAGAATACTTCCTCGTCTCCTGATTCGAACCTAAAATTACAATGGAACGGGTCACGACCTTGGGAAAACTCATTTAAGGAGTTAAATTACCTTTGAAACTGTTGACATTTCGATATAATGTGACCACAGCTACATAGTAGGGCTGTGTGTAAGCAGAATACCAGCTGTGTAGATTAATTGCGTGTACGAGCAGGATGTAGAATGTAAGCTACTCCCACGTTTACACAGGAGGCAAAGGTGTTAAGGTTACGAAATTCGACTAAAGGACTTATCTGAGTCTCAATATGCTATACAATGTACATTAGGCCGGAGAGAAAAACGCGAACTTTGGATTTTCATTCATGAGCCTAGTGGAAAACTGCCGTCATATCAAGGTAATGTTAAATAAAAAAAAACATTAATTTTAAACAATCCTGTGCCACCAACCAATCATTTTATCTCGATAAAATCTTCGAAAAAGTAGGTTTTTTCATATCCTATATTTTTTCGAGAAAAGTTTTGATTTTTTTACTATTTAATAAACACTTCAGCTCACTCATTGACGTTTATTTGGTTCGATTATGATAAGTTTTGACTGACAAGAAGCCGAAGTCACCGTTTCGCTTTCAAGCCCCCATATAAATAAATTTAAGAAACCCGCGCTCGCAATGGTGTTTGTATGGTAGAAGCGTTATTTTCAGAAAATCATAATTTTTTTCATGTTCCTGTGATTATTTTGAAAATAAAAGTCATTCGGGATAATGCTGGGGATAACTTAAAAATACGGATAATCCGAAGTATTATTTTTTTGATATAGTTTCTATTGTTATTGAGAATATCCGCATCACTCGTGCATTGAAAATCCGGATCATTTGAAGCACGATCAAACTACTCCTTGATGTTTTCCCGATCAAAATTTTCAAAGCATTTTAAATTTTCCATTAATCTGCCTATTACAAATTTA
The DNA here is from genome assembly GCF_051622035.1 of Arctopsyche grandis. Taxonomy (NCBI): domain Eukaryota; kingdom Metazoa; phylum Arthropoda; class Insecta; order Trichoptera; family Hydropsychidae; genus Arctopsyche; species Arctopsyche grandis. The sequence goes on from NC_135355.1 coordinate 17,003,522, forward strand.
AATATCATAAAATTCAAATTTAAGTCTCAATGTCTTCATAATCCGATAAATCTGTTTCCATATTAGGAAGAATCTTTCTCAACAATCGAACCGGTAGGTATTATTAGTTTTTCTTTTGACCAAGATTTAGCATCCAATACAATCATTTTCTTCCAGGTATTGATCAAGTTATCATCTTCGTTAGCAAGAGTTTTCAGAAGACCAGCACAGCAAAGCCGTTTCATTAATGATAAGACACCATATGTTGAACTAAACTAAGCGATAAAAACTTACTTTTTGACCGCTGATTGGTATTCTGTCGGCTTGTTTTAGATTAAATCATGTAAACATCGCTCAATCCAAATCTTCGTATGATGACATTTTCATACTCTCTCATATAGAAGGACTTAAACGCACATAGCAGTACTATCACAATCTCTTGTGAACACCTCCAACTTCATTTTTGGTTTTACTAGAACTCGGAACAGTTCATGCTTCAATACCATATTATCCTAAGATCTAAAAAATCTGCATTTATAATTGCAAATGAGAGATTATAAGTTAATACAAAAAAATATTAAATAAATAGCTGAACATTATTAGTATAAACTGATAAATGTTCCAAATCTACGCACTTGCTATTCCTTCGGTCGATCTTTCTAGCTTTCATATGTCGCAAGAGACACGTATTCTTATTCAAAAACAATGACATTAAAAAATATATATGTATATATTAAAAGCACAGATAATCCGCACCCGGATAATGGAGAGTACACTCTATGTTGCAAATAAATCATCACCTCTTTACCAAGCAAAGCTCTCAATATTATGAATTAAATGTTATACCATGGGTCTGCAGACATTTAGAACCAAATACGAATACTAGGGTAATTTTACATTTTTCGTATATTCTAGAAATTTACTGGAATTTGTGTTTTTAGAATTGTGGAGTTGGGAATTTCGATAGTATTGACCAATTAATAGAGGAATTTTTAAATCGAAGCCGGAAAAAAACTAGAGCCGACCCAACCAAATGCCTGAAGTTAAATATCCCTGTCAAATCTCAGAGACATACATATACGTGTCAATAAACGGTAAAACATTCGGGGGACTCCAGAGACCAGAATCCATTTATTTACACATAAATTTCGCGGTGGACCTGAACACAGTGCTATTTCAAGTGAGGAGGCGGGTGTTGAACCCGCGACAGTTTGCGTGCAAACAACACCCGAGACCAAATAAACCACGACGAACTAAAATTTCCTTAAACGTGAGTACATAATTGGTAAATGATTAAAGCTCAACAGAAGGGGAGGGTGTTTCTATTATAATTTGAGAGCCTCTGGAGTGGCGAAAGCTGTGTGGTAAATCCATATACCGTGTTTGTAGACACGTAAAATGTAATGTAATATGTATTATGTTAAAAATAAGCTTCGTATTATGGTTTACTATAATGTGAAAATGATATATGCAAATTCCCGGTACAAAGTGGTCTTTTCCTTTTTTAGAAGGTTCGTAAATTAATAATGCATTAATTATACGCCACGCGTTTGTTCGAAAATGATATATTGTATGAAGAAATATGTAAAGTAAAGATTAAAGATGATATATTTATATTCTACATTCATGTTGGATTTTTATATGCCACTTATAATACTGATAGCGTGTATTTTCACTACTGCATGCATCACTTTGGAATGGTTATTTTGTGTTTTCCAATATGTACATATGTACATATGTTGGGTCGACCCGGGACAGAAATTCCTAGGAATTCGCGGATTTTTTGATGTGTCGTGGCCCGGGAATTCTTATCTTGAATCCCAAAAATATTTTAATCAAAACGTTCTTTAATATTTTATAATAAAAGCGAATGCATATACAGGGCCGCCGAGAGCCGCCAGAATTAATTTTCCCGGGACTATGACAAAGTAAAAAAAAGACCTTATGATATTTTTTTAAATAATTGAATAAGAAAGTATGATTTAACATATATTACGTAATATAGTATAATATATAGTACGATTTCACATGGACACAAAAAATGCGTAGACCGAAAAAAAAAATTTGAAAAAAATTTTCGTCATGTATATAAGAATGTCAGTGCTCGATACCAAGTTTTTGGTTCGATAGGACTAACGGTGTTCAAAAAATCCCCAAAATACACAGACACACACGCATTTTTTTTCTAAATCATGAAAACGTGATCAGTGATCGATTCCGAGTTTGAATCTATCAAATTTTCCCATGATCACAAAACTTCATCTATTGTTACTACGTACATAGATAAAGTAATAAAAATAATAGTAGAAAATTACGAAGGCCCTTACTGAAAAAATCCCCACCTTTACCAATTACAATTATCATTTTTACAAACAAATAGAACTTTTTATTAATTGTAATCGATCACAGATCCGTTTTCATGATCGAGAAAAAATGTGTATGTGTCTATGTATATTGGGGATTTTTTGAACACCGTTAGTCCTATCGAACTACAACTATTTAAGTTATTGAAACTTTTACTGTTACTTTGGATACCGAAATTCTTATCGATACGACGTAATTTTTTTTCAAATTTTTAAATTAACCGGAAATGGTACCTCCCCTTATAGGTGTCCTCTTTTTTTAGATAGATCTCCCAAACGCTAAACAAATCAGACTGATTTTTTTTTACATGTAATAGAACTTATAAATTTTATCCCCTAATATTTTTACTTGAACCGAAAGTAGTACTTTTACTTTAGAGAATCAAGGTTTTTTATGTTTTTCTCAGAAAAATTTTGGTTTATTACATTGAAATTTCAAATCTAGAAGTTTAAGCTTAATAACAAGTTACGTATAAAATTTGGTAAGCATCCGTCAACCAGAAGTGGCAGTTTACTCTTGTTCGATTTTCTTCCACTATTTTTTTCGACCGCTTAAACATGTATGCTCTTCACGAAAAAATTCAAGTATAATTTTTGTATCAATGTGATGAAAATAAAAAAAATCACTAAATTTAATAAACCGGAAGTGGGATTTTTTCCTCTTAGAAATGTCAAAAATGTTGTGGACACTATTCCGTCTACACCCCTGAACGTATCAAGCTGAAAATTTATATTTGTATTATTTATTTACTAACTTAGAGCTGATAAGGTTTGTTCAGAATTCGTAAACCGGAAGTAGGATTTTTTTAAAACAATTTAAAATTATTTTATTTTTTTGATTTTGAATGTGTATAATACTAATAGTGATTTAAAGTAATAAATTTTTTTTAACAAAATCGGACAACCGGAAGTAGAACTTTGGTCTTGTGCAAGTTTCCATACATCTCCGCTTAATTTGCATCGAAAATTAAAAATACCAGAATTCGTAAACCGGAAGTAGTATTTTTTTTTTAAATAATATTTCATTATTTTATTTTGACCTTTTAGAAGACTCAAAGGATTATATGGAACTAGCGACGGAAATAAGCCAAAGAAAAACAACAAATATCGACTAGATCCAAACTCCAACCTCGTCTAAGATTTTACATTACAATCGAGATCGATCGGATGCGGTTGTTGTTATTTGTATTGACGTTCGTTATGATTGGTTAACGAACACACACACACACATATTCACAGGTAAGATACACACGGCCAAGAACGTGAATCACCGGAGTTGGTCGGTTTTTCATTTTGTGGAACAAAACCGGTCGGAGCGTGATTATACGCGGATTTGTTTATGCGCGCGTTCAGTCGACCGGCTCGTTATCTTGTTCACACCTTGGGAGGTGGCACCGCCAACCACACTACATCAAAACCACTGCTCGCCTTACAAAATCACACCCTGCTATTCACCAAATATGCATGCATGTGAATATACATGCAGTTTTTGCCTGATGGAACTAACCCATTTGATTAAATCTTTGACGACGACAGTTTTGTTGAATACTTTCTGACCAATAGTATGTACATATGAAACATACCTTTAAATTGAACACAAAAAACGCAGAAAATAATTACGAATTTTTAGAAATGTAAGCAGAATAATTGTCGAGATGGTTTGAGGCACAAAACATCTCTTAAAACTTTTTTCTTTAACCTTTTCTTGATATAACGCAAGTCTTTCACTGGGACTATCGATGATAATTCAAAATTTGCATTTTTCGCTCCGGCCTAAATTGTAAATAAATACATACGCTGCATAATGTATATATGCCGCAGTTTGTTTTCTTCTCATATAGTACGTACCAATTTGAAGGCTACGTCACCCGTTGCAAGGGGCATCAATCTCCTCACACATATTTCTATTAAATTGGATTTGTTTAATATAAAATATATTGATCTGAATGAGGGACCGTTTAATTGGAAATCGTAAATGTGTTTTAATATTGGATTTATTTTTATATATTGATTTATTTGTTTATTTTATATCCCCTTTTTTGCTTATCCATAGTGACGACATTGAAATGTCACTATGGCAAAAGTATAAATAAATAAATATTATCCATATATGTATGTAGTACTAATGTATAATAGATACAATATTTCATTAGTAGGTAAACTCTAAATGGATTAATATTATGTAGTTGAAACTGATAACACTTGTTATCAAGTTCTAACATACGGGAGCCTCAAAATACGCATTTTCTATTAGTCAGAACATATTAATTAATAATACGAATAACAAAATGTACATAAATCCATTGAAAAGATGATTCGTCTAACAATAATTAAATGTTACAAAATGTATCAATGTAATGTTTGCGCAAACGATTTACGGTCTAAATCTTCCAAACGATAACTATGTACAATGTACCGCGCGAATAACGCAGTTTTTGTTCAATTTACAAAGGGGATAAATAAATATGTCACACGGATGTTGCAAAAGGTCCTTTCGACGAATAATGACCTCCATAACAAAAAAAGTTGACAATCGCAACGGACCATGCAGCGATGCACATTTCTGAGCATTATTTTTTGCGCTTGTCATTTTGTGACAGAAGAGGTGCACAATTTTATCAGGAAATCTATTCAAACGTCAAAAGATAAATAGATTTAGGCATTGGCTTTTACTACCTGTGGTGCAAAGAGCCACGCGAATGCAAGGTGAAAACCAAGTTGTAAATTTTTACTTTTATTTACCATCGGCCACACAAATACATATGTATTTTATTTGAAATGTTCATAAATAGCGAGTATGTTTTGTTGTTAACTTTTTGTCCGCGTTCTATCCATTGTTTAGAAGAAACCTCATATTCTTAGAATTAACTAATTCAAAAGAATAAACCAGGTACGTATGAAGATAAACAATATTTTACATACAAAATATTTTCTTTGTACCATTGATTTTATGGGTGATTTTTTTTCATTACAAATATCCAAAATTAATTTATCAATAGCCAATAAATACATTTGACATTCTTGAGAGGGGCATGTCTTTGTATAAAAATATAAATCACAATTTAAGAAAATATGTACAGACGCGAAAATTTCCCGAGATATACATACATACTTACTAACATACTAAGAAATGTTTGACTTTAATTTAACAATAAGATGCAAAATTATTGACGAACAGAAAGTATTTTGAAGCATTTATTTTATATGTACCTATAAAGATTGGAATTACAAAACAACAACAAAAAAATAATTACGAAATGACAACTAATAAGAAAAATATTAAAATCTTTTCGAACCATGAAGAAGAGATGAAACTCAAAATTACCACCACGGAAGTGAAACAAAGGACTATATCATGCATTAGAAATTGGCATTTGAACATAAACAATAAATAATTTTAACATTTTTTTGTTTTATTTGACATTAGAAGTTAAAATTAAAGTCGCTTGCTTGTGAATGGCGGTCTTTGTTCGGTGAGCTCCTTCAATTAGGTTTTTACACCCTAATTCTAATAATTGACGAGACATCTGCATGAGTGATAATCGGGCATGTTTTTAAATAGGTTTTATCTCTTAAAGGAAATTCGGTTATTTTTTTTTAAATATAAAAAATATCAGATTTTTCCTACTTGACAAATTTTTGAAAAAAATTGAATAAACATTAGAAAACAAAAAAATAATAACTGACTAACATACCACTTTTAAATTTGACAGTATTAGTAATTAACTGAGATTTTGGGTTTTTTTTACTAAAAATCTATAAAAATGAAATTAAAAAAAAACCGTAAGACTTTAGATGGACTGAGGTATGTATAGCTCGAAATGTTCTAAATGAGCTATCAATCCTTTAAGGCTTTGCACTTTTTTTCTGTAATATCAAGCAAATGGGGAATTTATAAACTCCGAAATTCATTGAATAGCGAATTGGTCGAATCTATACATATTCAGTTTCGAAGGAAGTTATAATTTAACAAGATAGAAATTCAATTAAAATAAATAAATAACATACAAAAATTATGTACATATTTACAATTGAGAATGTGAATGAATTTCAGATTGATTGAACGCTATCATTAATAAAAATAATCAAATATCCAATATGTCGACAAATAATTTTATTAATACGTATGGAGATTTTGCATACTTAATAAAATATTCAATAAAAAAGTAACGTTCGTTATGTATATACATACATATGTAAACGTACATTATATTTTTTAAATTACATATGTGAGGAACAAAAAGTACGTGAAAATTAAGCGTGAACACACGAAAAAAAAAACACAATAATTTTACATATGTATAATAAAAAACAATTAAAAATTTTAAAACAAAAAAAAATTCAGTTGTTTTAAACGGTCGTAAAGATATGCTATTGAATATATTCTCGATAGATAGATATAATATACGGTAAGATAGAGGTCCTCACCTAATAATCTCTTGACTTCGTGAAGGTTCAGGTAGAGGTTCAGGTTGCAGGTGCAACATCCGGCGAGCAGCACCACCGTCGCAGCCACCGTCACCAAAAACCCTCCCAAGTACATTTTGCAGACTTCGTATATGGCAATTACATAATCAGTGTTTTGGCGGGGGCGTCGCCCCAGCAACGGACGACGCACGTGGATCGCCTATCAACTGTCACTTGTCACTTGTCACTTGTCACTGTCAGTTGTCAGTTGTCAATCGTCGGATGTCACCCTGTCCCTATCCTATCCTATCCGAATGTCACCTGAAGATAGCGTCGAACACTTGAACTAGCGTTCAACGGCACGGCACTGTGATAGCGAAGAAACGTCGACACTTGACCGAAACTTGGCCGACATTGTTGAGGTTATGTGTGACGTTTCAGTGGAAGAAGCGGTCTGTAGAATCGCGTCTCGCTGGTCGGTCGTCCGACAATCACGACAATCGCGACAATCACGACACGACACGACAGTCACGACAATCGACGACGATGATTGGGGTCTGGGGATCGCTCGCCCGTCAAATATCAGCCATTTTATCCGACATAAACAAACGCGCAGAGAGCGAAAGACGCGGATACGCGTTCGCACCGCGACAGCCCGGTCGGAACTGTGGAACTGTGGAACTGTGGAACCGCGGAACTGGTTTGCTCGGCTCGTTGTGCCGTGCTTGTTACGAGCTTTGCCGATGCTACACGAACAATTCCGAATCACAACGTAAGGCGCCATATTCACGCTCGTTCTTTCTCATCACAATGAATGTATTTTCGGTAGTTTCCTCCGAGTTACAAATTGAAATCTCCGCGGAATTCTACCAGTAGTAGAGGTCGGAATTCTCATGAGTAGAGGTCGGAATCTGAAGGGGCCGGAAACGTGCCGCCTATTGTTCCATTGTTGTAAATCCTCTGTAAAAAAGGTTCGGCAAACCTTTAACAATGCATTTACAATCTTTGAACAATAAACAGCCCCTTCAGATTCCGGGCTCTACTCATGAGAATTCATAGTGGGGGAGCTGCAGATATTAATCAGGCTGTAGTAGCTCGCTAACCAAACCGGTGATAGAATGAAAACAAAAATAGCATGTATATGTACTATACTGGGAGGTCTGCAGCCCGCAGCCCGTGTGGACGACAAAAATAGCATGCATATGTACTGTAATGTGTGGTCTGCAGCCCCGCAACCCAGATGGACGAGCCGCTACTGAATTCTACCATCTAAATACGATCTACATAGCATTGTAACGTAGAGATTAGGTGGGTGGCGCTCATAAACCGATGGTTTACGAGCGCTAATCACATGATCTCTCGTTCGCGCCAAAAAGGGCCTCAACGAATAGAGGGGTTGGATATGACTAGAGGTCGGAATCTGAAGGGGCCGGAAACGTGCCGCCTATTGTTCCATTGTTGTAAATCCTTTGTAAAAAAGGTTCGGCAAACCTTTAACAATGCATTTACAATCTTTGAACAATAAACAGCCCCTTCAGATTCCGGGCTCTAGATATGACGGCTGATATTTTACGATTTATACTCATCGACCAATAGGTTTTCGTTTATGTATGTATGTGTATTGCACCCGATGAGTATAAATATCGGGCGCACTCAAACTCTAGAGCATTCCGGCCTGGAGCGCCGACGGGTGCAGACGATAAAACGATTTCTACAACGCTACTGCGTCTATCTCTCCGATCCTGAAAGCCCCCATTTCACCCACACGCAACAGTATTGGGGGTTTTGGAACAACGGGTTTCAAAGATGACCATACGAAACGTGTTCGCTGTGCGCGATTTTGTCACGGAGTGGGGCCAATTGTAAAGGGATGTGAATATAATAAGAAAAATACATACTGACATTTAAAATTTTTACTTACAATACATATGTATGTAGGTTGACAATAATAAAAAATCACATCACAATAGTTTTTGAATTGATAAAATTGACTCAAAAATCATGTCGTCTGAACACCACATAAAATAAAAAATGTCCTTTTTAATTACTACATATGTACACATGTATGTATGTATTTATTTAAAGAAAAGTTTTCAAATTGTATCTACAACATTGCCATTATTTGACGTTGTAATTCATTTCCGAGTGGTATACACACATTTATTTTCCATTTTTGTAATTGTTACATTAATATTGGAAATTTTATCTGAAATAATATTAATGTTAGATCAAATATATATTTGTTGCGATGTACATCAACAATTCGAATTTTAATTATTTTGAGATTGATATCTGATCTTATAATTATGTAAATTCATATTTACTATATTTATTCATTTAAATTGTATGTGTACATATCTACTTTGAATATTGTTCGAAATATTGTACGGAAAAATAATAAAGACATTAATTTTATAGTAACACATCTACTTAATTCTATTTAATATTGTTTGATATAAATTCAGCGAGTGTATTGGTCGCATTGGGTGCATGTGTTGCATCTGCGGTGATGTACTGTTGTTTAGGTTTCTCTGTCGCACTTTTGTTTCTCGATATCGCGCTATCCTTTTCGTGTGTTTAGGGAGATGCTTCCGATCCAAACTAGCCACAATAAAACACATAAATTTTGAAAGGCAGAAACGATAGGGCGGTAGCTGTCCAAGTTTATTGCCCTTGTAAAGACGTAGGGTTTTTTGTTGGTTATCACTTTTTGCACAATTAAAATCGGAAACAATTGATTTTTTTTCGATTTTTAGGACTCCTATAAATAAATTTAAAATACATACATATATTTTGAATATATTTTGAAAAAAACCTATTTGTGGTTTTGTTTTAAATATATGTATATTATTTTTTTAATTTACCAATTTTATCTTGATAATATGTAAGGATCCAAATCAGTATTTTTATTAAATCTCATGGTGACTTTTTTCAAATTAATTTTGACTTAAAATGGTGTAAAGCGATGTGAATTCATTTCGAGTCTGGGAATGATGTAGCATTTTATTCGACGGCGGAGAAAATCAACCCTTTCAAAGATTTTCTTTTTTCTCTGGTCCAACTGTTAATTCTTTTAATTAAGAAACTTCGTATAAAATGAAATCTTATTAAACATCCAAGGAAGGGTTGAAAATGCAACGCTCGATTTATTCATTAAATACGGGCACGTTCAGAGAATTGTCAGGAAATTTAATTTGTAAGATAAAAGTCTTTTCAGTAGAAATATAAAATTGAAAACGTTTACAATTACGATATTATATATCTTTAATTCAACTTAGTCATTAGTGGCTCAGTCACAGTATTATATTTATTTTATTTTATATATTTTGGGAAAAAATTATAGACAACAAAGAAAAAAAATGGCTCAATGATAAGGATAACACAGCATTAGGTTCAGCCTTATCAAAAAAAAAAATATTGGGGCCCAAAAAATCTGAAATCTGATTTTAATTATTTACTATGGCAGAATATTATATTACCTAATTGAAGTTGCACATATTATTAATTTTAGATATTTGTATTTTAATTCGCGACTATTTTTCGATCGCAGTGCGTATCTTCGTAAGTCAAAACATCTTAAGTCGAGGACTACTTGTATATGATTGTTGATGATCTAATTTTAGCTCAATCTCGAAAACTTATTTAAATTGTGTATGTTCTGTTTTAAATTTCAATATTTAATTTTAATTTATTATGATAATTATAATTTTATTTTAATATTTGAATTTAATTTTTATTTCGATATTTTGTACGCTACTGGTTTCATCTAAGTTGGCCTGTGGTGCCCTTCGTTGGCTTGGTGCGTACGCACCATCGTTCGAGTTGGAGTCGGGGTCGGAATCGGTAAATTTTGATCTGACTCCACAACCTTGATTTTTATTATTAATAATTTTATACGTTGGCAAGAAAAGTCCATCTTTTGGATTCAAAGTCGGAATCGAATTATAAAATAAAGCTGGAGCCGGAGTCGGTAATTTTTTATCCGACTCCATAGCCCTGAACTGGTAATGAATGGTAATTAAATAGGTATAAATACTAGTAAATAAGGAAATTAAGAAGAGAATAGTCAGGGATGTCAGGGATTTTAACAGCAAGCTAATAGAAAATACCATTAAGAATAACCGTAGCCTGAAAAAGTGCAAACAGGATCTTTTCTTAGGCAAAAACCAAATGATCGCAATCAGATCAGAGAGCGGAGTAATAATTAGGAATAGAGAAGAAATCATAGACAGAGTTTACACGTTCTATGCAAAACTATACGAGAACGACAACGGCCAATTCCCCACTCTGGAATCGACACACGGCCAAAGGGTTCCTGCAGTATTGCCTAGCGAAGTAGAGGCCGCGCTAAAAACTGCAAAGAATGGTAAAACCCCAGGGGAAGATAATATTCCCATCGACTTACTAAAATGTGGCGGCCCCCCCCTAATTAATATCTTAGCTAGGCTTTTCAGCAAATGCATCCAGAACCAAGCTATACCAGAAGGATGGAATAACGCAACTATCATTTTAATACACAAAAAAGGCGACAAAAGCGATATCAAGAACTACCGACCCATTAGTCTACTTTCAGCGGTCTACAAGCTCTTCACGAAGGTTATTACAGAAAGGCTGAAGAATATCCTCGACGAGAACCAACCTATAGAGCAGGCAGGGTTTAGGGCAAATTTCAGCACAATGGACCACCTCCAAGTAGTTGGCGAACTAATCGAGCGCGCCAACGAATATCAACGGCCACTGTGCCTAGGTTTCGTCGATTATGAGAAAGCCTTCGATACAGTTAGTCATAATGCAGTACTTAACGCTCTAAAAACACAGGGAGTGCCGGAACCCTATGTGGGACTGTTAGCTACAATATATAAGAATGCCACAGCTTCAGTTAAAATTTTTTCAGGTACAGATAGATTTAGCATAGGAAAAGGAGTAAGACAAGGAGATACAATCTCGCCCAAGTTATTCAATGCGGTGCTTGAGGGAGTTTTCAGGAAATTGGATTGGGATACAGCCGGAGTAAGCATCAATGGTCGCTTTTTGAGTCACCTTCGGTTCGCAGACGATATAGTTTTAGTAGCTCGTGATTCAGCTGACCTACTTATCAGACTAACACAGCTGGACAGGGAAAGTAGAAAAGTAGGATTAAAAATTAACGTAGATAAGACTAAACTAATGTTCAATAGTTATTGCATGCCTGATAGCATCCCCTTAGATGATAAACCAGTAGAAGTAGTAAATAATTATTTATATTTAGGTCAAATAATTGACATGTCTGGTAGTAAAAATGAAGAGATAAAGAGACGTATGAAATTGGGGTGGAGTGCATTTGGACGGATGAATGCTGTTTTTAAATCAAAAATGCCACTCTGCCTGAAGAAAAGGATCTTTGATCAATGCGTTTTGCCAGTGATGACGTATGGATGTGAAACTTGGACACTGAACGCCAAGATGCAAAATAAAATCCAATGCACTCAAAGAAGTATGGAACGCTGTATGCTTGGCATAACGAGGAAAGACAGGAAGCGGAACACGTGGGTGAGAAATATGACAAGGGTAGTGGACATAGTGGATAGAGTGAAGAGATTGAAATGGCAATGGGCGGGTCACGTAGCTAGGAGGATGGACGAAAGGTGGACAAAAGAAGTGCTTGAATGGTACCCGAGAGAAGGCAAAAGAGTAAAAGGAAGACCGCAAGGAAGATGGGTGAACGAAATTAGGAAAATGTGCGGAATGAGATGGATGAGTGTTGCGCAAAACAGAGACGAGTGGAAGCGTGTTGGAGAGGCCTTCATCCAGCAGTGGATGGCGAATGGCTGTAAATGATGATGATGATGATGATGAAATAAAAAAAATTCGGGTGTGACCAACCCATGACTATCTACCTATATATTTGAGAAATAAAGAAGGTCACAAAACAAAATCCGCCAGATTCTGGTTATATATAATTTCGAAAGATACTTTGTACGTAAGAAACATTGGCTGGGAACTTCGTAAACAAGTCAAAATTTCTATGACGAGTCGATTTTTTTCCGATTCAAATAAATTTAATAAAAAAACAAATGAATATTTACTATTAGATTCGCCATGTTTAAGCTGTTTATATTATAAATACTGAGTGAAGCCGGGTAAAACAACTAGTGTATAATAATAATAAAAAAAAAATTTTGAAACCCGTTGTTCCAAAATTAGGGTGACACCACTGAAGAGAGTACTTAATTTAGTTTGACATTCATTTTTATATATACATACATATATCTAGATGTAATACATATAGATGTAATAATCATTCATAATTTTTGAAATTATTAACACACCTTAAAAATAATTAAGAAAACGTTCAAAAATGAATTCTTACTATATTTTTTTCCCCATAAAATAAGTATTTTATAATCTAAAACATTTTCGTATATGTTTTGTATATACATACATATACAAACTCGACGACGATATACACCGAAGAAGTTGGGAAAACGAGTCTTGATATATTGCAAGTTAGTGGAACGAGGTAGACCCTCATCAGGGACGCTATTTGGGGGCTCAGAGAGGGCATTTTTCCACTTCTAGGTCAGGCCAGGCACATACACGTCATTTGAAACACTATTAATTTTAATCAGATCGATTAGTTGATACTAAAACTATAGGTCAGCAGAAACTGCAAACAGGTTAAAATGGTTCGGTGATTATTGGTCACAAAGCGCTCACCTAAAAGTTACTATAATCTCTTTAACAGACATCTGGCAGCCGAAAAGTTCATCATACTAACGATAACAATCATACATATGTACTAATGAGAATTCGAGTGCCAAATATTCCGTATTCGCGATTTTCATGCCAAAAATTGTCTTTTAGGCGATCGTGATGTGACTAATAATCCAATTACCGGTTTAAACATGTTGATCAGAATCTTCTTTTAAAAAAATGGTGTTATAAAATAAAAATCACAAACTAACCAGCTTTTGCCCCCCCCCCTCCCTCTGAAATAAGCTATAATGACGTCCCTGATACCCGTGTGCGGTCTATTCATATTAAAGGTCTGTTCATACTTAACAGCACTGCACGGCTTCAGCACTGCACGACTCCGTTTCAAATATGTCATTTTATTACATTTCTATGTATTAATATCTACCTACACGTCGCGGTCACGTCATGTGTACAGCACTTTGGCCGAGTGCAAGGCAAAATCGGCTTACTTATACATTACAGGCCATGACGATACGGTGCAATATTGCTTACGTCGCATTTTCGAGTACTTACATACAATATGAATGCATACACGTGCATTCGTAGCTACGCGTCAGAATATAAGTCAGCAAAAATGTTTCGGCGTTTATCGAACGAAAAATTATGTATAATCGCGTTATTGTTGGAAGAAGAAGCTCAAGAAGGCAATAAAAAAGCACGGAGGCGTTTTGATGTGCATCCCATGTTAAAAAATAGAAAAACCGAAGGAGAGTTTTGGACACTGTATAAGGAGCTTGTGGATGATTTTTTTTTAAATATTTCCGTATGAACCGATACCAATTTGAAACAATACTGGATAAAATAAAAACACAAATCACCAAAAAATCTACAAAATTTAAGTAAGCATTGTCAAAAAGTCATTGTCAGCGCCAAAACCATGTCGAAAGATTGAACAGCTGTCAACTGTCACTATCGATAAAACTGTTCGACACGAAAAATGTTTCAGAGACAAGATATGACTTTTCTTATAGATCTATGCCAAGTGAACACGAATCTGGTAATAAAAAGTGTTGATTGGCTCGAGATTCGGAGATATTTGGAACGAGAAAGAGAAAGAGCTATTTGCAACTGCAGATAGCTCTTTCTCTTTCACTCACTCTTCCGTTTTGGGCTGGACAGTCGGCAGCCTTCGCCTGTTAAACGACATTCATCTGTCAGTTTGTTTAAGATTTCGCGCGCTTGATCTTACGTCATTTGATTAGTTGAATCGCACGATCACAGCTTTATTCGTTTTCGTTACTCTTAATTGGTTGCGTACGAGCCCTCATCAAATCTTCGGTGAGTCGTTTTCATTTTGATAACAGCAAACCTTTTTTCAAATCTGTTTAACTTTTTCTCGTAATTTTTATTTAAATATATTAAGATTTTTTTTATTTTAAAAATGGAAGAACAAAAGAATTCAGTAAAATATTTACAAAATTTGCACTTTTCGCGACTAGAACTTACCGAAAAAGTCGCTATAAAAGCATTAGGCTGCCTCACGCCCAATTTAATTATTTCACAGCCTGCAACTAGTAGATCTTTTAGTTACTCGCGAAAATTTAATCCAGACATTTATAAAAAATACAATTGGTTAACGAGATGTACAGAAAAAAACGCGTTATTTTGTTATCCGTGTCTTTTGTTTGGAGGCGAGTCGCCAGGCGAAGCATCTTGGACGAAAACAGGAGTTATTGACTTAAAACATTTAAACGATTAATTTAAAAACACGAGGGAAGTGTCGAACACTTAAAAAATGTGTGTAATCTCACGATTTTGGGAAGCTTGTCGGCGGGAAATAGATAAGCATAACGAAAACGTCAAAAAAAATCGGGATGTTTTATTTAAAATTATTGATTGCGTTAAATTTTGCGGTAAATTTGAAATGCCAATGAGGGGACACGATGAAACAGATAATTCAAAAAATCCAGGAGTTTTTCGGGGGCTTCTAGAATATTCACAAAATTTCGACGATTCTTTAAAAAAACATTTTCAAACTTCTTCGGTTTTTAAAGGGACATCAAAAACTATTCAAAATGAACTTTTAGATTGTATTTTGAACGTGTGTAGGGAACAAATAAGTGCTGAAATAAAAAAAAAGCAACTTATCTAGCTGTTATGGCAGATGAAACAACCGATGTATCGATGCATTGTCAACAGGTTAATGTTTTTCGTTACGAATTAGGGGGTTAAGTTTTTGAAAGGTTTTGGGGTTTTTTTTAATCCGCGTCGCGAAACCAGCAAGAACGAATTTTTTTTAGCAATCTTACTGGAGTACCAGCGTATTTTTCGAAATCTTCATCGCGTTTGGACGCACCCCTTTAATGGGTGGTGAATTTTGCTAGTTTTTTTTTCAATAATACTTCAATCCACATGTAAGTGGTCGTACGCCAAAAATTGTGCTTATTTTGTCCTGTTATGACATGATAGAATAATTATGGTGACATTTTTTAGACACCTTTTCAGTGCAGCCCCGCCACTAAAAATTATCACGAGCCGCCACTGACAGAAAGTATTATTTGTACATTATATGTACGTACTATATGGACATCAGGATGCAACTTTGTGAACGGGACATTGACGTTGCTAAATGAGTCTGATTGAACATATATTTATAGTTTTTTTAAATATAAAAATAAATGTTTTGATGCATGTAAAGTTGGTAATCGTAGTGGGTTGGCGGTAGTGAGTGGTCTCGCTGTGTTGTGGGTTGTGGGTTGTGGGTTGTGAGTTGTGGGCTGTGATAGTGTGTTCGTCGAGTTCAAGCGATGAGTTCGTTGCTGGGTGTTTGGGGCTCGCTAGGGGCTTCAGGAGTTGCAGGAGTTGCAGGAGTTGCAGGAGGGATTGCGTCACATCGACTCTTGGCGGCTTTGGCATCTCACGGAGCTCTCAACGTACAGGTTACAATCAAACACATTACCTATAACCGGCTCTCTGTCAAACTGACACTTGCATTACACGTGCATTTAACCTAAAATATTTTCAAATTGCATTCATTTGTTTATCTTAAGACTATCTCAAATTGTTTTGTAGAGCAAAGATGAACTGCAGCCGATTATTTCAACCGTAACAAGTTTTTTAAGTTCTGGTGTTACCAGAAGCAAAGGACTTCTCATATTAAAGAGCTGGTTTGCATCCAAAGTAGTTCTAGACGACGTGCTAATCAATCACGGCCATGTGTGGCTACCTCTGTGTATCAACACACTAAAACCTATCGCTGTATCAGTACAGGAAAAGGCTTTGGCTTTATTTGTCATAAGTAAGTATTGTACATCTAAACCAGCTGACTTAATTAACCTGCATTTTTAAATATTGTTTATAAATTTTTAATTGTAGGGGAGATATTGGAAGCTTCGAGCAAAATTCACGAGCTAGAGCGGAATGTCGTTAGTGCGTCGCTGTCTGATTTGGTTGATAATTTGACCAAAATTCCACCTGAAATTCACAGTTCAGCTTTATCATGTTTACATGTTTTGTTATCAAAGTATGCAAAGTACTTTAAAATATACTCATTTGAGAACTTGTACTATTTTATATGTAATTGTTGGTAATTGTCTGTAGGCACTCAAAAGCAAGTGGAGCACATAAAACCTCTATCGAAAAATTCATCGTCCAATTTTTAGACTGTGATAACAAGCAAATTGTGTCATTGGCCGCCAAATGTGCTCACCTTCTTCAACAAGTAGTGTTGATTTATATTATCTGAAAATTACTTATAATATCTGAAAATTTTCTAAGCTTATGAATATATTTCATAGGTACGAGGGGGAGGTGAACAAGGAGTCAATCATAAAGTGGCATGGAGAAACCAATTTGAACTTTGTATAAAGTCTTGCCATATAATTGTGAAGGAAATTCAATCCATTTCGGGTGATAGTAGTAATACTATTTCATTTTTTGAAGACAACAACATTGATAATTCGGTTAATATATTTCTAATATATTTTGAAAACTGTATGCATTGATTTATCTAATTATTTTTTTCAATTATTTTAGTTTGTAGATACACATGTATTGAAGGCCCAAACAAAGCCATTTGAAATGGTGCTAAAAAATATTTCTACTGATAAAAAGCTAATAAGTCTTGTGAGTAAAGATTCAAATCAATATGCAGAAAATGATTATGAATGCAATTCTGAATCAATTGTGACTAAAGTAGAAAGACTTATGACTCGTCTTGAAAACATACTTATTTTTATACAGGCTTTATTGGTGTAAGTTTTATACATGATATTAGTTTAATATTCATTGCTTATTTAATAGATGTGTAATTTTTTGCATTTGAAACTATTTTAGTGAACCATATCCAGTCGCTAAGCAAATGAAATGTATAACACTTCTTGAAGTCTTATTACATTGTTTATCAATTAAAAGTAAAGCAATTAATCAAGAAATCACTCTTGATAGTACAGCAGTAATTTTAAGAGCTCCAGAACTTCGGTTTACAGTTATGCGTACAATAGAAGCTTTAATAATTTGGTAATTTATGATGAACATTAGTTAAATTGTTTTTTCAAATTTGGTTATACATAAATTTATGTATGTATGTACATGTGTATGTCTATTTTTTGATTTAGTATCCGTGAAGATATAATGCCATATTCATTTCTGTTGCTAAAAATGATACTGCAAGTTCTCGATGAATCAAGAACTGAACATTTTTCTGGGGGAATCAAACCCTATAAGTAAGTTATGATTTATTTCCCTTTTAGTATCATATATGTATGTCTAATATTTCTATATGTAGTTTATTATTGTTTATTTTAGAAATGTTCGTAAAGCCGCATATAAATCATTATCTTGTTTATTGTCATGTTTACATACACTTAAACCACCTCCCCAGGAAAGCGATAAAGGGTTTGAAGATCATCTTTTGAACAATATTATTGAAGATGTTTCTCCATTCAAAACGTCTATGCAACTAATGGTATAATATATTGCATTTTGTTAATACATAGTATTGTAAAATATCAATAAACAAATGTGTATACAATGAAATGTATGCTTTTTAAATTCATAGGTGAAAAATGTTGGTTCATTAAAACAAATGAGTAAAAAGGCTCGCCGTAAGCTAACAATGTCACAGTTGGAATCTAGCAATTTACCTCAAAATGTAGCAGGAGCTAATAATGTTTTAAATATGAATACGTAAGGGATTTAACATTTATGAGAAGTCCATATATGTATACTAGATATACAAATTCGATTTTAACACATTTGAAAGTTTTTATACCGATTTATTTAATATTTTCAGAAATATGACGTCATCTAATAATGCCGATCTTATGGTGGCATCTCTCTCATGCTTAGAGTCATTTTTTAAATCATCTGGAATATTTTTGAAAAACAATTCCCACAAGGTTTGTAAAAAAAGTCATGTTTTATTATTAACTAGTTGTTTTATCCGGCTTCGCTCAGTATTTATTATATAAACCAATTAAAAATGGTTAATCTTATAGTAAAAATTCATTTGTTTTTTATTAAATTTATCGAATTCGATTATTTAATCGAAATAAAATAATATTTAATGACAGCCAATCAGAAATGAATGGTATTTTGTATACATGTATAAGTGAATAGGAACTGATAAATATAATCCTGATACGGAACTGAAACAGGAATCCGGATCCGGAACCGGAACTGAAAAAGGAATCGGGATCTGGAACTGAAACAGGAATCCGGATTTGGAACTGAACCAGTAATCCAGATCCAGAACTGAAAAAGACATCTGGATCCGGAAATAATAAAAGAATCCCGAAATGATAAAATAACTGAAAAAGTAATCTGGTAACAGAATCGAAATCGATATCGTTGCCATATAAACTTTTATTTGTTTTCAATGTTACCAACCAACATTACATATTTACTTACATACATACATACATACATATATACATACTTACATACTTAAGTCTCTTTCGAAATTATATATTAGATTAGTGGTTCCACTCGGCTTCAAACTGCTTTAACCCTTTGGCTGCTACGAGGTTTTTCATTGTCCAAGCGAAAAATGCTAACATTTGTAATTATTTTGAAAAAAAAAAAATATAATATTTTTTTTTACATACTTACTTCGCCGAACGCTCGTAATTTTTATAATACTTTATATACATTTTTAAGAAGCAGTTGTGGACTCGTGCTCTCTCTTTCTGTCTTGCTTTTACATGCGTGCGTGCGAAAGAGATACCTACATATATACACTAAATAAGTTTTGACGATTGTTTTCCAACGCTCTATTTTTTTCAACAATCTATTTTTAGACATCGATGTATCCTTACAACATGCGATATATTCGAAACAGGTAGCGGTCTTTCTCTCTTTCTTTCTTGGTTTTAATTGTGTACGTGTGAGCGAGACACACAAGGATGCGAAGTTTCTAATAATCAAATAATTTTTCAACATGTATCATAAACATTTTGTATGCATTTCAGTTGCATTTGATTGATTGCACGAATTCGTGACGTCTCGTGACCTATATAATTGAAAGCGGATTTCTAATGTTTTTTGCCATTTATTTTAACTCTGCAAAATGATATTGGACAGTGAAAGTGATGAAAGCGAAATAATAGCTCCTCGCCGAGGAACTAGACAAATCAGCAGCTCTACTGATTCTGAAAATGAATTTATCGACAATAATCAATTCCCAAGTAATAACTCCTTATATGACATTGACAACGAACCCGAAATTTACTTTGATGATGAACCCGAAATTGAAGAGCTTTTATTTAAAAAATTGATAAATATTTATAAAGCATGATTGAAAAATAAATATAAATACGTATATAAAAAAAATGTTTCGTGCCACTGATGCGCTGGCGACTCAAAGAAAGTATTGAAATACGACAATTAATGACGACAACAACGATCGTCGTAGCAATCTTCGCCTATTTCAAAACAACGATTTATCGTTGTTGTATCAGTCAAAGGGTTAACATGGCTTATCTAATATTAAACATTCATTTATTTTTAATATTCATTATTTAAATAATTAAAAAAAAATGGTCTTTGTTTAATATATAAGATTATTTTTGTTTTTCCTATAAATATATCTATGTATGTTTAGTTATAAATTTCCTAATAATTAATGTTCATTTTAGCTAGTACAAGAAACATTGCTAAAGCAAATTTATGATGAGACGTCGGTGCCATCAGTTAAGGAGGCATTATGCAAGACATTATTTACTATACAGATGTTTCAATCACATCAGCAACCTTCTCCACTACCATTTTGTTTGGATGTATTTTCACGTCATCAGCACAACACAAATTTTAATGTATGAACATTATTTTATTCGTGACCCTGTGCTAGAGATAATTCAAATTCAAATTGATTTTTATTATGTTTAGCTTGCCGTCTCTTCCTATACTGCTCTTATTAATTGTATGAACGTGATTCGTGGAAGTGCACCTCCAATTTGCATTCCGCTAGTACAGGCCGCTTTGAATCAAACCGATACCACTGATGTGCTTACTGACAATATGGAAAATGGTGATATTATTGACCTTGACAATTATTCGAACATTAAACAGAATAATGCTGATAATGCTGTGGTATTGATAAAATTTTTTTTTTTTTAATAAATTAGAATATATTCATACTACATACCTTGTAAACCTCGTAAATCCAAAATTTTTTTTTGTTCAGGGAGAATTAAAACTGTTATACTGATCTTTATATTGTAAAACTTTTATCGCACTCTTGTGATCATATTTTCAGATTTTATTGGTTAAAATTTTTACACAGGTGGATTTGAAAAAGTTGTAAATGATAAAATAAAAATATAGTTTTTGACCAAAAATGGATTTACGAGGATTATAAGTTAAGGTATCAAGTATGTAAACTTAGAAACAAACAATTACTGGAACCAAAATTACAGAAACTATAAAAAAGCAACTCACGCTATGAAGTGGGTAGATCAGAACTGAAATAAATGTTTGCTCTTATTGACATCATGGGAATGGTATGCAAAAATTCTTTAAATGATTACTGGTCTTAATACTCTCTGATTGAAACCCCCATATTTGCAAAAACGATGAGTAGGATTAGTGGGGACAAATTCAAACAAATTTTGTTGTTTTTACATACATTTTTCTGTCAATTCAAGTATTCCCGAAAATGATAAGAGGATTTAAAATTAAGGAAGTTTTAGATTATTATTTTTTAAATTTAGAACTTAATGAACTGCGACAAAATTTACCTTTGGACAAAGTCATGATTTCTTGGCGAGGAAAGTTTAATTTTCTATATCCACGTAAAATTATAAAATACGGAATACTCGATCGATTGTTTATGAATCTGAATCCAGCTATATTTATAATTTTAAAGTTTATATTGGCCACAGCACAAATTTGGAATATACAGTAGTGCAAATTTTTAATCCCTATTTAGATAAGTGACATCATCTGTATACTGGCAATTTTTACACAGTTTCAGATTAGCGAATAAGTTATAAGCTCCAGCCATTTTTGTTATTTTTGCGTGAAACAAAAGCTCGAGCCATTGGTACATGATAATTAGGACGTTGCGTACAAATCTGAAACTTCCTACTGTGTCGGTTATGGCTATGGTTATATAGCTCGTTAGTTAGTAACCGCCTTTAGGTGACACATTTAGAAACATTGAAATTGTATGATAAATTTATGTAAAAAACTGTAATGATGGTGTATGTGAATTATTGTATTGTATGTTGAAAAGCTATGTGCGTTTTTCAGACTGCGCTGCTTCCCTTCACTTAAGAAAATTTATTATAATAAGAGAATAGTGTTTTTTTAATTATTTTTTATGTGTTATTTCAGTTAACCACAAATGATGATCTTCATCACATCCACCCAAATTTAAACAAAAGAAAAATAGATGATGAAAACTTTAAAGGTTTTCCAAAAATATCCAAATCACCGTCAAATGATGGTAATAAAAATAACGAGGACGAATTTGTTACTATGCACATTGATATAGTTGATTCTAGTGATAGCGAAAGTGGTTTCATTCAAGAAAGGAACACTAAAATTCGGAAAACAAGACAGCTAAGCGCAACTGATGATACCATTAATTTAATCAATAATTTGTCAGATGATGACAATAATGATGTAGTCTGTATGGAAAGTGAAGTACCATTTGTTAATTACAATAGTGTTTCAACACTTGAAAATAATGGCGTCCGCGATGAAGGGACTGTAGCTAATGAAAAAGAATCAATTGTGAATGATGAGGCAGTGGTAGAGTTGAATGATTTTTTTACATCACCAAATTCTGATGACAATACTACTGTGGACACCCATAAATCGCCAATACAAAATTTGGGAAAGCTGTCTGAAAACATTAGTGGTTCACAGACTTTGATAGCAGATAATGATCAAACATTGTTAGAAGACAATTTGACGACAATTTCTATCGAAAATGTTATTCCAAGCGAGGCTGTGACTTCAAAAGTCTCTGAAAAAATGCAAAGTATTAAAGATACGTTGAATAGTTCAATTACTGTTTCAGTTGAGGAAATGATGAATTCATTTGTAGACGAAATTAATGACGATTTTAAATGAATTTAATTTACATACATATGTATGTATATGTATGGAAACTGGTGTTTAATAAATAAATATATTGATGAAAAATTAATATTTATATTTGGTTTGAATTTCCTAATTTATATTTCTACTACAAAACATGCAATTTATGATTTTTACTTTATGAAGTACAGATTTTTTTTTAAATTCAAGTACATAAGAACAAAATAATAAAATAATTAGTTACTTAATTTATATTACATATATTAATTTATTGAGTATTGGTTAACTTATAATATGGTCGATTGGCATTTGTTGTCAAGTGATAAACTCCTGATCTGAAATGAAAATTATTCGGTTTTTTATGAAAATTATTGTACGATATTCATATTTGAATTTATTGAAATAAAATGCGGCCAACATATTTTTGGGAAAAGCTCCTCCCATGTAAGATGTGCCAATATTTGAGCAGTTTCCAGCAAAAATCTCTTCATGGTTTTTACATTTTGTAGCAACGAAATACTCATTGCCTACCGAGTTCAAGAAGTAATATATTGATTTGGCATGTGAACAATGACCTTCTACGTCATTTTTACAACCAGGCATCAGTACACCACCATTAGGATAGAAATCTGATGTTCCCAAAGGAAGCTTTAAGCCACGAACACCAG
This sequence comes from Arctopsyche grandis, assembly GCF_051622035.1. NCBI lineage: Eukaryota > Metazoa > Arthropoda > Insecta > Trichoptera > Hydropsychidae > Arctopsyche > Arctopsyche grandis. The sequence continues at coordinate 17,027,160 of NC_135355.1, forward strand.
CACTTGTATGTATAATTTCCACATATTTTCCATCATTGGCATTAATAACGTCAGAGCGATTCTTCCAACTATCAAGTCCAATTGGATCACAAGCTATAAATAAGTAACAAAAAAAAAAAAAACAATTACCATAATAATCCCATTACAGTAAATATTGTTTATGACTGAAGATTTACCAGTGATGTATGCTACTTTTCCTTTTTTACACAACCTTCCTGCATAGCCTGCAACGTGACTTCCTAAACTGATGCCGATTAGGTGAATATCTTCATATGAAATATTATATGTTGATAACCAGTCAATGAATTGTGCAATCACACGTCCAACTTCGGGCACATAGTCAGAAGCCTCTAACCATGTGCCTTGAGTTCCCTTTGTCCAGTCGACAGTTATTATATTTACGTTGTACGAATTTAGAAAAGCTGTTTAAAAAAAAAAAGAAATCTAATATATAATTTTGAAAGAGACTGTATATACGTGTGTTTGTTTGGGTCGTAGAATCCACGAGGTTCAATTTAATAAAAAAAACAAATGAATATTGAAATAAATTTAAATAAAATAAAACTTTTACTATTAGATTGGCCATATTTTAGTGGTTTATATAACAAATACCGAGCGAAGCTGGGTAAAAACACTAGTAATATGTAATTATTAAAATATTTTAAAAAAGACCACGACCGAGTAATATTTTGTGAATTTAAAAGTTTAAAAAAAGTCCTTAGTAACATTTATGAAATTTATACAGAGCGTTTATATTGTCCATATGTAACTATACATATACCTATGTATGTATATGTAAATGCTTGTTATGAGGTGTTTAATAGAAATATTGTCAGATATATTTTTAAAGAAATTAGATATATTTATAATATAAATTATTAATATAGCTAAATATAAGATTTTCGAAAAACATTATTTTTTGCCAAATGTATTAAATATAAGAAATCGAGTTTTCTAATGAAATGAATTTTTATTATAATCAAAATTCAGTATGCACACGCACACACACACACACACACACACACGCACGCACGCACGCACACACACGCACACACACACACACGTTAACATCGTAGAATCATCAATCAGGTAATTGAAATTACATGCATTTAAACTAATGCTATAGATTTAATATTTTATTTCATTATCATACCTTGAACAACAATGAGTGCTTCTGATATTGTTGTGTGACCATGAATGAATATTTTCAATGGCTTGTCAAAAAGAAAATTTGAAGACAGCAAACTTGTTGAATTTTGAATTTTTATTTTTCCAAAACGTAAGCGGTTTTTTCTAATTAAAAAAAATTCGTTATAAATTGAATTCAATTTTTTGATTATAATTCAATACATATGTATGTTTATTTAAAACCTAGTATAGAGATTGAAAGATACATCATTAACAGCATTGAAAGTTGTACACGATATTGTATGTAAGGTTACTGAAATCAAATTAGATTTATAGAATTTATTTAAATTAACGATAATTATAAGTAGATTATTCAATTTGATATTACCATAAATAAGCGCCAAATTTATTAACTTATTAGAAAAAAGCATAGTATGCATGTATGTATATACATATGTAGGTACAACAAATCTGTATGAGCAACTGAGTGTGAATGTTAATAATCAATAGTGATAAAGGTGCACACGAATATATTAGCTTCATTAATGATACCTTTGTAATGTTGCGGTTGATAACAATATAATTACTTTAAAATACCAATGTTTTGATTGCCAAGAATATTAGGGTAATTGTTTTTATATAGTAAAGGTTTGTAATCTCTATACTAAAACAGGTACCTCAAATGACACTTTATAAAGGCACTTTGTGATACAAGGTAATCAAAATTTGGAAGGTAATCAGAATTTTGGTTTGAAAAATTGTATTTTTTAATTAAAACTTTTATAATTAAAACTCCCTTCAATATACTACATATATTTTTAGATTAATAAATAATGATAATAAATATCAATATTTATAAGATATTAATATTTTTTTTATTTATTTAAATAATGTTCAAATTTTATGCTATATTTTTACTAAATTATTTAACAATCTAATAAATTAATAATGATATATTTATTATAAGTATTAATATGTTATGTTTATTTATGTGAATAAATAAATAATTTATTAATATTTATATAAACTTTATTTTATTTGTATATATTATTAATAAAAGTAATAATGGCCTCGACAAGTTTCACGGACTGAATGTTGAGATATGTCCATTTCAAATTAAAAGCATGATGTTCTATTTTAATATTGTATTTCGTTACGTTTATCGTTTACTAGAAAATATTCAAAGCTCAAAGACAGGGGTTCCTAACCTTATTGCGGTTTTGGGCGCATTTTTGGGAGCTTTAGAAGCAAGGTGAAGAGCGCCTGCTGGATTTTTAAAAATCCAGATTTAAGAAGTACACATTTATTTATTTTATCATTGTTTCTTGGACAGCTTTACATATACATATGTACATTCATTAAATTATTACTAAATTATTATAAATCGGAAGATTATGAAGTTTTTTACATTTAATTATAAAAAAAATACCATTCAGTTGGATATAAAAGATGAAATGTGCAAAATAAAAAGTTATAAAATTAAGTAAAGAATAATACAATATATACATATTTTCAAAATAACAAAGTACATTTAGTGCAATCTTTGACATTGCATTTCACTTACTGACTTTTCAAAGTTAGGAATAAAATGCAATGATGATAATCCCAAACGTAAACAATTATCAAGGTTGGTATTGATATATAGAGATCTGGTTTTTGATATTACTATGTTCATGGTGGAAATGAAAGATTCGCACATCGGAGTCTGAGTCGAATCATAAGATAAGGCTGGAGTCGGAGTCGGTAAATTTTGATCCAACTCCACAGCCCTGCTACAAAGGCTTTATGTATATATTCTGTGTGATGAAGGATTTGTTCGAATATTGTTCTCAGAGGATTATTTTCAGAACGACATCCATGATATGTTCAAAGGATAATATTTTTTGCTTCTTGATAAATAATACAATGATAATTCATAAAGACTGTGAAGGATTCATCTCTCTTGCATTGGGAAATGAATCCATTATTGCAAAGTTATTAAAAATATCTTCGCCTTTTGCATTGCTAGTAACTAATAGTTCTTCTTTTACACTAAAATCACTTAATACCATCCTTATCCATACTACTAAACTTATTCGTAAAATAGCATAAATTGTTATACAAGTGGGTTTTCAATAAATAATATTATTAAAAAATGCAATAGGATTCAATTTGAGCTTTTTTCGTTATTTAATATTTTGCAGTGGGCCATGAAAATAGCTCCTTGAGCGCGGGCACACAGGACGGGATTAAGATATAAATGAAATTATGTTTGTACATTATTTTAAATATAAGAAATAAAAATATGACAGAAATGGATTTTTTCGGTATAATTGAGTTATTATGTGTGTACAATAAAAGTTAAAAAAAAACATTATGGTTAATTAATATATATTTTTAATCAAAAAGTGTTACAATACATAATGATGCACACAGGTAGTATTATATAAAATGTTAACCTTGATAGTATGGTTGCTCAGCATTTGTGGTCAAATAATAAACTCCAGTACTGAAAAAAGTAGAATAATAAATAAATAAAATGGATTAAAAAATGCTTAGAATTATCTAGAATTATCACTAACAGGTTTTTGGGAAAAGCTCCACCCATATATGATGTATCAATATTTGCACAGTTGCCAGAAATCATCTCGTCATAACTGTTGCATTTGTTAGAAACGAATCTCTTATGATCAATTGAGTCCAACAAATAATCAACGGATCTCATGTGAGAGCAAAGTTGATTGAAATCATCAGAGCATCCGGGCATTTTTGTTCCACTATTTGGGTAGAAGTCGGCTGTTCCAGTGGGGTAAATCAATCCGTGGTAATCGGTGTTAGTATGGATGACTTCAACGTATACAGCATCACCAGCGTTGACCCTATCAGGATTGTCATCCCAGAATTTTCTTGACGGATCACAAGCTGCAATTAAATTCGGTGAATATTTAATTAAGTAAGCTGTCATATTTTAAAGTGGCGGAAGTCCAATTTTCAGTTGCAAAAACACTATTTCTGCTTGACTTAATTCACAAATTGTTATAACTTATTTTATTTCGATATGTCCAGAATATCGGAAAAGCAGAATAAATGTATTACACATCAGCAGTATTTATGGATATTGTAAAACGCAAAACATTATATTAATTAATGTTTTGCGAGATATTTCTCGATATGAAGAAAAATACGCCAATTTCAAATATAACGTCATAAATATTATTTGTATGATATAATGTGTATAATGAATAGCCTATTCATACCTGTAAGATATGGTATTTTTCCTCTTTGGCAGCTTCTACCAGCCCAACCTACTACATGGGTACCCAAACTTACACCAATTAGATGAACGTTATCAAACTTAAATCCAAGAGTGGATAGCCAATCGATGTAGCTGGCTACAAACTTTCCAACGAGTGGGGCATTTGCTACGACTCCTTCTTCGGGGCCACTGGTACCTTTAGTCCAGTCGATAAGTATTACATTTACATCAGACCATTTTAAGAAAGCTAAAAATGAAACATGGACATTTGTACTAAATAATTTAAAACTGAGAAAAGGTTGAAAAACATTTAGAATGAATTCTTAAATATACCTTCAACAACATTTGGGGAATTAGCCATGTTGGTCCACCCATGAGAAAATATTATCAAACGCTTATCCATTTGGAAGTTTGACGCAGACAAATTTTCCAAGTCTCCATTTTTTAGAGGTTGTGAAACGGTAGGATTTTTTCTATGTAAATAATAGATAAAAATAATAAAATAATTATACAATATTGAAAATTCGTAATCATTAAAAATAGCCATTTTTTATTAATAAATATATGAATAAAACATTAAAAAAATAAACTATTAATAATCTTTTATTACCTCGAAAATAGGTTCAATCCAACATCGGTAATCGGATTAAATTTGGTAGGATGACAATCTATATATTGCACTAAAATTGAAAAATACGCAATGAATATATTTGTAGCATTGAAAAATAAATTATGATTAGTAAATTAATAATATTGTATGAGTATACATATGAATATGTACATACATATGTATATATGTAACTTACCACTAATTAGCACAGCGATCAAAATGAAGGCGTAAGTCATTTTGAATAATACTTTGTATGTATATATTCTAAGCAACATTCACGGTATGATAGGTGTGAGTTGAAAATTCTTTTTATATACACTCTGAACTACCATTATCTATAAAATTATCATTTTTTTTATGTAATGTGTGGGAAAACTACAACGTACATAAAATTTCCTTATTATATTTGATCATTTGATAATCATACAGAAGATAATCATTTAAATTGAAGTGCTCGGATAAGATTGTCTTTGAACAGATTACATTTTTATTTGTTCTAAATTTTTTTGGAAAATTTCATTACATCACGAATTTAAAAGTTATCAATATATGTATAATTCTAAATAATAACAGGAAAATAAATGGGAGGTTTTATTAATGTTTTGTTTAAAAATGAAAAAAAAATTAGTACTATAAATTTATTACATATAATACAATGTATTAGTATTACAATAATGTGTATATATGTATGTACATATGTATTACCATTTATATTATTAGCCTTTGTAGAAAGGTTTTTTTGCATTTGTTGTTAAGTAATAAATCCCAGAACTGTAACAAAAATTAATATAGTTATTATTAATGATTTATGTATGTAACATATACATATAATATATGTATGTATGTACATATTTTTAGGATAAGCTCCTCCTAAGTATGATTCGTCCAAATTCGAGCATATTTTGGTGAGTATTTCCTCGTAATTTGCGCATTTCATGGAAACGAATTTTTTGTGATCGATTGAATCCAAATAATACAAAAGAGACACTGCATGCGAGCAACTATCTGAAGTTATGCTTCTGCAACCAGGCATTGATGAACCGAAATTTGGATAAAAATCCGCAGTACCAATTGGATGCGCTATTCCGTGACGACCTGCATTTGTATGGATCACTTCCACATACTTGGCATCATCAGCTCTCAGCTGTTCAGGAGTATCTTCGAATAAGTCCCTAATAGGATCACAAGCTGGAAAAGTTATCAAAATAGTTAATAACTTATTATATGAGGTTTTATATTATATTTTTCGTTTCGAAACCTGTTATGTAAGAAATTTTTCCTTTGTGACAGTTCCTTCCGGCTATGCCAGCTACGTGGCAACCCATACTAACTGCCATTATGTGGACATTATCATGGGGTACTCCTTGGGTTGATAACCAATCGATAAATTCTCCCAAATATTTTCCAACTATTGGCACACGAGGTACAGCCCCTTCCAAACCTTCACAAGATCCTTTGGACCAATCTACAATTATGACATTCACTTCATCCCAATCTAAAAATGCTGAAATATAATAAAATTTAGTAATATAATTTGATCCTAGGCAAGTTTGAAATTATTGAACTCGAATAATGTACATATTACATATGAAGGGCTCAGTGCAAGATAGTGTTAACCATCATTTTTGGCCAAATTTTCCTAAATATGCCATCCTATGTAAAATGATTAATTAAAAAAAAAAAAATTTCAGGAAAATTTGAACCAAAAAGATGGTTGGCACTATCTTGCCCCGAGCCCTTCATATATACTAATTATACTTTTCACTACTAATGCCGTCTCTGGCATTGTTGTCCAACCGTGGCAATAGAATTTCACTGGTTTATCCATTTTGAAATTTGATGTTAGTAACGTGCTATTGTTGTATGTTTCAAGAACTTGACCCTTTTTGGGATTTTTTCTGAAATGTTGGTATGAAGCGTTAGAGGCATAATAACTCATTTCAATAATCAATTAGAGTGTTTATGGATAAAAATGAAACCTTGTATATAGTCTTAAAGCCAATTCAGCTTTTACATTATATACTTCAGGACATGCTAAAATGAAAGACACTGAACAAAAAGGTTATACTTAATTTATAAAGCTTATAACATATATAATTATAAGATAAAAAATAGCTTGAAAAAATATGATATGTTTACCGGTTATTGTAAGAAAAAAAAACAAGTCTAAAGTGGCACGTAGTTCTGACATTTTATCATAAAATATAATAATAGATTCAATGCTTAGGTCTTGTTAGCGTAAGAACGAAAATAATAGTGATCGATACATATGTAAACGTCATATCCATTAGTTCAAATGATAAATATAAATCGTACAGAGCGTTAACAAAAATTGGTTTATAATGAATTGTTATGTTAATTAAAGGAATTTTTTTGTCATAAATGTTTTGTATCTATATTGATATTATAATAGGGCCCTAGCGGATCCAGAAAATGGTCAAGGGGGGGGCCATTTTGAAATTGAAATTGGCCAAATTGAACATCGTATATAACAAAAGGCCAATTGCGAGCGTGCGTGCCCACGTGCGCGCGTGCGTGTGTACGAAATGGATGCGGTGCATCCGATCTAAAATCGCCAGACAAATTGAACGACAGATTAGCGGACGGCTGCTTTAAATGCAATTCTCGTCTTCTCGAATGATAGATTGCACATCAGATGACGGGTAACCTTTCGATGTGCACAGATGCAATTATTAAAATGGTAATTATTAAAATTGAGTTGGATCTTTCGGGCGAGTTTAATAAGGCAAGATTCGATAAGTTCCGAATCGAAAAAATATTGTGAAAACTATGTAACAGTGTTAGTGTCTAAAAGTATTAACAGTGGGAAAAAATCCCAAGTGAAAATACGTACTTTTGACTTTTGATTTGAACTGGACGACTACTTAGAGAGATTTGAAAGCTGAAAAGTACTACAAATGAAAGATACAATACCCGACTACAGATTCCAATATTCATTTTGAACAGGAAATTGACAGATTGTGAGAAACCGACCGAACAACACGAAGATCGCGTGATTTAAAAAACACATATATCTCAGAATCTCGAGCCAATCAACATTTTTTATTACCAGATTCGTGTTCACTGGGCATAGATCTATAAGAAAAGTCATATCTAGTTTCTGAACCATTTTTCGTGTCGAACAGTGTAATTAATCATGTCACTTTTTAGTATTTACTATATAGTATTTTTGTGGGTATTTGTATTTTTGGAGATATTTCGAACATCATTTATACCAGCGGTTTCCAACCCATTTTCGCGTACCACTTGGTGGTACGCGAAAAAAAATCAGTAATGGCGGACATCCAGGAATGAATGATTTACAATCATAAAAATAGAAATATTTTTTATATAATAAATAAACATTATCTTAATTAGTCATCGTCGACGTCAATATGCGCAGTTGATGATGATCGAAAACCTGGCAATTGATACGTTTTCCATTTTGGAGTGCATTTTTGAATTTGAAGAACAACTCGATAATTATCTTTAATGTTGCAGATAAAATTGAAAGTATGATTAGAAAATTATATTTAGATATTATAGATTTTTGAATCTATGTACATATGTATCGAAAAATGGTCAAACTGAAGTATTTGAAACATTACATAATTTCTTATCTGAAAACAAGAATAGTATATATCGGGATATACGTGAAAAAATAATTGAACATGAGATGAAATCATATTTTACGCAGTGCTTCCCCAAGCCTTAAGAAGCAAACAATTGGATTTCAAACCCCTTTGACAATGAACATTTAAAGACAGCTACCCAGGAAAGGGAGAACTTGATTGAACTTTCAAATAATAGCATTTTAAAGCTGAATTTAAAATAAATAAGGTTATTAATTTTTTGGTTTGGTATTAGTAAAGAATATGAACAGCTTTTTGACATAGAGCTTATTAACGATAAATTGTTTTTATTAAAACCATATATTAATAATAGAAATATGACAAAATAGTAGATAATTATATTAAACTTTGCGCATATTACAAATGTGACTCCGCAAATAACTTTTTTTCCTTAAAATTTCTTAGCAAAACTGATCTACATATTACGTGTATCCTGTCTTCACATTCCTTACCATGCAAATACTATATATAATAATTACTCTTGCAAAAACAAATTTCATGAAATACAATCATTTTTTTTTTATTTGGTGGTACAATTTAACGTTATGTACACCAAGTGGTACGCGAGTCAAAAAAGGTTGAGAAACGCTGATCTAGAGTAAAAGTACTACTTACGATTCAAAAAGTATTAGGGTATGAAATTGACTGATTTGTCTTAATTGGTCGTGATTTAATTTTTCACTTTTTAGTATTTCATGTTACTTTTTAGTATTTACTGTATAGTATTTTTGTGGGTATTTGTATTTTTGGAGATATTTCGAACATCATTTATACTATCATTAAATGCTAACTTCACAATTTTTTGTTTTTTGTTTGTCTTAAAATTTTTTTTCTCCTAAACTAAAAAATAAACTGGAACTTTGAATGGCAGGTACGTTGACTCTCATAAAATCGTAAATTAAAGTCTCATTGTATTCAACTTGATCACTTCTGAATTTTGATTTTTTAAAAAGCATTCCGTGTTTCGAACAAAAATTAGATATCTTACATATATACATATGTACATGTCCATGTACATATGTATGTATATTCCTCAAATGCATATATGGATAGTCATGGATACACAATACTTCTAAATGAAATCATCAATATACAATCTGTGTAGTACAAAGATATTTATGTTTTACATTGAATTTTAAATATATTATAATTTTCAACACGACTCTAAGAAATGGAAGTTTGTATGTATAATATGTGCTCATTTCTTATAATAACTATGATCATTTTTAGTATAGATTCATTAAGAATGAGAAAGAAAAAATAGATTCATTAAGTTAAATTTCATACAGTTTTTTATTTTCTTTCAAAAATATACATAATGTAATTAATATCACAGATTAGCCTTGATAGTAAGGCTTTTCAGCATTTGTTGTCAAATAATATACTCCAGATCTAAAAATAATCACGAAAATTAATATGTACATGGACATGGATAAAAAAAAGTATTTATAAAATTAAAACACTTGCTTACATATTTTTAGGAGAAGCTCCACCCATGTAAGAGGTTCCAATATTTGCACAGTTTCCACGATCAATTTCATCATAGTTATTGCATTTCATGGCGACAAATCGTTGATTGTCAATAGAATCAACTAAATATTCCATGGCCCTTCCATGAGAACAGAACTGTCCCACATCATTTTCACAACCAGGCATAGTTTTTCCTCCATTTGGATAAAAATCAGCTGTTCCAGTAGGATAGACTAAGCCGTGGGAAGCAGTATTTGAATGGATAATTTCAACATATTTGGCATCACCAGCATTAACCTTATCGGGATTATTATCCCAAAATCTCTTAGATGGATCACAAGCTAAAAAAAAAATTATTATAAATAAATATAGCAATAAATTTAATTTTATGTAATTAACTTATGAATTAATTACCTGTGAGATAACCAACTTTTCCATTCTCAACGCTTTTGCCAATCCAACCAGCAACATGACTACCTAAGCTGACACCAACCAAATGTACATCGTCAAGTTTGAGTCCAAGTGTTGACAACCAGTCCAATAAACGGGCTGCAAACTTTCCTATAGGTGCAGCCCTCGCTACCACATCCTCTTCAGGTCCGGACGTACCTTTGCTCCAATCTACTACTATAACGTTGACGTCTGATGAAGCCAACGAAGCTAAAATAGTGTACATTTAATATTGTTGAATAGACCATTCGTAAAAAGCAATATTACCCGATAAAAAGTTTTAAAATTACCTGCGACCAATTCTGGAGCATTTACTAAATTTGGCATGTCAGACCATCCATGAGAAAACATTGTCAAAGGTTTGTCCAGTTGGAAATTTGAAGCTTGTAATGTTTCCAAGTTTCCATTTTCAAGTTCTTGGAATACTAATGGATTTTTCCTATTATAGGTGTAATAAAATAAAACATAAGTATTGAATGTATATATACATATGTAAAATAAGAGTGATACTTTGTATTGCTACATATGTACATATGTATGTATTTGTTACCTTGTAAATAATTTGAGAACAACATCTGTTGCTGGATCAAATTTCAGTGGGTTACACTCTATATATTGAACTGTAAATATAAAATTTGTTTCAATGAATAAAAAAAGTAAATCATCGTATATTAAAAAAAAAGTAAAAATCATTTACCACTTGCTATGAGTACAATCAAAAGTAAAGGAAGACCCATTTTTAATGTGCGTTCAAACTCGAATTTGATTGAGAATTAATGATATGAGCTGTGGATAATTTTTTGATACTTATATACATGTACATATCTCTTATCTACAATATGATGACTGAGTGGGTATGTTCACAACACTTGGGAAAATTTACATGTTTTCCAATATCGGATAGATCAATTACGACATACTACTGATGTAAATTCCGATGTGGATTCCCCCCATCAGTTGATAATATTTATCTATAAATTTTAATTATAAATGGGAAAAGAGATATGAGATAAATGTATACGTGTGATATTCAATACACTATTTAAATATTATGTATATATGTATATATGTATAGCATCAAATTGATACCAGTTTTGGTTGTGTCATGGGAAATTTGATTATAAATCGGATAGAGTTTAATGATTATACTTGAATTGATCAATAATAATAACACGGATAACGTTTTAAGACACAAATTAATTGATTTATATTTTTTGATAATTATTGTTCTTCAAAATTTGAATAACTAATAATCATCAATTATAAGGCGGCTAAACATAAAATATAAATAATCTGTATAAAGATAATAAATAACATCTACATTGTTATCGTTTTAAATTTTATTAAAATACAATATATGTACCTATATTGTTCTACATACATTCATGTACATGTACATAATACACATTAGACACTATTGTAGGTGGCGAATTAAAAAAAAATTCTTATTATTAAAGTACAAACGTTTTAAATTACAAACACTAAATATATTCATTAATATTCTGTGAACATGGCAAATACATATAATGGAATTCTTTTCTAATTTAAAAAAGTTGTCTCGTTTTTATTTCTTATCCTTGGGAATATGGAGAAAATGCGTTTGTAGTCAAGTAAAAAAGTCCGACTCTGTAATATATAAAAAAAACCCAGATATACATATGTCATAATATTGATAATATTCATACATAATTTAGCAAAATTTAATTTTATAGATATAGTTATAAATGTATAGTCATTTTACTGTTTTTTCGGGTTAATGCCTCCCATGTGCAGTTGGCTCAAATTGGAACAACGCATCTCAAGTATTTCGTCAAAATTAGCACATTGATTTGCTGTAAATCCACCATTCTCAATAGAGTCTGCAAAATAGTCGTAAGCTCTGCTGTGCGAGTCTCCATCGACAACCGTGCCCGGCATAAGATATCCACCATTTGGATAGAAGTCGTTGTGCCCAATGGAGAAATTCAATCCAAAATGTCTAGAATTTGTGTGGATGATTTCAACATATTTTCCGTCTTGTTTGTCCAGTCTTTCTGAACTGTGTTTCCAATATGTTTTAGCCGGGTCTAAACCTAATTATACAAAAAATATAATCTTCACATACTTAAATGTAAATATAGGTGCATATTTTTTGTAGGAAATTTTAACACGTTCAATTATTTAATAGTTTAATAATCTTTAATTATGTTGCCAACCGGATTTATAAGATATGTTAAAAAATCAATAATTTTCAATTGATATGTAGTAAGTTTTGATTTTTGATTATAAAATATCATTTACATAGGAAGATACTTTTATCTTTAATAATATTGTTCCACATAACAATGTGTTATCAATAGTGTTGGTTATTGGATAAGCATTCGCGTATTAAAAATATATAAATATGTATAATCAATAATAAAATATTATAACATAAGCAAAGTAAAAATATAGTTTTTTCTCTATATAGTCCCTGGCAACTGATCACCAAGTTTGTCATCGCTCAATACAACGCTATACTTTTTTAGGAATCGCACTAGTCACTCAATCAATAATAAAAATCATCGTGACCAGAACAAACGCCGGTAAGGTAACCGAATCTCACTGATTGTGTCACTTGATGGCTCGGGAAACCGGTGAGTTTCCCGGTGTGGCATGCTCCATACAACTGCATACATTTGATTGGTTGAGCAACAAAGACACTCACCAAGTTGCTCACAAGTCACCAGTTGTGGCCAGGCTCTTGGCCACCTCTTTTTGTAATGTAGTTAGTTTAGAAAAGAAGCCCAGGAGCTTACACACGTTTTGATATTCAAAATAAATTTTAAAGTACATCTTGCAAACGAATAGTGGTGTTGTTTTTGCATTTTGATGAAAAAACTGCCGAGGATTGGGTCTTGAACGGTGATACCGAATACCGTCATGTTATATGTACATACACAAATTTATGTATGACCTATATAAATATAAATTTATATAAGTGAATTAAATAAGTAAAATCAAAATCTGTACGTGTACAGTAATACATATACTATCTTGTCGATAATCTTTTGAAGTGACTATTTTTTATTTACCTATGTACGTACATACGATTTACTATATAATAGTATAATATTAATAGAAGATGTATTGTTTTTAAAAATTTCTGCCTTTTTAAAATAAATAGGTAAATAAAAATTGTCTAACAGTGTGGTAACAAGCAAACCTGTTATATATGGGATTTTTCCTCTTTTCAAATGCTTGGCAGCTGAGCTAGCCACATGAGCTCCCGCACTGTAGCCAATCACGTGAAACTTATCGATCATAACTCCATTTTCAATTAACCAATCTATAAAAGTGGAAACTTGTTTTCCAACAGATGGAATGGCGAGAACAACGTCCTCGTAAGGACCAGCAGCATCCATGCCCCAATCCACTGATATAACATTGACATCGTGAAATTTGAGGAATGCTGAAAAATAAACGTTTCATTAAATAATCATCAAACGTTTTATTATTGTTTATTTATGTTTTCAGACCATCTTTGACGCGAATATTCATTTGTGACCACGCGTTTCCTACCCATCCGTGGATTATAATTTTCACAGGTTTATCTTTACGAAAAAAAGACGATTCCAATACTTGTACGTCTCCGTGTGGTATAAGTTGGTAGCTGTCAATGTTTTCTCTAAAAAAATATCCATTAAAATACAAATATCTAATCTTATTACTCATATTGCGCAACATTAGTTCATATTAGTAAAATTAATCGATACACGAATCAATTAGAACGAGTGAGATAATTTTATTTTTTATATTTACCTAGTGGCGAGATAATAGGAAATATTTTTAGGAACGATGGTATCATTCGCCATCACGTAAAACGGGTCCGAATCTTCTGTGTCCGACTCTTTCGTGTCCGACTTCACATTGTTCACTATTAAGATGATGATATATGAATTGTGAAAGCGAGTATGTAAAATGTTTGCAATATAATTTAACAACCTGCGAGAATGAAGAGGCTTATTGTGAACACGTGAATTTTGGTAGAGAGTTGCATTTTGATGCGTCTGTATCTCGTGGCGAACTCGTACATACTGGATTGCTCATTAATATTCATTTGTTTATATAATACTATACATATATACTAGTATCTGCATATGTATATTTCATGACCGAAAAAAAACCTCTTAAAGCTGTCGATATAATAACTGTTCATTTTTTTCATAATCAAATAGTTCTTTGTCTCTTGGTCTATGACAGATATTAATTTTAATCACTGGCAAAGTAAGGAAGGGGGGAAGTGGGGGCGGACCGGTGATTGGATTCTAGGCCGTTGTTTTATTTTGTTTGGTTTTAGACGGGACCAACAGTTCAACTCGAGCTGTTTTCCATTTTGTTAAATTTTCAATATCATCAATATGTATTAATTGCCGACTTCAAAATACGCCAATTTCAAATATAACGACTCAAATATTATTTGTATGATATAATGTGTATAATAAATAAACTATTCATACCTGTAAGATATGGTATTTTTCTTCTTTGGCAGCTTCTACCAGCCCAACCTACTACATGGGTAACCAAACTTACACCAATTAGATGAACGTTATAAAATTTTAATCCAAGGATAGCCAATCGATGAAGCTGGCTACAAACTTTTCAACGAGTGGGGCATTTGCTACGACTCCTTCTTCTGGGCCACTACCTTAAGTCCAGTCATTTTTTACATATATTAATTATTTATTTTATATGTGTTATACTCATATACACACTATATTATAACTAATGTTGTGCCCGTTGAAATTTCAACGGGTGGTTTCAGAAACAAATTGATACATGATTTAAAATAAAGTTACAATACGTGTAGTAATAATTAATCGAGACCCGGAACTGAAACATTAATCCGGATCTGGAGCTGAAAAAATAAACTGGATCCGGTACTGAAAATGGAGGCCGTATTTGGAATTGAAAAAGGAATTTGGATCCGGAATTGAATCAGGAATCCGGATCCGGAACTGAAAATGAAACCGGGATCCGGAACTAAAACATGAATCCGGATCCGGAATTGAAGCAAAAATTGGGAACTGGAACTGAAACAGGAATCCGGATCCGGAATTGAAAAAAGAATCCGGATCCAGAACTGAAAAATAAATCCGAAACTGGAATTGGAAAACTAATCGAAATCGTATTTGAAATCGAATATAACAATAAGTAATAATACATCTTGGCATTCTTTAATTTGTTTTTTTTAAATCTCCATACTGGTTGACGCGTCCGGCACAAACATACATACATCGCGTCCGTTTTTATGAATATTATTTCTTAAGAAATTATAAGTTCTTAAGAAAAGATTAGAGTAGAGTGAATAACCAGAGAAGAATCAATGGAAATAGAAAAGAGAGTATTATTATGAATATTGATTATATAATATATTATCAATATAATTAAAAACATATGCAACAAATTTTATTTGAAATTACAATATAAATTCTAATTCTCATTTTTTTGCCGTTGCGAATAGATTCCATTTCCATATTCCATTTCCCAATGAATATGTAATGTAATGGGGGCGAAGCAGGCCGGAGCGACGTTCCAGCACTTTTTTTCTAAGCCGGAACGCGCTCCGTTACTTTTCTAAATTTGAATTTGAACTGGCAAAATCCGGAAGAGCAAGCAGAATTTTTCAAAGACAGAGGCACACGAGAACAAATTTTAAATATACGACAAACACGTTCTCACATACCGGCTATGAGAGCATTTTCGATACAAATTGAGCGCAAATATAGGCAAATATAGTTCTACTTCCAGTATGTTGGATTTTGTTGGAAATTTTGTATTACTTAAAATCACTATAATTATAATACACATTAAATATCAAGAAAATAAAATAATATTAAGTCAAAATAAAATAATATAAAGTCAAAATAAAATAATATGAAGTCAAAATAAAATAATGAAATATTATTTTAAAAAAAATACTGCTTCCTGTTTATGAATTCAAATCAAAATCTTATCAGCTCTAAGTTCGTATGTACATAAATAATACAAATATAAATTTTCAGCTTGATACATTCAGGGGTGTGGAAAGAATCGTGGTCACTACATTTTTGATTATTCTGAAGAAAAAATTCCACTTTCAGTTTATTAAATTTAGTGATTTTTTTTTTATTTTCATCACATTATACAATAAGAGTCATTTTATTTTCATCACATTATACAATAAGAGTATTTTCATCACATTATACAATATTTTCATCACATTATACATAAAGAAAAATCGAACAAGAATAAACTGCAACTTCCGGTTGACGGAGGCTTATCAAATTTTATATATAACTTGATATTAAGCTTAAATTTCTAGATATGATATTTCAGTACAATAAATTAAAAGGTTTCTGAGAAAAACATAAAAAACATCGATTCTCTAGAGCAGCGTTTCCCAACCTGTGGTACGCGTACCACTTGGTGGTACGCGAAAAAAAATCAGTAATGGCGGACATGCAGGAATGAATAATTTACAATCATAAAAATATACATATTTTTTATATCTAATATATAATTTCGAAAGAGACTTTGTAAGTTTGTATCTTTGTTTGGGAACTTCGAAAAAAAAAATTTCTATGACGACAATTCAATTGGTTGAATATTATATTTTTTTCGATTAAAATAAATTTAATAAAAAAACAAATGAATATTTACTATTAGATTCACCATTTTTAAGCTGTTTATATTACAAATATTGAGCGAAGCCGGGTAAAACAACTAGTAATTAATAAACATTATCTTAATTAGTTATCGTTGACGTCAATATGTACAGACGATGATCGAAAATCTTGCAATCGATACGTTCTCCTCAGATCCGGCATGGATTTTGGAGTGCATTTTTAAATTTACGCTCCAATAAATAACTTGAATTTGACACTTGAGAACAGTTCGATAATAATCTTTAATGTTGCAGATAAAATTGAAAGTACATATGATAAGAAAATTAGATTTTTGAAATTTATGTGTCGAAAATGATGAAACTTAAGTAAAATTTATTTTCCATAAAATTTCTTACCAAAACATATCTATATATTGCGTGTATCCTGTCTTCACATTCCTTACCATGCAAATACTATATATAATAATTACTCTTGCAAAAACAAATTTCATGAAATACAATCATTTTTTTTTTATTTGGTGGTACAATTTAACGTTATGTACACCAAGTGGTACGCGAGTCAAAAAAGGTTGAGAAACGCTGATCTAGAGTAAAAGTACTACTTACGATTCAAAAAGTATTAGGGTATGAAATTGACTGATTTGTCTTAATTGGTCGTGATTTAATTTTTCACTTTTTAGTATTTCATGTTACTTTTTAGTATTTACTGTATAGTATTTTTGTGGGTATTTGTATTTTTGGAGATATTTCGAACATCATTTATACTATCATTAAATGCTAACTTCACAATTTTTTGTTTTTTGTTTGTCTTAAACTTTTTTTTCTCCTAAACTAAAAAATAAACTGGAACTTTGAATGGCAGGTACGTTGACTCTCATAAAATCGTAAATTAAAGTCTCATTGTATTCAACTTGATCACTTCTGAATTTTGATTTTTTAAAAAGCATTCCGTGTTTCGAACAAAAATTAGATATCTTACATATATACATATGTACATGTCCATGTACATATGTATGTATATTCCTCAAATGCATATATGGATAGTCATGGATACACAATACTTCTAAATGAAATCATCAATATACAATCTGTGTAGTACAAAGATATTTATGTTTTACATTGAATTTTAAATATATTATAATTTTCAACACGACTCTAAGAAATGGAAGTTTGTATGTATAATATGTGCTCATTTCTTATAATAACTATGATCATTTTTAGTATAGATTCATTAAGAATGAGAAAGAAAAAATAGATTCATTAAGTTAAATTTCATACAGTTTTTTATTTTCTTTCAAAAATATACATAATGTAATTAATATCACAGATTAGCCTTGATAGTAAGGCTTTTCAGCATTTGTTGTCAAATAATATACTCCAGATCTAAAAATAATCACGAAAATTAATATGTACATGGACATGGATAAAAAAAAGTATTTATAAAATTAAAACACTTGCTTACATATTTTTAGGAGAAGCTCCACCCATGTAAGAGGTTCCAATATTTGCACAGTTTCCACGATCAATTTCATCATAGTTATTGCATTTCATGGCGACAAATCGTTGATTGTCAATAGAATCAACTAAATATTCCATGGCCCTTCCATGAGAACAGAACTGTCCCACATCATTTTCACAACCAGGCATAGTTTTTCCTCCATTTGGATAAAAATCAGCTGTTCCAGTAGGATAGACTAAGCCGTGGGAAGCAGTATTTGAATGGATAATTTCAACATATTTGGCATCACCAGCATTAACCTTATCGGGATTATTATCCCAAAATCTCTTAGATGGATCACAAGCTAAAAAAAAATTATTATAAATAAATATAGCAATAAATTTAATTTTATGTAATTAACTTATGAATTAATTACCTGTGAGATAACCAACTTTTCCATTCTCAACGCTTTTGCCAATCCAACCAGCAACATGACTACCTAAGCTGACACCAACCAAATGTACATCGTCAAGTTTGAGTCCAAGTGTTGACAACCAGTCCAATAAACGGGCTGCAAACTTTCCTATAGGTGCAGCCCTCGCTACCACATCCTCTTCAGGTCCGGACGTACCTTTGCTCCAATCTACTACTATAACGTTGACGTCTGATGAAGCCAACGAAGCTAAAATAGTGTACATTTAATATTGTTGAATAGACCATTCGTAAAAAGCAATATTACCCGATAAAAAGTTTTAAAATTACCTGCGACCAATTCTGGAGCATTTACTAAATTTGGCATGTCAGACCATCCATGAGAAAACATTGTCAAAGGTTTGTCCAGTTGGAAATTTGAAGCTTGTAATGTTTCCAAGTTTCCATTTTCAAGTTCTTGGAATACTAATGGATTTTTCCTATTATAGGTGAAATAAAATAAAACATAAGTATTGAATGTATATATACATATGTAAAATAAGAGTGATACTTTGTATTGCTACATATGTACATATGTATGTATTTGTTACCTTGTAAATAATTTGAGAACAACATCTGTTGCTGGATCAAATTTCAGTGGGTTACACTCTATATATTGAACTGTAAATATAAAATTTGTTTCAATGAATAAAAAAAGTAAATCATCGTATATTAAAAAAAAGTAAAAATCATTTACCACTTGCTATGAGTACAATTAAAAGTAAAGGAAGACCCATTTTTAATGTGCGTTCAAACTCGAATTTGATTGAGAATTAATGATATGAGCTGTGGATAATTTTTTGATACTTATATACATGTACATATCTCTTATCTACAATATGATGACTGAGTGGGTATGTTCACAACACTTGGGAAAATTTACATGTTTTCCAATATCGGATAGATCAATTACGACATACTACTGATGTAAATGCCGATGTGGATTCCCCCCATCAGTTGATAATATTTATCTATAAATTTTAATTATAAATGGGAAAAGAGATATGAGATAAATGTGTACGTGTGATATTCAATACACTATTTAAATATTATGTATATATGTATATATAGCATCAAATTGATACCAGTTTTGGTTGTGTCATGGGAAATTTGATTATAAATCGGATAGAGTTTAATGATTACTGAATTGATCAATAATAATAACACGGATAACGTTTTAAGATACAAATTAATTGATTTATATTTTTTGATAATTATTGTTCTTCAAAATTTGAATACCTAATAATCATCAATTATAAGGTGGCTAAACATAAAATATAAATAATCTGTATAAAGATAATAAATTACATCTACATAGTTATAGTTTTAAATTTTATTAAAACACAATATATGTACCTATATTGTTCTACATACATACATATGTACATGTACATAATACACATTAGACACTATTGTAGGTGGCGAATTAAAAAAAAAAATTCTTATTATTAAAGTACAAACGCTACATATATTCATTAATATTCTGTGAACATGGCAAATACATATAATGGAATTCTTTTCTAATTTAAAAAAGTTGTCTCGTTTTTATTTCTTATCCTTGGGAATATGGAGAAAATGCGTTTGTAGTCAAGTAAAAAAGTCCGACACTGTAATGTATAAAAAAAATAGATATACATATGTCATAATATTGATAATATTCATACATAATTTAGTAAAATTTTATTTTATAGATATAATTATAAATGTATAGCCATTTTACTGTTTTTTCGGGTTAATGCCTCCCATGTGCAGTTGGCTCAAATTGGAACAACGCATCTCAAGTATTTCGTCAAAATTAGCACATTGATTTGCTGTAAATCCACCATTCTCAATAGATTCTGCAAAATAGTCGTAAGCTCTGCTGTGCGAGTCCCCATCGAAAACCGTGCCCGGCATTAGATATCCACCATTTGGATAGAAGTCGTTGTGCCCAATGGAAAAATTCAATCCGGAATGTCTAGAATTTGTGTGGATGATTTCAACATATTTTCCGTCTTGTTTGTCCAGTCTTTCTGAACTGTGTTTCCAATATGTTTTAGCCGGGTCTAAACCTAATTATACAAAAAATATCAATCTTCACATAATTAAATGTAAAAATAGGTGCATATTTTTTGTAGGAAATTTTAACACGTTCAATTATTTAATAGTTTAATAATCTTTAATTATGTTGCCAACCGGATTTATAAGATATGTTAAAAAATCAGTAATTTTCAATTGATATGTAGTAAGTTTTGATTTTTGATTATAAAATATCATTTACATAGGAAGATACTTTTATCTTTAATAATATTGTTCCACATAACAATGTGTTATCAATAGTGTTGGTTATTGGATAAGCATTCGCGTATTAAAAATATATAAATATGTATAATCAATGCATATTTTTTTACGAAATTTTAACACGTTCAATTATTTAATAATCTTTAATTATGTTGCCAACCGGATTTATAAGATATGTTAAAAATCAGTGAAATTATCTCTCTTTTTGTCATACAGTCATGCTTAATGTGCGCGGGCAGCATAAGGAAGCAAAAAAAAATCTGTTCCTCTTGTTCCTCACTTGTAGTTTTACCGCATGTATATATATATATATATATATATATATATATATATATATATATATATATATATATATATATATTCCCAAAATTTTTGACATCATCCTTCACCGTTTGATTCTTGCGCAGTTTAAAAGATTATTGTGTGATGAGCAACATGGTTTTACACCCTGTCGTTCCACTACCACTAATCTCGCCTGCTTCACACATTTGATCATGTCTAAAGTTGACGTTGGTCAGCAAGTTGATGTAGCCTACTTTGACTTTCGTAAAGCCTTTGATCAAGTCAATAATGACGCTCTTTTGATCAGGTTAGCTGAAGTGGGTTTTTCAACGCGTCTTCTTAAACTCTTTGCTTCTTATCTTAGTGATAGGAAGCAATTTGTTAGATATGGTCTTTATGAATCTCCTTCATTTTTTACTCGATCTGGTGTTACTCAGGGGTCCACTTTAGGCCCATTACTATTTACAATTCTTATTAATAACCTCCCTAGAGTTTTATGTAATGCATCATGTCTCTTGTTTGCTGACGACGTTAAATTATTTTTTGCTGTCAAGGATGAGAGGCAAGCCTCTCTCCTTCAAGCTGATATTAACGCTGTCTTGGAGTTCAGTTCTAGTTTAGGCCTTAAACTTAATTTAAACAAATGTGCAATTATGAGCTATGGACGTGCACATTCGCTCTATTGTCACGGATATTCCATTAGATCCGTCTTGTTGAAGCGTGTGGAATCTATTGTCGATTTGGGTATCACTTTTGATCCTCAGCTCACCTTTCACAACCATATCAAAAAAGTCGCTGACGTTTCCTTTCGTCGACTTGGATTTGTTTTGAGATATGCAAGATTATTCTCCAATCCTTTGTCTTCTCGCTTGCTTTTCAATTCGCTTGTGAGAAGTAAGCTAGAGTATAATGCGATTGTGTGGAATCCGCATGAAGCAAATTACTCTCTGATGATTGAGAAAGTGCAAAAAGCATTTCTTCGTTTCCTATATAGGAAAGAATATGGGTATTACCCATATCTCTACCCCACTCCTTTCCTTTTGGGCATGCTTGGGTATAATTCCCTTGAACTTCGGAGAAACTTCTCATTAATTCGTTTCGTTCTCCTGCTCTTACGTGGTAATACGTCATGCCCGTTGTTGCTGGAGCAGTTGGGGCTTTATGTCCCTAATCACTATGTGCGTGGTAGACATCATCATTTGTTGGCTGTACCTCCTGCCCGCACAGTCCTTTTTCGAATGGCTCCTATTCCAAGAGCTATCCGACTTCTTAATGAAATCGTTGCTGCCGAGACTGAATGTGGTATTTTCCACCTTAGTGAGCGTAAATTGTCGGAAATTACTCTAACCCATTTATCTGGTAGTCTGCGCTCATCATTGTTTTCATGATTGATTGTGATTTATGAGTGAAATTTTGATTAACTCTCTTCCATTTGGGCCTACAGGGATGTTTTGTATTTGTAGTTTTTTCTTACATATTTATTGAAACTGGCTGTAGGTGCAAGGCATTCCTTATGCTATATTTTATTTGATATTTTTACTTTATCTGTTATTATTAAATGCTATTTTTTATGTATGTATGGATGTATTTATGTTTATGTTTAATTGTTATTTTGTTTTTTTTCTTTTTTGTGTTATATTTTTTGACCATTGTGGCGCTTTAGGAATTCCTGTTATGCCACAATGGTCTGTTTAAAATAAATAAATAAATATATATATATATATACATATATATATATATATATATATATATATATATATATATATATATATATATATATATATATATATATACATATATATATATATATATATATATATATATATATATATATACATATACATAGGATTTACTATATACATAATAGTATAATATTAATAGAAGATGTATTGTTTTTAAAAATTTCTGCCTTTTTAAAATAAATAGGTAAATAAAAATTGTCTAACAGTGTGGTAACAAGCAAACCTGTTATATATGGGATTTTTCCTCTTTTCAAATGCTTGGCAGCTGAGCTAGCCACATGAGCTCCCGCACTGTAGCCAATCACGTGAAACTTATCGATTATAACTCCATTTTCAATTAACCAATCTATAAAAGTTGAAACTTGTTTTCCAACTGATGGAATGGCGAGAACAACGTCCTCGTAAGGACCAGCAGCATCCATGCCCCAATCCACTGATATAACATTGACATCGTGAAATTTGAGGAATGCTGAAAAATAAACGTTTCATTAAATAATCATCAAACGTTTTATTATTGTTTATTTATGTTTTCAGACCATCTTTGACACGGATATTCATTTGTGACCACGCGTTTCCTGCCCATCCGTGGATTATAACTTTCACAGGTTTATCTTTACGAAAAAAAGACGATTCCAATACTTGTACGTCTCCGTGTGGTATAAGTTGGTAGCTGTCAATGTTTTCTCTAAAAAAATATCCATTAAAATACAAATATCTAATCTTATTACTCATATTGCGCAACATTAGTTCATTAGTAAAATTAATTGATACACGAATCAATTATAAGGCGTGAGATAATTTTGTTTTTCATATTTACCTAGTGGCGAGATAATAGGAAATATTTTTAGGAACGATGGTATAATTCGCCGTCACGTAAAACGGATCCGAATCTTCCGTGTCCAACTCTTTCGTGTCCGGCTTCACATTGTTCACTGTTAAGATGATATATGAATTGTGAAAGCGAGTATGTAAAATGTTTGCAATATAATTTAACAACCTGCGAGAATGAAGAGGCCTATTGTGAATACGTGAATTTTGGTAGAGAGTTGCATTTTGATGCGTCTGTATCTCGTGGCGAACTCGTACATACTGGATTGCTTATTAATATTCATTTGTTTATATAATATTATACATATATACTAGTATCTGCATATGTATATTTCATGACCGAAAAAAAAAACCTCTTAAAGTTGTAGACATAATAACTGTTCATTTTTTTCATAATCAAATAGTTCTTTAACTCTTGGTCTATGAAATATATTAATTTTAATCACTGGCAAAGCAAGGAAGGGGGCAAGTGGGGTCGGACCGGTGATTGGATTCCAGGCCGTTGTTTTATTTTGTTTGGGAGTCGTGGGAGATTGACCACCATTTGACCGAATAAAACTACTGTTTATTCGGATAACGCGATGAACTTCGTAGGAGCCAATCGAGAGCTCAAATGGGTATAATCAATTTTTATTTGAATAAAGATTTCAAGAAAGTCAATCTGTCCTCGCACAAATAGAATCGAAGTTCATTTGACCGCGATCGCCGCATATTGGCAGATTATGGGAATCCGCAGTAAAAATGATGAAATATCATTTAAAAATAGTATGGTTTTCGCCAATCGCACATTTGAGTCGTTGGCAACTCTCGCTGCGCAGGTTGAAGCGTGTTTGATTTCACGTCCTTTAACCGCTATTTCAAATGATCCTAATGACCTTCTTCCTTGACTCCCGGGCTCTTTTTAATCGGCCGACCTTTGTTAGCCATGCCCCAACCAAACAAACGTGACCTAACTAAACTGTCGATACAATATCTTCAGATTCAACAACTACAGCATCATTTTGGAAACGTTGGGCATCGGGATACTTATCATCATTATAATCCAGGAGCAAGTGGAAGAGAGTAAATCAAAATGCACGGGATCCCGGTGTTTTCTGGAACCGTGAATCCCGGTGCTGAAACTAGTCTGTATACCGGGATTACGGTGCTTGCAGAAATTATTTAAAAAATATTATTTTTACAAAAATAATATGGAAAAAAACATAAAACAATATTATATAATGAAAAATGGTGGGATGAGCAATGATAGTCATAGTCCATTTGTTTGCCACCCGTTTCGACGCCGGCTTGCCGTTTCCCAGAAATGGTATGAACGACCTGTCGCAGATATTTTGCTCAACCGCAATGATATTTAAAGCATATTTTAACTTTTTCTAGATCACATCTTATGAAATCGGACTGAAATTTCTTACTTGTAATAGAAATTATTAATATTATACCCCAATACTTTTTTCTAAACCGAAAATAATACTTTTAATTTAGAGAATCAAGGTTTTTTATGTTTTTCTAAGAAATCCTTTAATTTATTGAACTGAAATTTTACCAACTTATGTATAAAAGTTGGTAAGCATACGTCAACCAGAAGTGGCAGTGTACTCTTGTTCAATTTTTTCTTCCACTATTTTTTTTAGATCCCTTTAACATGTGTGCTCTTCACGTAAAAATTCAAGTATAATTATTGTATCAATGAAAAAAAATCACTAAATATAATAAACCGGAAGCGGGATTTTTTCCTCTTAGAAAAGTCAAAAATGTTGTCACAACGATTCTTTCCACGCCCTGAAAATATTTAGCTGAAAATTTATATTTGTATTATTTTTGTACTAACGGAGTTAAGGTTTTGGTCGGAATTCGTAAACCGGAATTAGAACATTAGTCTTGTGTAAGTTTTCCTACATTTGTGTTCAATTTGTATTGAAAATGCTCATAGCCGGTATGTGTGAAAGTGTATGTACATACATACATGTGTTAGATTATCGAATTTTGTTTTTTATCCTTCTTATATTCCTCAAATACATAGATAAAGTCGTAGGTTGGTCACATCCGAATTTTTTACATAAAGTAAATTTAATTGGAGTATTTTTATATTAGGTGGATTGTTTCGATGAATAATTACTAGACGGTACAAAATATTTGTAAAAAACGAATCAAAGCGATGTTTTTTTACTTTATTCAATTACATTTTCGGATGTGTTTTCTTTAATCTTAGAAATTTATGGATGCGAACCGAAAATTTAAAGAATGTAGCCAAACTCTCAAAATTAGAACGCCAATATGGGAGTATTTTTTGCGTTAAGCATCGGGAGAGTTTGCAAAATGCAATTGAACGTTTTTGAAATATGAAAACATGCAATTGAAGTTTTTTTCTTATACATGTGAAATCCCGGTGCTAGCACCGGGATCCCGGGATCGGAAATTCCCAGCACCGCAATCCCGATGCTGAAGTAACCTTCCGGGATTGGAAGCACTACCCACTACCAATCAGTGAAAGTGAAAATGAACCACTCCCCAGTGATAAATAGGGGGAGTAGGTATTTAGCGTGCAAACAAATTCAAAATAATTTCTGATAAATACATAGCCTCTGCAATAAACAATAAACGTGAAAATACATAACCTCTGCAATAAATAATAAACGCCAAGATAATAAGAATAACAATCGATCTGTCAAAACAATAATAAACAAACAACTGTCAAACTTGACATCTTACTCAACAACAACAATAAATAATTTTTGGAGAAAACATTATATTATATTAATAAATTATATTATATCATTATATTATATTATATTAATCTTCGTGTCTTATCTATTTACTCCAATGAACCCTTAATTTATTATTATTAATTATTAATTACACTGTTCGACACGAAAAATGGTTCAGAGACGAGATATGTTTTTTTTAGATCTATGCCCAGTAAACACGAATCTGGTAATAAAAAAATGTTGATTGGCTCGAGATTTCGGATTTTTCTATATCTTGGTGTTTGGTCGATGTCTCAAAATCTGTCAATTTCCTGTTCAAAATTGATATTGGAATCTATTTTTTTTTAATTCAGCTTTTAAAATGCTACCACTTGAAAGTTCAACTAAATTCTCTTTTTTCTTGACTGATAATGACGTAGCTGTCAGAAAATGTTCATTATCAAATGCGATTGAAATTCAATTATTTGCTCCTTCAGGTTTGGGGAAATACTGCGTAAAAGTTATTTTTATGCTATTTTTTCACGTATATCCCCAGACAAACGAATCTTGGTTTTGAATAAGAAATTATGTAAGATTTCAAATACTTCAGGTTGATCATATTCGATACGCAGCTTCCTAATCTAATTTCTTATCATAAAAATGTAATTTCCTAATCATACTTCCAATTTTATCCGCAACATGAAAGATCGTCATCGAGCTGTTCTGAAGTGTCAAATTCAAGTTATTTATTTATTGGAGCGCTAACGCGGTAAATTTAAGAATGCATTCCAAAATCCATGCCGGATCAGAGGAAACCGGTATTGATTGCCGGATTTGCGATCATCGACTGTATATATTGATGTCGACTATGATTAATTAAGATAATGTTTATTAATTATATAAAAAATATTTCTATTTTTATGATTTTAAATCATTCATTCCTGCATGTCGGCCATTACTGATATTTTTTCGCATACCACCAACCATCAATCGAGTACCACCAAGTGGTACGCGTACCGTGGGTTGGGAACCGCTGCTCTAGGTGATTGATCAATTTACATCAGTATTCAATATTATTCCTATTTAAAATACAGTCCACTTGATTCCAAGAACTGATTTAATCAATTTTATTTACGACCATTTTATGTCTTAATGACTTTTATCTTTTAGTGACTTAGTGTTTTGATGACTTTTATAAATTATTCTTTCATTATGTTATTATTACATTGTAAGCTATTTAAGTATGATTAATTTTATATGTATCTTAGATATTCTGTCAAAACTTGTGTTGTTAACTTGTTATCTCTTCCATGATATATTGTTAATGTATTTCTTTGGTGATTTCAATTCTTATATGTAATCTAACAGAGTTAATTACATAAATTATATCAGTTTTCGATTTTATTATACAGTCCACTACGTATGAAGTACTGATTTAATTAATGTATTTACCAATTGAATTTTATTACCAAAATAAGGGCTTCAAACCAACCCGTATCCAATTAACTTGATCTAAGGTTACACTCTTGTTAAATTTGTTTTTATTTATGTAGTATTAACCTACAAATCACTTTATGATGTAAACTTATAAGTTAATTCATATTTACCTTCTAAAGGGGAAATATGGATAGACTCGTGTTTATGTTTGTTAAGACATACAAATGTTCCCCCACCTCTCAATG
The DNA here is from genome assembly GCF_051622035.1 of Arctopsyche grandis. Classification (NCBI taxonomy): domain Eukaryota; kingdom Metazoa; phylum Arthropoda; class Insecta; order Trichoptera; family Hydropsychidae; genus Arctopsyche; species Arctopsyche grandis. Next base: position 17,055,717 of record NC_135355.1, read on the forward strand.
TAATGCTCAATGAGGGGTATTGCGCACGAACATTTCATTAGACACGCTTATCCGCTGGTAAGGAGCGGACCTAGGGCTTCCAAGCCGGTTTAAACCGAAACGGAAAAGCGGGCTTTTGAAAAACCGAAGTATAGATTCGTCGGAAGTTCAACTCATTGGGTAATTCAGGAGAGTTATATATCGTTAAATAATAAAGGATTTACACAAGAAAGGATCTACAAAAAAAAAGTGAGAATTACAAGACCTTAGCCTTAATATCGCATTCTAGTAAAGTATTGCTGTATATGATTAAAGATCGTTTGAGCAGTTACCTTGGATGGCAAATACCGAACGAACAAGCAGGGTTTGTAAAAGGCAAAGGGACGAGGGAACAAATACTGAATATACGTCAGCTTATTGAAAAATGTCGGGAGTTTCAAACTCCAGCCGTTCTTTGTTTTATAGACTATAAAAAAGCTTTTGACTTTGTGAACTGGGACTATCTGTGGAAAGTTCTACTGGACATGGGAGTCCCCATGCATCTTGTAAAAATAATAAAGATAACAATGCAGTAGTTCGAATCAATTCGCTAAACTCGAAAAATTTTCGAGTACAACTTTGAGTAAGGCAAGGGTGTATATTATCTCCAGACCTATTTAATATATATGGAGAGTATATAATGCGTAGAGCATAAGATGGTTGGAAGGGTGGAGTGTCTATTGGTGGAAAAAAACTATACAATCTTCGGTATGCGGATGACACAACGCTCATAGCTAATAATCATGAAGAAATGGCCGAACTGATCCGTCGTGTTGAAACAGAGAGTAATGTGCTTGGCCTCCAGATAAACCGCCCCAAAAAAAAATTACGATAATTGACCGTCACCAACAGCTGCAAAACAACAACTCAGCTTTAAACGGTATAGAGGTGGTCGATAATTTTGTCTATCTGGGGTCACTCATATCTAACAACGGCGGCAGCGAATTGGAAATACGGCGCCGGATTACATTAGCAAAATCGGCAATGTCACAACTAACGAAGATTTGGAAGAATAGAGCCATTACAACTGCTGTCAAAATCCATCTCGTGAAGAGTCTCGTTTTTTCTGTCTGCCTTTATGGTGTCGAGACGTGGACCATGAAGGCGGCGGATAGACGGAGAATTGATGCCTACGAGATGTGGTCCTGGAGACGGCTACTGCGCGTGCCTTGGAAAGACAAACGCACGAATGTGTCTATTATTGGAGAATTAAAAATCAAGGATAGACTGTTAACAATATGTCTGAAACGTATATTGCAGTTCTTTGGCCACATTGCATGAAGAGGTGAGGAGAGCCTGTAGCGGTTGGTTGTGGTTGGTAGCGTCGAAGGCAGAAGAGCCAGAGGCAGATCCCCCGCACGCTGGACTGACCAAGTATCTGCAGCGACGGGCGCTTCCACGGTAGCAAGTCTTCGCCTGGCCGAATTTAGAACTGAATGGAGGCAGCTGGTTGACCAGACATCATAGTCACGATCTTCAGTGATGAGGGAACCGACAGCAATATAATAAAGGATTACAAAGATGGCAGATAGACAATTCAATCAACTCCACATCATTCCCCAACATGGTCCATCGAACCGGACCCCCCCAGAACTTTTTTTATTAAACAGATGGATTGAAATACATATTTAAAGCCTTCAGTGAAAATTATATCCCCTAGAAAAATATTCCAAGAACAAATGCACCCTATAGACTTTTCTTTGATGAATAATATGTGGTCCAGTGATAAACGCATCTAAATGTTTGCTAATCACAGTATAATTTTAGCTAGTGTGGTGTAAAATTTTATATGAGTGTAATAGCTGTGCGTCCATGATTATCCTATAACTGTGCGTCCATGTTTCTTTTTAATAATTCAAATATTATATATAAAATGACTTGGTTTTGGATTTGAAAAAAAAAGGTCACCTTATTATAGAAACAATGAGCTTTTAACCAGGGACTCGAACCGGAACCGAACCGAAAACTGAAAACCGGAATAACCGTTATTTTTGTCGGAATGAAAACCGAACCAATATTTTTTTCGGTTCAGTAAAATTAATATATTTACTTTGGAATAAACATACAGGACATGTATGTACATACAGGACAAACATACAGGAATGTACATATATTAAAAATATGTTTTGAAAAATTTTAGAAAAATATAATATCGATATCAAACAAATCTATGGAGCTAATATGATCAAAAACTAAATGGAGCTAATATGATCAAAATTGTCAACTTTTTAGTAACCCAAATAGACGAAGAAAACCAGAGTATTAATTATGAAAGACATTATGAAGCAAATATACTGCCTTCCATTAAAAACTGTTCTTTCCCTCATCTCATCGAAATAAAATATGTGGCACATACTTTACAATTAGCATTCATGAACTCATTATATATCATAGATATCAATGAACACATTATAAATTGGCTATCAAAAGTGCGCGATTCAAACACATGTGAACGGAAAAGCACGAGTAAATATGTACACCCATACCTGTAAAATTAACTTCTAGAATAAAACAAACTACTAGATTCTATCTAAACTGTTGTTGCATTTTTGTTCCTGAAAGCAGGACCCGATGAAAAGTTGGTAAGCCTAGAGAAAGTCAATTAAGTATGAATAAATAAAATGTATTTTATTTGCTACATCAGAATCCGCCCTCAATTCTGAAGGGGCAAGCTACACACGCTAGGAAATGTTCTCCTATAAAATTTTAATTATGTATATGATCAAAATGGTTCGGTGAATACATTCCAAATGTGAATCGCTACCAGGATAACCGCCGCTACGAAAGTCGCTCGCGCGGGTCTCCTCTCACACGAAAATTGCCGTACAGAAATTTGCCCAAATCTCGTATAAAAACGCATTTGTTGAGCAATATTCGGGCAATTTTCTGTACGGCAATTTTTCTGTGTGACGAATTTTCGTGCGATAGGAAATCCACGCGAGTGATTTTCGTAGCGGTGGTTATCCTGGTAGCGATTTACATTTGGGATGTAGCCCGTTTACCGATCACAATAAGTTAAAAGCGAAAGCCGAATAAAGAGAGGTATGGTACGGTGTGGGTATATTTACATTAACTTGCCAATATTTCAATGCAAGAGAACCGAAAACCGAAAACCGGAACTGAATTAATATATATTTTTTTACCGAGTTGGAACGAAAAAAATAACGGTTCGATTTTAACTACATATATATATAAATATGCTTTTAACTACATAATGCCAACCAGGTTTAAAAATTTCGTTGATAACACTGAGTAACAAAAAATCATGTTTTTGAGTTACCAGAGCGGAGACTAGCCAATCTTTACTAAGTTTGACCCACTGAATTCGAATATGATATTGATTTTTATTGGTGAGTGATCGTTTACGAGATATGAGCGTTTAAAAAAATCCGCGATTTTTACAGTTTTTTGGCTTTTGCGGTCTTTAACTCAAAAAGATTGGCTAGTCTCCGCTCTGGTATTTTTTTTGTTGCTCAGTGTAATTTTTCATTGATATCTGTAGCTGTTTTTGAAAAGTTTTAAGCCTTAAAATAAAAATTACAATCTACACATTTAAAAAAATTTATTTTTAATAATCACATTTGTAATAAAAATCTAATCTATAGGAATTCAACAATAAAAATACACTTATTTGCTACGAAATTCTAAGATAATTTGTAAATCAATGATTGAATATATTAATATAACCTTATAATAAAAATACTTTAGATATCGTTTGGTCTGAAATTGTTGATTTGTTTGGATTTTCTCTGCTGCTTGTTTGCGGAAACTGGCGTTGTACTTTCCGGATTTATAGTAGTGGTTTTTAACGGATCTGGCGTGACTTCATCTTCTTCGTCATCTGTTGGTTCTGTACCGTTTGATTTTCCGAAAGCTAGACCGAGCAAATTCGAAAAGAACGCTATTCCTTCCTCTGCAGATTCATTCACAGCTTGGAATATCGCTGAAGTATTAATTCCAGCGGTTGCAACTTCTGGTACTTCATCACTGAAAACAAGAAACAAATCGTTAAATTAAAAATATATGTGTACACATTTACGTATGTATGTATGTAGTATGTATGTAGGGACGTAGTTAATGTACAAAGTTTAAAATGACTTACGTTTCGTATTCAGACGCTGTTTCATTTTTAGTAGTTTCCATTGTCATACCATCAGGACCTGATCGGAAACATCCTAACGGGAATTCGAACTGAGATTCTCCTAATAAAGTTGGCTCCAGTTGAAGACAGCCTCTGAGCCCGTCGGTAGTTGGAGCCAGTTCTGTGAGACGAGCGCATAGTTGGGCAACTTTCGATATTAAATTCATGCACGTAGGTTCTGGATTAGGTCCTGTAACAAATATATTTTACGAGCATACACATATAAATATATTTGAATGTATTTTATAATTAGATAAATTAAATTACCTTTAACCGTTTGACTGTGAAGCAAACTGTTTCCATACGAAACATTAACAGCAAACCCGTCTTCTTGGGATAAATATTTCATTCTTACGCATCCTGTGATATAAAAAAATTAAGTACGAGTTTGAATAAAATATTTTTTATCACCTTTTGAATTTTTCATTGCTTACCAGGTCCTCCCAAATCGATAAATGTTAAGTTAAAATCAACGCAGCATATGCATGATGGTCCATCACAAAGGCAACTCCTTTGTCCTCCAGGTGGTGCTTCGTCATTTTCTTCAGCTCGAAGTTCTGGGGATTTCTCACTTATACTCCATTCTAGTAAATCTAAAAAAAAATTAATTGATTTTCAAACCAAAAGATACTTGTACAACATAACGCTCATAAAATTGATTAATTTATTAGTACTTTCTCTCTATTAGAAAGTACGTAAATTATTTGAGCAGAATGCCAAAGTTGTTGACATATAAAAATGTTTTGGGCTATATAAAAATGTAAATATATTTACGATTACAAAATTGTAATGATTATGAATCTATTATATTACATAGATTACGAAACGGTCGTCAAAAAAGTAGTACTTTTGATAGTATGAATGTTGAAAATGCACATGGGTTGATATTGAAAGTGCATATGGGCGTTTGGATCAAGCTCATACAGAAGTCACGACTTATAATAATTTGCATGGGTGGTACCGCAAAAGCGAAACTTTCTTCGGGTCACTGTAAGAACGAGGTCTGTGCCACTTCCTTGATAATACGATATTTAGTCCGACCGTGAAAGTTTTACTCTTTGATTGACGCGTTCGCCGCGTACTCAACATCACTTGGGTATTAATAGCTTTTTTGAAAGAGTAAAGATACCATCGGATAACAACAAATTGACCCAAATCGAAAGGGAAACGAATTCAAGTGCGAAGGTCAAAATCGAAAATATTTCACGTGTCGAAAGTTGCGTGAAAGTGTTTAGAGATAACTACGCTAACAATAACAGTTAAAAAAACCTATAACTACGATATGTACTTATTAATTGTTACAGAATTCGAAATAAAAAAAAAGATTTACTTAAAAGTTTTTCAACATTATTTTCTTTGCATACATACATATGTACACTTTTATGTATGCATATGCAGAAATTGTTATATTAGGAATATAAAAAATAAAACTCATTAAAAAAATTAGTGTAATTTTTGTTAAGATGATCTATTTGAAGATGATATTTAATAAAACCTTGTAAAAAGTCAAACTACTTTATAACCGCTATAAAAATATTTGTGAAGAATTAAATAGGAAGTCTTTATATAATTTGTTTAAATAAAGTAATACCCCGTATAGCCCAAGGAATTTGTTACTTTAAAATAACTAAAATAAAAATACACATAAAGGAGTTACGCCATTCTAAGGAATAAATCAACTTTTTTTTTGTTAAATATTTATATTATTAGAATTTACTCTTTAGTTAGTCTTATATAAACATGTAAATTAAAGATATTTAAAAGAATTTCAAAGATAATCTATTCTACTATTTTTTATAACGTCATAAAACCATAGTTTTGAAAACTTTTAAAAAATTCATTTATCAGTTTAAATTTTATGTTCGCACTTTTATCATAGCATGTTATTTTTACATGATGAATAATTAAATATATTTCAGGGATGTACGACTAAAAAAATTATTTCAAAATAATGTAGTTTATCAACTTAAACTATATATTAAAAAAATATGTAACTTTGTTCGATTTTTGATTCGGAAATAAATCTAAAGTGCGTAGATTCATGCAAATCTTTGGGGGGTAATAGAATTCATTTTGAAGCTATCTATCTATCCACACTTTTGAGTTACTTGGTTGTAATTACAAGATAATAGGATTTTATTAAAAATTTTAAAAATCCGGACTATCTTGAAAACCGTAAGACTAAATAGCTTGCCTAAATATATAAATGACGTCTTCTTATACCCCCTTAAAAGATTTGCATTGATCTACAGTGCACGAGAGTATTTAAACAAGTATAGAATATACATAGTATGTATGTACATGTGTACATATGTATATTCAATGCTTACATACATAGATTATACGATAGAAACATCCAAAATGAACAGTTATTTTAGAATTAAATTTTGCATCTGACCGATCGTTCATTCAAATACTTGTTTGTATAACAGGAAATGCATATATGTATGTAGAATTAAATGAAGTGTAAAACTATTATTAATAGTTGGTCAAACCTAAAAAACAAATATTACGTAAAATCCAATTTGGGCCATCATTGAAAGTGAAACATGAAAAATTACATACTACATACATAGGTAGAAATCAGCTGCATCTACATATGTATGTACGTACACACGTGAAACGAAAACGAGTACAACAATTTTAATGATTTTTTAAATATTCTATTTTTAAGTTGGTCAAACATTCATCTGGCAACCACTCACCTAGTATGCTTGCGGATCTGGTGAGGGTTCCCAAGCAGCTGACGATCAGCAACACCGATAGCAGCGACTGCTTGTAAACAACCATGATTATACGTTGACGACTGCTGGTTTTTAGCTCGTCAAAACTAAGTACTTGTTTTGTTATTTAGTGTTTATTTTTATTGGACGACGATGACTTGGGCTTCGAAGGCGAGAGGTGATGCTGTGGCCGGGAGATCTCAGGCGACTGGCTGGTGTTTTGCCGGAGACACAAAATACCCCAGGCACGCTCTCCTTTTCACGTACTGCATGACAGCGGTGGCAAACCTTTTTTGTCACCTGTCAAATTAAGATGTCAATCGACTGTCTAGTAAAATTGTGCGTTTTTTAAAACGGAAATAGCACACTGTGACTCAGCGTAGATATAAGAATCCTCATGATAATTGTTAGGTATAAAGAACAATTTAGCCGTGCACTTATGTATGTTGGCATTATAGGTAAATGGTAAATCAATCTTAAAGTTCAACCTAGCGTGTATATATTTTAATTTTTTGCAATAACTCAATGATATATGTACATAAATCAAAAAGATATACTGACTAAAGTGAAAAAAGGTTGTGTTTTTTCGTTTGGCGTAGTGTTATTTAATAGTTGTAAAAAATGTGAATCGAATCTGCGAGTTATGTGTTAAATAAAAGTTCAGTTATCTGACTCCATTATGCTATTGGCGAATATGCACTAAATGAATCGTAATTGAAGGGAACTTTTTTCAGTTTATTGCAAAATTACTGTATTCATTTATTTGAATTTGTGTAATTAAGTTGATAAACCGTGGGTTGGTGACATATGTCGAAAACTGCAAATTATGTCTCCTTTCGGAAGAATCGGTCAACTAACATTTCCTCGTAATCTTCGTTATTGCGCACAATTTTCAACATTTTATTTATTTCAACCAAGATATCGTGAAGCTATTTAGTGCTGATCGTTTGATTAGAAAGATTATTGCAGGAAAATTGTTGACAATAGAGTCATTGTTTAAAAGTCATTCGTACCGTTGAGTGACTGTTTTAAACACAACTTTCTTCACACGAACAATGGAGTTTCACCAAATATATAGAAATTTATAAATTTAAATATGTCATTATGTTGTAGAGAACTTAATTTGGGATATATTAAATATTTAAATAATTTAAATACTACGCTAACACTTACTTTTTACGTAACTTCTCTGTCAAATTGTCTATCAAGTAATATAAAACCAGTGTTTTTATGATCATACATATGTATGTACATATATAATATAACAATTTATTTACATTGTCATTATATAAATAAATGCGAATATGTAAGCAACAGTTCTAATATGGATTCAAGATTTTATGAATATTTTTGTTCTGAGAAGTGAAATTTCAAAAAGAATAGAGAAAGTGACATCGATTTTCACTTATGGAAATGTTAAAAATTTGCGTTTCATTAGGTAATATACTTATTGTATAAAACAAAGCGAATTACTTATTTATTAAATTGAAAAACTTTTAATGGTTATTAAATTCAAATTAATTGTGCGAGGTAAGTATAAGTATATAATAACAATTTGGATGTTATTCATAATGAAAACTTTTTTGTTTATAAAAATAAAATTGTGAGAAACTATGTACATATGTACATATAATTGATGAATGAGTAAGCGTATGATGTATTGGATGGACATTTTACTATAGTTGATTTCTTTAATCAATGAAAAATATAAAATAAAATTGATTCGTTATCTTAAGCTCAAAGAATCATTTTTTTATTTTCATATTGTTGATGTTGTTTTTTTTCACTAAAACCGAAACTACTCTCAGAAATTTAAATTGTAGGTCATCTTTTGGAGTGAGCAATTACTATTATAATAATTATTTTGAGCGGTGAGTACTGTGGCGGATGTTTTCGCATGTGTTCCAGTTATTTTAATTTCTTCGGAATTGATTTTTAATTATATTGATGTTGTGCATTCAGGGTGCATCGCACTAGCCTTTCGAGTAACATCAACGATCGGGCAAGCGCGAAACGTGTCGTACCACAACTGTTTAAAATGTTACCAGGTGGGAAAACAGAAAACAACAACAAAATCAACGCTAAAACTAAGTAAATAATTTTTGAAAAGATCAGTTTGCTCAAATTTGTAAATGACTCATGTCCAACTTATTCATGACTCATATTCAGGATATAACGTGCAGGAGACGAGGGAGGAAGGGTGAGTTGAACGGATCATTTTTTTGCGAATTAAAAAAAATGACTAAAAATAAGAGGCTAGTATCTAGCTTGTTTTTTAAAAGGTTTTTTAACTACTTCAATCGTGGTTTTTTGAAGAAATTTCTAGTGTTTTTCCATTATTTTTGGGCGATGGAGGTATGTACGTCACTGCTCATATCAGATAAACAAATCTTTGTATGTTTATTTTCACATTTACTATTCTGGTGTTTATGATTATTGTTATTGATTAAAAAGAGCCAATGTCATATTGTAACTTGATGAAAAATATGTCGTATTATTATATTGACATAGACATGTTTGTACCTAATATTTGTTTTACATTGAATGACGTAAGCATTTCAAGCGATATAACTATGCTAATTTTCAAGTACATACTTTTCAGTAGGTACTTACGTGTCAAAGTATGAATTTGTCAAATTTCGACCTAGACACATCTTACATTTACATAGGTCCAGAAATGTACTTATTTAAGTGAATCGATTTATTTCCAGGCTAAAATAATTTTATTTATTTATTTATTTATTTATTTAATAGTTTTGGACCATTGTGGCATTACAGGAAGAACCTAATGCGCCACAATGGCCTACATTTGAAAAATATATAAAAACATGATAAAAAAACAAGTAAACTGTAAATAAAGGAAAAAAGCAAAAGCAGAAAACATGGTAAAATAAAATAATAAAAAAAAGTAACAAAAGGAAAATAATACATCATTCAGAGAGAAAAAAAAAATAACAAAAGTGTAAAAATTAAAAATAAAATTCATAAATCCCATTCTTTGTTTACACTGAGCAAAATTAAAATAGTATATAAAAATGTACAAAAGAGAAAGAAAAAATAAAATAAAATAAAACAAAATATGAATAAAAAATAAAATCACAGCGAGGCCCAAATGGAAGAGAGTAGATTAAGATTCCACTTAAGATTTTGAGTGGGGCGGGGCGTATTACAAAGCAAAAATAAAAAAAATACGAATCTAATAAAAAAATATATACTTATAAAGCTTATACATAAGTTTATAAATTTATTTCTGGTAAGAAGTTATTTCTAAGTGTCATTTGTGGATAAATTTTATTAACGAGTTAACATAAAAATGAAGTTCCAAGTTTTACAATTACCTTGGTTTGAATGATTAAAACTAGAAATATTATATATTTAATAATATATAGAACTAATATTAACAATTATATATAATAGTTATATTTCTTTTAAGTTAGTAAGAACACCAAAGATATATTATTTTTTTATATGGAATTATTTGATATATTTTAATAGTTACTAATTTATTAAAGGAAGAAAAAGATCTTAGATTAATGTGTTTTCCAGTTTAAAAATTGAACGGCAAGATGCTAGACATAGTCCAATGCACTCAAAGAAGTATACATCAAATAGACTGAATAGAGAGAAATGGCAATGGGTGGGTCACGTGGTTAGAAGAATGGATGAAAGATGAACAAACGAATGGTACCCGAGAGAATTTAAAAGGGTAAAGGAAGGCCACAATGCATATGATTATAAGAAATTAGCAAAATATGTTGGATGAGATGGATGAGAGTTGCACAAAACATGGAAGACGAATTGAAGCGTGTTGGAGAGGCCTTCATCCAACAGTGTATGGCGAATGACTGTAGATGATGATGATGACGATTATACAGTAGCAAACCATATATGTACATAGATTTCACATTGTATATGGTTAACATAAAATATTTGATAATTAATTGTTCTTAATTATTTTTGGGATTGGTGGAATCTCATTAATTCAGTTGAAGACAATGTATTATATATAATATAAGACATTTTCAAATTTATATTTGTGATATAAATTTTATTTTTATATCTACTCTATTAAATATAATAAAAATTGCTTCAATTGTAATTTACAACGGACTCTCTTTGTTATACAATGTATTTACAATTTTATTATTTACATAAAAATACACCTACATATATGTATGTATGTAATATTATTTATAGCCATGCAATAAAGCGGTAGACCTGGCAGCACTGACCGTGCGGTTGTGCCAGAGTATGAGTTGTGTGACCGAGTCGCTGGTGCGTTGAACTCCATCAGGGTCAGTGGGTCAACAGTTTTGGCTTCTCGGCTTGAAGCCGAAATATAGAAAATATTCTTAATTGTAGAGCAAAGGGAACACCGGAAATACGGAACTCGAACGCGATGATTAGGTATGTGTGTAAGTGCCATTTATTACCGACAACATTCTTATAGACGCCTGGGTCAAGGGCTTGCCCAGAAGAAGAGCAGGTGTTTCTGTGTCACGCAAGATGACCATCTAATCCAGATATCGCTCAACTGTGGCATTATAATTCCTCTGGTAGTTGAAAACACCTGTTCAAATTATAATGATACGGAATTCAAAGATAAAGTTAACGAACAATAAAATCGTGTCGTTGAACGATCAAGTTCAGTTATTGTTCTCGTTGTCGCGGTCAAGGCAGCTGTTGAATCTCTGTAAATGGCATTACATATATTATGGAGGTGTAATAAAATATTTATTTTAGCATAGGATATGGGTACTTCTTAATTATTGCGAGATGAGTGCAGATTCACAGAAGCGAAGAAAATAAACGAGTTTCGCTTGGTAATTGTGCATGTCGCTCGTTCCAGGTGAAATATTTTCAACTGTGAACACACACTGGTAAAACGTAACTAATAAATTTTATCATTATATTGAAACAACGATAACGATGCTAATTGTTAAATGCTTTCAGAATATTTAGCAGTTTAAGTATGTAATCAAAGTAGAAGACAAATTAAAATTAAATAGTGGCAGTCGTTTTGATTTCACTGACAGAACAGTCTTAAACCGAAATCTGTACTAGATAGTAATAACCAAATTAAAGAACAGGGTTAACAAACTAAGAAATCTATCAAATAGTGAAGAAATATATCGATTTTCAAAATGATAACTATATGAATTTATATACATTTATTTTATACGTTAGAACGAAGAACGTTTGCACATGCATACATACGTATGTACATACATATGTACATACATAATTCGATGGCTGAGTGCACAGATATTGTATCAATATTATTACCACATAAATTACCTTGAAACGATAAACCTGAATTATTCCAGCATCTACAAACTTAAAATTCGATATAAATTAAAAAATGAACTTGTATGTATCTGTGCACTAAGTCAGAGGTGCCCAACCTTTTTGGGAAATGGGCCGGTTCAGAATTTTGAAATGTATGGAGGACCGGATGAAAATAATATTATTAAAATCCAATTCAAACAAATTTGCATATATTTAAAAAAAAAATAAACAGGTAAATATATATTTTTTAATATTTGTGCATATGTATATAATGTAAACACGGATTTTATACCTAAATTATGCATACGTGTTTATGTATGTATGTACATACATATGTTTTGTTACTATGTACAAATTCTAAAATAAAAAGGTTGATAGCTATTAAAAAATCATTAAAATTATTACATTTATTTATTTTATTCTTTTTACATACAGGTGGATATATACATACATATGTATAATACAAGATAATTATTGCTGGAACAAAAACATGTTAAGATTATAATTGGTGCGATCTTAACCCTTGTTTGGAGAACTAATTTTTATGATGTCTGGTTTCAAATTTGACGTTCCGATTTGTAAAAAAAAATTGATACAATTTTTCTAGCAAATGCTTTTATTTTTGGATAATCAGACTCCCCCAATATAGCATAAAATTTAATTACCGTTTCATTTTTAAGTATTGACTTCAAACTATCATTCGCTTGAAGATCAATTAATTATAATTGGAAATCTTCTTCAATATCGTCGGTATCGATATCAGATAGATTTGGAAAAAATTAAACACTTTTAAATTACTCTTAAAATCTATAAATCATCAATCGCTTTCTGTAATAATTTTATATTGTGAATACAGTTTTCGATCGGAAAATTATGAATAGACAAATTTTGAGAACAAGGAAAACAAATGACGAACTGTCGTCAAACAAAATTAAAACGAAAAGTTGCTTTTTGCATTTCATTTGGGTCTTAACTACCTGGAAGCCATACCCCAATAGATGTTGTGAAGGAATTTCACATTTTTCTCGTATAAATTATCACGATCAGGCAAAAAATTTAAATTATCTTAAAAATTTTACATTTTAAATAAGTTTTTAAAAATCAGGTCAATTTTTTCCTTAGGCCAGATGAAAATCTCTCGCTGGCCGGTAGGTTGGTGGTTGGTGACCACTGCACTAAGCCATCGATATGTAGATCAACAATACGTAAACATGATATAATAATTGCACCTCTCTGAAAATGGGTTCTTAACCTATGTTCATGGGTATTTCAAAGAAAAATTTCACGAAAAAAAATTCACTTCAAGAGTGAATAAACTTTCACGATGGCTTCGTTATAACTGGTTAAGTGCTAAGACGTGGAAATATATTTATAGGGAATAAACATATGGTACTATTGTTGCATATTTGTTGAAGTCATTTTAAATTAATTATTTCTATGTATATGATGTGAAATATATACATATGTATATTTTACAGTCTAATTAAATAGAATGAACATGCCATAATTTAGTCTTCAATTATAATGAAACATTTATCATTTTTTCGAAAAACATCATAATATTTATTACTAACTAGCTGAACCCGGCATGCGTTGCAATTTCACAATAACGCATGCAATTCCCGTTCCCGTTCGCGAAAATTTATAAAATTTACAAGAATTATTTGTCGTTTAGAAAATTAAAACATGAAAAATGAATCAACAAGAAAAAAAAATGAATTTAATCATGAACTCAAAATAGAATTGTGGATAAACTTGATTTTTATGTTAAAAAAAGCTTTTTATAATCTCTGATATGTTTTGGTAAATAAAAAATCCTTGTAATTTATGTATATACATATGTATGTACATATTATATTATAATTATGTGCGTGGTAGACATCATCACCTCCTGCTCGCACAGCTTTTATCGAATGGCTCGTATTCCAAGAGCTATTCGACTTCTTAATGAAATCTTGAATGTGATATTTTCCACCTTAGTGAGCATAAATTATCGGAATGTTATTCTAACCTATTTGTCTGGTAGTCGGCGCTCATCATTTTTTTCAAGATTGAATGTGATGTATGAGTGAAATTTTGATTTACTCGCTTCCATTTGGGCCTCACAGGGATGTTTTTGTATTTGTAGTTGGTTCTTATTTATTGGAACTGGCTGTATGTGCAAGACATTCCCTACGTTGTATTTTATTATTTGATATTTTAATTTATCTGCTATTATTATAATGCTATTGTTTTTTTATGATTATGTATAAATGTATTTTTGTCTGTGTATATACATTTTATTGTGTATTTTCTTTTTATAAGACACTCGCTGAACCCGGAATGCGTTGCAATGCCACAATAACGCATGCAATTTCCGTTACCGTTCCGTTTTTTTTCACAGTAAGTTTCCCATACAACAAACATGCATACAACAAATCCTGAAAGTTCCATCGTAATCGGTCAAGTGGTTCAGGAGCCTATACGAGACAAACAGACAAACAGTTCTGGCAATTCTCTTGCCGAATGCGTGAAAAATGCAAACATGTTGCCCAGTTCACGGATTCCGTAAATTCTTTGGCGAATGCGTGTATATGACTACATACATATTTTTCGATCATCTCATATGGCTTATACATAAATTAATGTCATTTTTATACATTTTGATCAATATTTTAACAGTGAAACATATGTATGTAGTCATATTATACATAATAATATGTAAATTAAACATCCTTATTCAGCTGTCACTTTGACACTTGGTTATAATATAACACGCTGTCCAGTTCACGCATTCGGCAAAGAATTTACGGAATCCGTGAACTGGGCAACGTGCTTGCATTTTTCATGCATTCGGCAATTCTCTTGCCGAATGCTTGTAATAGACAATTTCATGGATTCGGTGTAACATATAAATATATATATATATATATATATATATATATATATATATATATATATATATATATATATATATATATATATATGTATATATATATATAAATTCCCTTCTCTGTTTTTTATAATTTGTAATTTTTATAAAATTGTATATATATGTTGTTTTTTTCATCTTTAATTTCTATAGTTATTATTTTGTTTCTTTTCTATTATATTTTTGATCATTGTGGCGCAATAGGAATTGCTGTAATGCTAAAATGGTTCAAACTTTAAATAAATAAATTACTTGCTGCATACATATGTATATCATATTACTTACTAAATATACATATGTATATATATATATATATATATATATATATATATATATATATATATATATATATATATATATATATATATGTATATATATATATATATATATATATATATATATATATATATATATATATATATATATATATATATATATATATATATATTATGTATATATATCATCATCATCATCATCATCATTTACAGCCATTCGCCATCCACTGCTGGATGAAGGCCTCTCCAACACGCTTCCACTCGTCTCTGTTTTGCGCAACACTCATCCATCTCATTCCGCACATTTTCCTAATTTCGTTCACCCATCTTCCTTGCGGTCTTCCTTTTACTCTTTTGCCTTCTCTCGGGTACCATTCAAGCACTTCTTTTGTCCACCTTTCGTCCATCCTCCTAGCTACGTGACCCGCCCATTGCCATTTCAATCTCTTCACTCTATCCACTATGTCCACTACCCTTGTCATATTTCTCACCCACGTGTTCCGCTTCCTGTCTTTCCTCGTTATGCCAAGCATACAGCGTTCCATACTTCTTTGAGTGCATTGGATTTTATTTTGCATCTTGGCGTTCAGTGTCCAAGTTTCACATCCATACGTCATCACTGGCAAAACGCATTGATCAAAGATCCTTTTCTTCAGGCAGAGTGGCATTTTTGATTTAAAAACAGCATTCATCCGTCCAAATGCACTCCACCCTAATTTCATACGTCTCTTTATCTCTTCATTTTTACTACCAGACATGTCAATTATTTGACCTAAATATAAATAATTATTTACTACTTCTACTGGTTTATCATCTAAGGGGATGCTATCGGGCATGCAATAACTATTGAACATTAGTTTAGTCTTATCTACGTTAATTTTTAATCCTACTTTTCTACTTTCCCTGTCCAGCTGTGTTAGTCTGATAAGTAGGTCAGCTGAATCACGAGCTACTAAAACTATATCGTCTGCGAACCGAAGGTGACTCAAAAAGCGACCATTGATGCTTACTCCGGCTGTATCCCAATCCAATTTCCTGAAAACTCCCTCAAGCACCGCATTGAATAACTTGGGCGAGATTGTATCTCCTTGTCTTACTCCTTTTCCTATGCTAAATCTATCTGTACCTGAAAAAATTTTAACCGAAGCTGTGGCATTCTTATATATTGCAGCTAACAGTCCCACATAGGGTTCCGGCACTCCCTGTGTTTGTAGAGCGTTAAGTACTGCATTATGACTAACTGTATCGAAGGCTTTCTCATAATCGACGAAACCTAGGCACAATGGCCGTTGATATTCGTTGGCGCGCTCGATTAGTTCGCCAACTACTTGGAGGTGGTCCATTGTGCTGAAATTTGCCCTAAACCCTGCCTGCTCTATAGGTTGGTTCTCGTCGAGGATATTCTTCAGCCTTTCTGTAATAACCTTCGTGAAGAGCTTGTAGACCGCTGAAAGTAGACTAATGGGTCGGTAGTTCTTGATATCGCTTTTGTCGCCTTTTTTGTGTATTAAAATGATAGTTGCGTTATTCCATCCTTCTGGTATAGCTTGGTTCTGGATGCATTTGCTGAAAAGCCTAGCTAAGATATTAATTAGGGGGGGGCCGCCACATTTTAGTAAGTCAATGGGAATATTATCTTCCCCTGGGGATTTACCGTTCTTTGCAGTTTTTAGCGCGGCCTCTACTTCGCTAGGCAATACTGCAGGAACCCTTTGGCCGTGTGTCGATTCCAGAGCGGGGAATTGGCCGTTGTCGTTCTCGTATAGTTTTGCATAGAACGTGTAAACTCTGTCTATGATTTCTTCTCTATTCCTAGTTATTACTCCGCTCTCTGATCTGATTGCGATCATTTGGTTTTTGCCTAAGAAAAGATCCTGTTTGCACTTTTTCAGGCTACGGTTATTCTTAATGGTATTTTCTATTAGCTTGCTGTTAAAATCCCTGACATCCCTGACTATTCTCTTTTTAATTTCCTTATTTACTAGATTGTATTCTTTCTTATTATTATCCCTATCTAAATTCCTTTTATGCTTAATTAGGTTTTTTGTTTCCGCTGAAATTTTGCTTAATTTAATCTGTTTCCTGAATCCACCTAATTTCTTACCTGTTGAGGTTAGAACCGAACTAATTACAGTGTTCAATTCCTCGATGTCTGCTTCTGGGTTTAATTTCCCGTATCGATTTCCAAGTTCGAGTTCAAATTCCTTTTTCCTAGACCTTAGTTGAGCGAAATCTGGAGAGTTACTGCATCCTTTTATTAATTTCCTACGTTCGCAATTTATATTAATGGCCATCTTGGCACGGACTAATCTGTGATCGCTACCTATATCTACTTTACTTAAAACACTAACGTCTTTAACGGAGTGCAGGGCATTTGTTAGGATGAAATCGATCTCGTTTCTGTCTCCTTTAGGACTCTCCCAAGTCCACTTATTGTTGGTGTTTTTCCTGAAAAATGAATTAGTGATAAAGAGCCTGTTGTGTTCTGCGAATTCTATGAGGCGATCGCCTCTGTCGTTTCTTTGGCCGGTACCAAAATTGCCTACTGCTCTTTCAGTATTTGCCTTTTGTCCTATTTTTGCGTTAAAGTCGCCCATGATTATTTTAAAGTGGTGACGGCTATTATCGTATGCGTCCTGTATTTTTTCGTAGAAGTCTTCTATTTCCTCGTCTGGGTGGCTAGATGTGGGGGCGTACACTTGGAAGATTTGACAAGTGTACCTGCTCGAGATTCTTAATACTATATGGCATATACGTTCCGATATGTCGCTTATTTCTATAATATTTCTTTCTATTCTCTTATTGATAAGAAACCCTACTCCTCCTATTCTACCATTTGGTAGCCCTCTCCAGTAGAGACAGTTACCACTTTTTAGGATTATTTGGTTTTGCTGTTTTCGTCTTACTTCACTAAGTCCTATTATATCCCATTTGATATTTTCTAATTCATTCTCTAATGCAAGCACACTTCCTTCACTCGATAACGTTCTTACATTGTACGTGGCTAAATACAGGTTTCTATTAGCTAAGCTATCATCCATCGTCACTCTTACCTTGTTGGAGGTTTGGATATTATTTTTCTCGCATTTATCCAAGATGTGTTGAGAAAAAGGCGGTACTTGAGAGAGATTTCCATTCAAGGAGTGAGTTCTTACCGCCATAGACTCTTCTCTGTGGTCAGCTTTGACAGATAGTCATCCTAGGTATCACTTGGATCACTTATGAGTTATTACATGCCATTTAACAGGGTTACTTTGTAAGTGAAAGTAGTTAGTTATGATAATAATAGATTAGCAATTGTTATACTACTTTTTTACAGATCTTTATCGTGAGACGCCTCTTTGGAGACAACGGATTTATATATGTGAGTGCGGTTTGCAATTTAATATTTTAATAATAAATTTAGTAAAGAATATAAAATTACACGAATTACTTTAATATAAATTAAATATGAAAAAGAACTATTAGACAGTTGGGAAACACCGTTTCTGTTTGCTATTATTCTATTAAGTAAAGTTCGTTAAAAATTTTTGTCTGAAAGCAATTATGTGGAAGATTTATTGCTTCTGTGGGACCGAATTTTGACTGGCGAGCAGGGACCCTTATTTTTTTTGTATTCAGGTAGGGAGATGTATCTCGTTCGTATACGCTTTTGTAACTGACACAAAATTAACACAAAATTTTTCGCAATCACTGATATTAAAAACGCTGTTAACGGCCGATCGTCTGTTTATTTTTACACTTAGATTATACTAGGATGCAATTAGTAAAATAAGTGATTAGATGGTTAAATTTTTAGATTAAATTTCGTGCAATAGCCGGGTTTAAGCGAGTAATAGCGGGAAGAACGCAGAAGCACGTCTTCCCCGCATGACACGAAAGACCGAACTCCATGTATATATATATATATATATATATATATATATATATATATATATATATATATATATATACATATATATATGTACATATATATGCTATCAATAATCTTCTTCTACCAATTTGACAAACATGATTTCATTGAAACGGATATCTGACATTTCATCTCCCCTTCCTTAACATTCGCTTAGCTACCATATGATTGCGCACAAATATAACTGGGGTCAAGTGTTGTCATTCACAAATATATTTTGTATTTTTTACAAACAAGTGGACAACAGCTAATAATTATTATCTGTTGTCCAAGTGTCTGTAAAAAATACAAAATATATTTCTGAATGACAACACTTGACCCCAGTTATATTTGTGCGTTATATGTATATGGTTTAATTATTCCATTCTGAAGACCCAGTATTAATAAAAATAGGCACACTAAAAAGTAAAAAATACAATTTTAGTTGTAAAAGTGTTTTTAGACAGATTGATATATATTGCACAATATGTCTAAAGCGGTTGAAACAATGGAGGCGTTTGGTCGACCCGACAGCTGAATGATGTGATGGGTCGCGGGAAGTTTCCCATGATTGTTTGGCCATCATCCTAAGCCCCCATGAAGAGGATGTGGAGCGGGACAAGTGTGTGGTCCCCTACTCCGGAGGCCATCGTCGAGGAGTGACTTTGGTGGTGGAGAGAACGGTCCGTCGCACTCGACTTTCAGACACAACTCGCGAGGGACTTCTTCACACCGGCTGTGTTGGTGTTTTCATTGCTATTGACATTCACCATTGACGGCTGATATCAGCTGTTATTTTATCCACTCGGTATGATTTCATTAAACATATTTATTATTTATTTCGATTGTTTTACAATAATAGTTTGTCGCTCAATTAAATTTGACTAATAATAAGAATATATAGTTTAATTAGCTATCGACGAGTTTAGACTGACACACTACTTTTTATTTATAAATTATATTGTATACGTATTTATGTATGTATATAGATTGTTTCACAAATAATTAGATTGGAGTTTGAATTTTATTCAAATCGGTACCCTAACTTATAAACCTTGTAAATCTAAAATTAAATTTGTCTTCAGGGGAGAATGAATCACGTTTTTCATTTTATTGCGATTTTTTAATTTTTTTCTCATGGTTATGTTTTGAATTTTCATGTGGAGCTGGATTTGAAATTTGGTTTTAAATGAAAGTTAGGATAAAAATATGTAAGTATATACATACATAAATATGTATGTAGGTATATGTATATATAATATACATATGAGACTTTTAACAGTCAGGAAAATTATGGTAAATGGTGAAAATATTGAATAAACTATTATTCGAATTATTTGATTTCCATCTGTATATGTAAATATCAAGTAGAAATATATGTATATATAAAACATTTTAAGCCTTATAGAATAATTTAATAGTTAACTATTTCTACATATGTATGGGTATGTTATAGTGAAATCTGAATAAAATTTGTATCTTTGGATTCAATAATTTTAATTTAATATTTTGATTGAATTTTCAAAGAAAAATACTTAAATATTATAATTTTTGATGTTTCAATGCTGATTTTATTTTTGTTAGTACTCTTAAATATTTTAATTTTCTCATGGAATGCCCGATTCGACCGAATTAAGATTGGTACATACATAAATATAGAGTTACTATTGTAAAACATATTGATCAATAATTAAACGCCAATTTAAATAATATGATTTTTTTATTGAAAAAAAAAGTAATTAAATAAATAGTCTCTGTTAAAATTATGAGTAAGCAATTTATGTTACAAAGCATATTATTTGCAAATAATATTTATATTTTAAAAATTTGGATGGTAGTAAATAAATTTTGGTAATTAAAATTAATTTATATATAGCATATAAAATTAGAAAATAGTTCATTTTAAAGAGTTTTCTTTTAAAAAATTTTTTATTGATGTGAATATGAATTTAAATTTGGATTTAATATTGAATGTATTGTCTTTGGAAAAATGACACAATTAGCTCATGATTAGAAATGGGATTTTTTTTCTAATAAACAACGTCGAAAATTTAGAACATTCTTTTTAACGTGACATTAGCGACATTGTGTCGATAATTTAATTTGAACTAATATTGACAGTCGTTTTATAGTCGAGAATCAATATTTATACCTTTCTTCAATTTGCATATATTAATGAGCTTTCAACCGCCAAATTGAATTGAGTCGTGTGGGCACGCACTAGAACTACATAGTTAACACTCTCTCTCTGAACATCCAAGTTACATATTTTAGTGCTTCTGACGAGGGAAAGTGTACCGAATTGAACATTCTTCGATCGAATGCGGTCACACGCGCCCATGCAACTGTCGAAATGGAACATCGGCTCTTCCCATTGGTATCTGATTCGAAATCAATTACAAATACACATTAAACCGAATTCGTGGATTAAAATTACTCCTTGTAACTGTACGTCGCGTCTGTTTGTTTATATGGCTAAAGAAGAGACGGTGGAAAAAAAAAAAGCGCGCGCTTCTTCCGTTTTGTTTGTTGACGAGACGTAGTGAAATGATGCCAAGATTTGGAATTGGGGACACGGAACCGGTCAAAATGACCTCTGATCTAACAAATGTCTGATAATTTGATACATATTGGTTTTATCATCGGAAATGTTTGTCCTTAGTTCGAATGAATGTGGGTGAATTGCATTTTTGTTGCAAGTATCTTAGCGATCCACTTCTTGACTATGACACTTGTAAGTATTAATTAGGTGACCACATTTTTAAACGTATTGGTAAAAAGTATACGAGCACGGTTTTAGAGTAAAATTATTCATCGAATTGAATAATATTTTTTTCTTTGTAAGACGGCAATACATTCTTATTATGCAGTTTTATTTTTCGCAAGTGATGTTTTAGGGTAATGATTTTAATAGGTTATTTGTAATCACTTGATTTTCTGTAATGTATTTTTCACCTTATAAAAGTACACGTAATATTGGATATATGTATGTACCAAATGCCCGTGTGATCAATATATTCTGAATAGGTATGTACATGGACAGATACTAAGAATTGTATGCATTTTATGATATATGTATATTATGATATATGTATATATGTACATATGTATGTAATACATGCATGTAAATGTATACAATGTATTTGTTCTTTTGTGAGTTACAGAAGTCAAAGATTTGTAAATAATGGTATAAGTAAACATATATGTACATATACGAAGAAGTAATCATGGTTGTATTTTGAAAATTGATTAATAAATTGGCGTTTTTAATAATAAATAAATAAAATAAAAATAGTCTGAAAAATGCACTTCAATTAACAAATATGTACATACATACATACATAGGTACTATTATAAATCAAAGAGACTTCAACGAACGGATATACTACAAACCAAATTAAATTTTCCATTAAAATGAAAAGTAAATTAACTTATTTTAATATAAAATATATGTACTTACGTATAACTGAAAAAAATATTACTGTGATAATTTATTATACGATGAGTGTAAATTATTTAATTGGTAATTTTTTCATTGTTTTTGTAGTGTGTCTACAGAAAAAAAAATTGTGTCTAGACTCAATGTTTAACACAACTGTTAGTTCGGTTTATTTGTTTTTGTTTATTTTATTGTTTTTATATAATTTTCACGTGCAACAGACGTACGCTTTCATTCGTGCTGTGTGCAATTAAAAAGTCTAGGCCACGTGTTCACAGAGCACTGGCTACGGCTTTGGGTCACGGTCGCTGCTTTCTTCACGGATTTGTTGTTCCAGAGGTTGATAATCTTTTTTCACATACTAACGGCGCTTCGAGAGCGGTCAGACCGTTAACTTTTGTTTGCAAAAGGGTGACAATGCAAATAAACCCCACTGGTACATACATATGTAAGTCTATTTACATATAAATACCGAACTCGCATAATTCACGGAGATAAAATATTATACACATTTTTATCTATTTCGTATTGGGAAATTTTATTTCTAAAACCTAAATCGACGACCTCTGACTTTGGCATTTTACTACGTCGAAGTGTTCATCGAAAGTATTCCGATGGGCCACAAAAATTTATTTACATGCATTAAAAAATGACCCCGTTTACAAATGGTCATTAATCAATGATCATCATTATATTTGTGAAAATGCTTTATAGGGCTACACATGTATACATAGAACTATATTGTACTTATACATATATCAATGCGTCATCAACCACTCTAGAAAGTATTCTAATTTAATATTTACTTTTTGGTTTACATGAGTCAAATCCGGATGCCATACAGATTACGACTGTGAAACGGTTTTTCCGAAAAGAGATTTAGCCATAGTTGTGCAAATTATCCTTAGTGAAAGTTGTTAAGTTCAATTCTTAGAATTTTGTATCAGAAAGCTAAATATGAAATTCTAATTTATAATTTCAGAACGTTTTTGAAGAAAATCAGAATGCGGATCTCCACCGTATTCGAATTGCTGCTTATTTTCCTCTTGATTGCTTTTGCAGCATCAAGAGTAATAGGTAATCATCAATTAAATCATGATTGAATTTTAGAAAATTTTAATGTTTTCAATTTTGCTATGTTTGATTGTCATTTTTTAGATTCAAAAAACACTGAAGTGGCTAGAAAGATCGCTCAACCAGTCAAGAAGCTAGAGAGGCAAGAAAGTGCTATCAATAAATATTGCAACTGCACTGAATCAATATGCAATTGTTGTAGAGATTTCAGCGTACCTCTGGTTAACATAAATGGACCAGGTATTTTATTTTCCCAATACGGATGATTTTTTTGGGTGTTATGAAAATTATTTACTACTTGTTGTTTACTTTTTCAGGATGTGCAAAATTACAATACGTTCCGGACGATAATATAGCAGTAGCTTTAAGTTTTGCAGATCGTGTGATCGCCACTAAAAACTTATCAGGTTTGTTAATTGACTGTGAATTTATGGTGATTTTTAATTATTTGCCTTTATATAAATAAATATGTAATATTTTAGGAAAAAAACCAAGACCCGTATGTATGCCAATTCCTGGAGGCTTTTCCAGTTTTTGTGGTCGTGTTTACAACATTGCTCGTCAAGGTGAAGAATTTAAAGCGTGTTTGGGTCTTGAGCTGCAATCATCAGACATTGTTGAAGCAGCTTTGAGAGTGTCCTGTTTCAAATTTGGTCCACGTGGTGTAACATCAGAACCTTCGGAACCTTTACCGCTGGCAGTAGAATTGCAAGACCAAACTGACGACGACGATGACGACGACGACGACGATGATGAATTCGATCTTGGTGGCGTGGTCGATGATGACGACGACGACGACGACGACGACGAAGATGACGATGATGATGATGACGATGATGAATTCGGTATTGGTGACGATGGTGTGTTTTAATAGCACAAACGATAGAACTTTTAATGCACCCCTCTCAAATAACGAATTAATTTATTTTGTGTAAACAACAAGTAATAATAATAAAAATGTTAATTAATTTAAGATAAAAAACGAATAGTACAAAAAACAAAAGGCTTTTAAACATGTATTAAGTTAATCGAATTAGGGCCCACATGTATTACTTTGTTCTCTAACGAATTATATTTATTTATTTACTCTCAGAGGACGATGACGATGATGATGATGATGCCGCTGAAGGTACCGCAGACACAGATTCATCAGACTATTCTGGCTTTAGCATTCTTGGGGAAGATATCCTCGGAGGTCTATTCGGATCAGGATCCACTGGCACGAAAAAGCCAATCAAAAAGAAGACTGGAACAGCGCCACAAACAGCTAAACCCATAGCTGCTAAGCCAGTTACGCCTAAACCAATCCGTAAAACCACCCAAAAACGAAAGCCCTCAAAGGCACAAGCCGTAAAGACCACTACAGCCAAACCGGTAGAAGCCTCAGTGCTTGAAGTAGAAGTTGAAAATACAGAAGCTCCCATCAAAAATGCCAGCCCACTCAATTTGTTACACACATCTGCCTTGCTCCAATTGGCGAATAAACCAGAAGATCAAAATGAAATTAGCGAGTCAAATTCTGTATTAAATAAGGATGATAAAGTTGTTGTTTCACTTCCAGAATCAACAATGGAAAAGGTTACGTTGATAACAGCAGATAAAAATAAAATTCGTCCAGTCATAGTCAACTCTGAACCCGAATCAGCCACTGCAATTCAAGATCCAGGGATCCAATCGTCCATATCTTACATTACAGGACAACTTTCTGAAGTTCCAGTCACTACCATCGTTTCAAATACTAAGAGGCCATCGACACTCAATTCTCAAGTGTCATCTTCTAGCATTGAAACACTTCCAAGTGCTATTGTAAACGAATCACCCGTAAAAGACGAAGAAGAAGAAGAAGACGAAGACGACGAAGGTGGTGTACAAATTGTCGATTCTTTCGGTGATGAAGATGAGAAACCAGGTGTTAATCAAATATCTGTAGAGACTGAGGAGAACGATGATGATTCTGACTCGGAATCGAATGATGACAGCGAAGACACCAGCACTGAATCGATCGAAGGGGAAAAAGAGACTGTAGAAAATGATGACGATGAAGATGATGATGATGATGATGATGATGACGATGACGATGAGGACAATGATAGTGACTCAACGACAGAAAAAACTGAAGCGACAGAATCTAACAAAAATAAGAAAAAGAAGACAAAAGACGACGACGACGATATATTGGGTTTAAGCGCACTAAGTGAGACTTTTGGATTCGGTGGTTCAGAAAAGAAAAAAAACAAGACTAAAGTCGATAAAGTCCAAGATGGTGGTGTGAAGAAAAAGGACGATGATGATATTCTTGGTTTAAGTTCAATTACAGATTCATTAGGGTTGAGAAGGTTCGGAGCTAGAATCAGAAGTCGGCAAAATAAAATGATGAGACTTGATAGAATACAATGATACTGTACAGGGAACACTAATAATGTTAAATATTTTAGCTTAAGTACCTTAGGCTAGCTCTATTTATTTATTTATTTTATTTAATTATTTAATTTATTTATTGAAGCGGAATAAATGCGATTTCTGGATTATATTTATCAACAGAGCTTTGTAAATATTACAGCAGTTTGATAATGCAAACTTTTCCCACTTTTATAACTTTTGTAAAATGTAAACAATTTTTAACTGAAATAAAACCACCATTCGTTCATCTGTCAAGAGCAGTTTCATTTGAGATTAATAGATACAAATTCATGTTTGAAATCAGTGTTGTAGTAAATTTATTATTTCTTTTACTCTAAAATTACTATAAAAATGCAACAAACATACCTATATATGTATGTACATATGTATTCAAATAAAAATATTGATATTGACTATCTATATAAATATCTATATACTATCCAACTTCATATAAAAAAATATTCAATTCAATTTAAAGAATTCATAAATGATTTTGAATTGATACTTGACTCGTATTTGCATTGATAAGTTATTTTCGGGATTGAAATACACCACTGGCCGAAATTACTCAATACTTGCATGCCACTGCACGGCAAGAAGAAATCAGAACTGGTTTTTTTCTATCTTTTTTTAATCCACGTCGAGCCAATAACCAATTGAAGACAGTGTATGAATACTAAAATCAATGGGACGTCAATAACCCACCAGGTGAAAAGGTTCCGTTAAAAATTCGGCAGCACACGAGTTCAGTTGCACACAAATAACCCGATGGGTGGGTTGTTTCGAGCGAAAAATTATCACTATACGATCTGTTGACCAAGATGTCACGCAATATTATTAAATTGTACTTGATCGTTTGTACGTTTCAAAATTTTGGCGAAATTGTTTCGATGAAAACTGCTCCTGGTGAGATATTTCCATTATAATTACAAGCGTTTTATTATGCTTAGTCTTAAAATACGTTGTTATTATTGTTATAAATGTATATATACAATTTAAATAATAATTTTTTATTTGATGTTTCCAAAAGAATTTAAAGTGACGGTGGATTTGGAAAATTTCAAAGAAATTAGAATACCGTTTAATCTATGGAAGAAAATCATAACACGAAATTATGATCCTGATGGAAAATTTCCTTTGGTGTCTAACAAAAATGAAAACAATACAAACAATAAAGAAGATCCTACTGGAGTGCCTTCAACTTATATGTCATCTCAAATATTGCACGAAGTAGTATTAAATGTCATAGTACCTCCAGAAGCCGAATTATTGGAAGATGGTACGGCCGTAAAACCGGCCAGCGATGGGGCTGTTGATTTGGAAATAGGCACTGAAGAAGTTATCATTCCGGTGTTACAAGAAGAAGTAGCAATAGCTCAAAATGTTCCAGTGGTTCCAGCTTCATCTGCACAGGTAGTTCAAGCTGAACCAGCAGGACAAGCAGCTCCAGCAGTAGCAGCAGGACAAGCAACTGCAGCGTCACCTTTAGCAGACGAAAGTCCCGCATCTACAATTGGCGGTGGACCAGGATCTGTCTTGGTACAAACGGCTAGATTTCCTTGTTCTTGTGAAAAAGGAATGTGTAGTTGTTGCACTTCATTCTTCCAACAAAAAGGTTGTGCGAACATAGGTTTCCTCTCAGACGAATTTGCGTTTGAAGTAAAAATGACGATGAACGGAAATGTATTAGCCAAGAGAAAATTACCAGGTAAGTTTTTGCACATATCTATAAATGTTCATTAATATATGAAATGTTTATGATTCATCATTTTTCTTCAACAGTGAGTGATCCGCCACCGATTTGCTTTAACCCAAGAAGAGCACCATTCTTGGAGCTGTGCGCTCAGCTCAATAACATTCGTTTAAAAAATAGAAATGTACATGTATGCGTCGATATTGATGCTAATATAGGAGGATTCGAGCTTTTCTCTTGGAATTATAGTTGTTTGAAGTAGGACAAGGGTTATTGAAATTTGATTCAAATTTAGTTCATACCTCTAGATATTGTTTAAATAATTAAAATTAATTTTAGATTCGGCTCTCCAGGGTTCTTGAACGGATTAAATACACAACCACAACAGACAAAAAAACCAGCAGCAGGTAAACCGCAACAGAACACCCCACAAACGGGAGGTTTCAACTTTTTCGGTGGTGGAGATGACGACGAGGAAGAAGAAGGATTTCTTGATGGACTTTTAGATGATGACTACTAAAGAGAATCATCAACAATATTTATTTTAATATTTCATAATGCCTTTATTCAAAGACGGCTATGCGTTAGCTATACATGTAAATTATTATTTATAACATTATCATACATACATTGTGTATGCAAACATTGTAAAATTTATATATTAAATAATTATTACAATGAGTATTCACTTTATCATGTATAATACATACATATGTATGTACATATTTGCAGCGGCGGTTTACCATACATGAAAATAAGCGCGCGCTTGGGGCTCCTGAAATGGGCCTTTTCTACCAAAAATTTACAACTTCAAATTATTAAATGAAATTAATACCTATTTTACTCCAAAAAACTGTTAGTGTTTCAAGAACATATAGTAAATAAATAAAAAAAATATGATTTTGTAAAATCCTAATGAAAAACCATATATTGAAAAGCATGGCAAAACATGATGATAACATTTTTTTACTGAATTGGGGGCCTCAAATTTGAAATACGCTTAGGGCCCCCCATTTATTTGATCCGCTACTGTGCATATGTATGTGCGCAACATTTAAATAGGTCACTCGTTATAATAACGGAACACGATTTCACTCGATAAACCAGATTGTAAAGTATGGCTCAATAATGCATGGGGTTGTTAAAGGCAGAAGATTTGACTCTTTCCATTTAAATTAATTTATTATTATTTGTGCCAAGTCGTTTTCTTCAGAGCTACATACATAATATACCTATACATATGTGAGTGCAGGTATTGCTTGCTTTGTTAAACTTTTCCGAATTGACTGTCATGGTAAATCAAAGTAGCAATGCCGAACCGGTCTACGAATGGTGTGGTTGTTTGTAGAGCACGCGTGTGTTGCCACTGTCAGTTGAGCCGTTGTGGACGAAGCTCGGGCAGTCATATCCTGTCCACCAAATCGATCGATTGAGACGACAACATCCGATGGAAAAAGAGAGAAAATGTTGGCTGCAATAGTGCTGCTTTTCATTGCGGCCAATGTGGCCTCAGGTGAGATGGATAATTTCACCCGATTCATCGTTGCTCTTGCCAATCACGTTTGGTACGACTATCAGTACGTTGTAGTTGTACTTGAATTTGGGAAATTTTTTGGCGGAAAAAAAATTTATAAACAATTCGATGTAAATAAAGCTATATTTAATATGAAAATGACACCATAAATATTTTGTCTTTGTTTACGTATTGTCATTAATAATTTTTTTCCAAATTTTGTACTATTAAAGCATTTTTTTAGATTTTGATTAAATTAACCATCTTTATTTATATATTATTAGTTTTACTACTGCAAAATATATTTTTTAATTCAAATCAAGTGATAATTATTTATTTTGTGAATTGAAAATAATGCATATATATATATATATATATATATATATATATATATATATATATATATATATATACTTATAAAAAACAATTATATATTATACGTATATTGAAAAACTCAATATTTTTATATGATATAAAATTTACAGAGACGTATTTCAGTTACCCGAAAAATGTCATACTGTAAAAAATCGTCCTACTTTCACTTGCTTTTGTAAAATATTAAATTACCCAAGAGAAAGAGATGTTAATATGCGCTTGTTAACGACACTTACATTTTTAACGGTATTTTTACTTATTTACATGTATTTTCAGCTGACGAAAACGATGTTGGAAATTTGGCTATATCCTTTGAAGATGTACCAGATTATGAAGTTTTAAATTTTCCTTCCAACTCTGAGGCGACTCTTAGGAGTACCAACCAGACTCAACAGGTCAATGGTCCGTGTACTTGTAAAACAGGACAGTGCACGTGTTGTACCGGACCGATTTTGGATCTGATTCAACAGAAAGCCTGTATGAAAATTGTGTATGCGCCTGAAGATTTCGCTTTCGACTTTTCAATGTTGCTAAACAACAGGGTCATGTATCAAAACAAAGTATCAGGTTTGATCAGAGACTTCGGAATTTATTTTTAAATTTAATATTGATGCATTATAAATATGTACATCTATTTTGATTTTAGGAAAAAATCCCCCACCGGCTTGTATCAGTATTCCACGATTGGATAGTTTGAGACTTTGTGCTAAATTTTCAAATGTATATTTTGCTGGAAGGAATTTACATGTATGTATGGGAATGAACGGTAGATGGAACTCTTACGAATTGTTTGCCTTTTCTTTTGATTGCTTAAGGTAATCTTAATTTACCTACATAGTATCTGAATATACATAATGTATGTATTTTTGTTTGATTAAATATATTATAATAAATTAAATTTTATTACAGAATGGGGGCTGATGGATTCTTCTTCTTGAAACCTGAAGCTGGTGGTTTTCCTGAAGGGGTCAATGGAGGAATAGATGCAGTGATTGATTCTGGAGATGACATTGAAGATTATGACGAAAATGTGGTGCGATCAGTAATAAAAGATTTAAATGAAAGTTTAGGCACGTAATAGAGAGTAAAATAATAGAATAAAACATTTAGAAGATTGGTGTTAATTTATATATGTACATATCTACATTGGTGTAAATTTATATATTTATATATTCGACTACAACAGTATTATTTACATTTTTTTCTATAAAAATCTAGAAATTTCTAGGTTTATAAAAGTATATTGGAAAATACATCTGTATATGTAGGTGTGTATTTTTTAAAATGAAAATCTACATAGTAAAGAATAAAATTTGTCAGACGACTTTTGTCGCTGTATATTAATATATTTAATGTTATATTTTTAATTCTATAATTTTTTTTTATTATATTAAATTTAATGTTATATATTGCAATAAGTTATTATAAAATAATGATATGTGTATTGGAAAAGACTTCGATAATGGTTTGATGTAGTTTATTGAAATGTAAAATTTGCACGTGGTGGTTCAGCGGAGCGTACGGAACACAAGTTGTCCGTACGCCGTCTGCTCGAACTCTGTCGACCGTCGCGTATTTCCGCTTGGGCCGACACTAATGCCAACTCGTCAATAATGCCAATCGACAATCAGTTAATAAGACTGTTTGCCACACGTCATTACAAAAGTCGGAACATAGTCCCACATAGGAAAACTGTTGAACAATACAGTTATTCTACAGAGTTACAGCATTACTGACGAGTCGTTTACAATAAATCATAGCTCTTAAAATAATTAAATAGAGGGTGAATAATGAAACCTTTGCCTCATCCAGTGTGAGGATAAAATCAATTTATTGGTTCAGTAATATTTCAACTTATAGGTATACCTCTGGTGAATGTTGTTTCTATTTACATTAAAATTTTTGAAATCTCCTTTGAAGCTGTGAATAAGCATTACAAGATAAGTTTACTTTAAAGAAGAGAGAGTGGACTGTATATGGTTTAAAACTTAAGCATTCCTCATCTTGATGTTAACTTAGACAATACAATGTTGACACTGTTACAGTTGTCAAGACAGATCAGCTATTACCGATCAACTAAACTTGATTAGTGAGTGTAATGCTCCTAAGTTAACTTGATTTCATCAACAAGTAGCACAAACATTGCTAAATTAAAAGTAAATTGGAAAGTCATTCATTCATTCCTACAAGCAGGAAATGAAGGCGAACTATGATTATAGATGTCTCTACGTTAAACATCGAAATGTTCAGTATTACAATATTTACTTATTCTATGATTCACATAAATACTATAAACAGTAAGAGTTAACTTATGTTTTCATAACAAGAAACATAAGACCTGCGGATGACTCCCGGCAGGTTATAATTAAGTAGACATGAAATAATTTAAGATGCTCCATTAAGTGTGGCTTGGAGACTAACATTAACAAATCATGAATCTAATTTTAACTGTCAAATTTGAACAGTTTATTTTAAACTCGGATATAATCCTTCCGAGTGATGACATGAGACAAGTCTTATATTATAAAGACAAAATGATTAGATTAAATTCGGAGATATATACTGCCGAATGTTAAAATGAAAATAGCTTAAATTATACACACAACACAATTAAAGTGAATTACGGAGTACTACTATTAACATTGAATGATTTAAACTCATGATTACATCTAATAAGTAATATGAGTTGGGGGTAGTGTCTTCGGGTTAAACTAAGCTACCGAAGTTGACGGAATTGAAGCTGCTGTTTCTCCTCCCTCTTGCTGATCTTCCTTCCTGTCAAGTGGTCCTTGTGGTAGAATCGGCAATGGCGCCACTAGATGACTGGACCGACGAAACTCTCCGCTGGCAGTAAAGACGTCGACGACTCGAACTCTGCCATCTGGTCCGGGATACAATTTAGTGACTCGACCCAAGACCCATCGGGTTGGCAGCATGTGTTCCTCCTTTAACAGGACCATTTGACCCACACTCAGATTGTTGCTCGAGTCCTTCTTCCATTTGTGTCGTAACTGCAAAGAATGTAAATATTCCGCCGACCAACGTTTCCAAAATGCTGCTGTGGTCAATTGTATCTGAAGCAGATTGGCATGGACATTAGTGTTATATTTAACCTCCATTGGAAGAGCGAGTAAGGATCTGCCAATTAAGAAATGTCCAGGTGTGAGGGGTAAAAGGTCTAGTGGATCCGAAGACAAGGGACTAAGAGGACGGGAATTCATGCAAGCTTCTATTTGAGTCAATACCGTACAAAATGATTCGAAATTTAAGGTGGTGGCCTTTAACACCTTGTTTAAATGAATCTTCATGGATTTAACCACTGCTTCCCACAGCCCTCCCATGTGAGGCGCCCTTGGCGGGTTAAGCTTCCAACGAATCCCTTCGGAGGCTACATACCGTAGTAGCTTCTCCTCATGAGGACGTTCGTAAATTAATTTTACTAAATTAACGAGTTCACGACTTGCACCGACAAAATTAGTAGCATTGTCGGAATATATCGTATTGGGCCTGCCACGTCTGGCTACGAATCTTCTTAAACAATTTAAGAAATTTGAACTCGTTAAGTCTCCGACAAGTTCCAAGTGAACTGCCTTACTGGAAAAACACACAAAGACACAAACGTAACCCTTAATTATCTTAGAATTCTTATTGCAACCACTCTTCACAGGAAAAGGTCCTGCGAAGTCTATCCCCACATGACTGAAAGGAAAATTCGCAGTGGTACGTTCAAGCGGGAGTAATCCCATTAATCTATTGTGTGACAGTGGTTTATTTCTGAAACAAATGACACATGAACGCACCACTCCTTTGACAGTATTATGTCCGGCCAATGGCCAATAGGTCTGCCGCAATAACGACAGTAAGGCTTGAGTACCCAAGTGAATATATTTCAAGTGCGCGTCTCGGACAATCATGTGTGTAAGTTTATGCTTATTTGACAAGATAATGGGTGACGTTGATAGAGTTGTTCCCAGAGGAAGTCTACTTCCAACACAAATTAAATTCTCGTGGAATAGAGGGGACAATTTAGCTAATTTACTGCTACTGGGAATTGGATGTCCCTTGCTCAGCAAACGATATTCCAATGGAAATGATTCCATTTGCGATAACCTAATCAAATTATTTAAAGCATCATTTAATTCTAAAGCGGACGGTTCGTTATTTTCTTTAACGTTTAATTGTTTATTCCTTAGTGGCCGACGAACATATGATAAAACTCGAAGGAGTCTTGGAAGATGAGAATATTTATCTATCCAATTATTTTCCCTCACAAGGGTAGCGTTAGTGACTACCCTTCTCTCTGGAAGATCTATTGTGATCTCAGGAGGTCTTCGAGGCCATCGTGATTCGTCTAATTTCAACCAACTAGGGCCGTCCCACCATAACGAATTATGATTTAATTGTACATTTTTGTTTTTCTCTGCTATTTGAATCTGTCGGTACATCTGCTTAATATCCGCAGTAATCACGTATTTATGGAGTCGAAAGTTGAGTAGTAAACTTAACAAATCTGATTGGACACTAGGTCCCACCATCAAAATATTATTTAGTGAGATATTAGACGTTGTCTTTGCGGACGCATAAAAAACTACACGATATTTAGTGGTAAGGCTAGACTCCTTAACCACGACGTGATGAGGTAAATAACAATGAACCTCATGTGCCTCCGGAGGTTCACACTCTGACATATGTCCTAAATTTATGTACTCTTCTAAAACATTATTGTATTCCATTTTTAAATTATTATTGGCTAAAAAACGTCTTTCCAAAGTTTTGTGTCTTTTCTCCGCAATGTGCAATGAACTTCCTAATACTACCGGGGAATTTTTATATGGTAAAGCTACACAAAATCTACCGTTTTTATCTCGTGATGTGTGTGCTTGGAAATGTTCCTCACATCTTTTCTCCTCAAGAGATTGATGTTTTACCATAGGAACCTGGTCGATCATCCAAAAGTTTTGAATGTGACTGTCTAATTGACTTAAGCCTATGTGGCTCTTCCCTGGAGCATTATTTACTTCGGGATATGGACCAACTATTGTCCATCCGAATTCGGTATCCTTTAAGATAGGCATACCTTTTCCTAACTGGATGGTTCCTGCTTTCATAGCATGAACGCAAATCTCGGCGCCGAGCAATAAATCGATTGGCGTCGGTTTATTCCAAAGGGGATCTGATAACTTGATTCCCGCTGGTATTGAAATTAACTGTTGATCCAGTTTCACAGTTGGAATTTCGCCAGTAATTTCTGGTAATACCAAACACAACACTTTGGTTGAGTAATTAGTGGTTGAAGACCTTATGGTCACCTTGGTGATGTGACGAATGCTACTTTCTTGATTAGCGATACCTACAATTTCTTGAGAGATTTTCTCTAATTT
This sequence comes from Arctopsyche grandis, assembly GCF_051622035.1. NCBI lineage: Eukaryota > Metazoa > Arthropoda > Insecta > Trichoptera > Hydropsychidae > Arctopsyche > Arctopsyche grandis. The sequence continues at coordinate 17,090,841 of NC_135355.1, forward strand.
GAAGTTATTCTTCTTAGCGAAAGATGTGGTAACATAGTTGACTTGTGAGCCGGAATCTAATAATGTGCGACCCTTAACGACCGTTCCATTGGACGTTATAATGTCTACTTGTACCGTGGGTAAAATTATCTCCCTTTGAGAGAAATGAGTAGAATGAGCATTAATTGACTTCCTTCCCGTATTATTGGAACTAAATGTATCGTCCTGATGCAACAAAGTGTGATGGTTTTGTTTGCACCTTAAGCAATTATAGTTAGACTTGCAATTTGTTATCTTATGCGATGAATTTAAACATTTAAAACACATGTTATTAGATTTAACGAATTCATTTCTTTCCATACTGGATTTTGCTTTGAATTTATCACATTTGCCTATGAAATGATTATTTCGACAGAATGCGCATGCGTTTACCTTACTTGATGGGTTTTTGTTCGCGACATGAGTTCTCATGATTCTTTGACGACTATGAGGGAATTCCTTCACCGTAGTTACAGATGCAGTAGATTGTAATACATTACATCTATTCTGCAAGAATGTCTCTAAACTTTCATATGGTGGCATTTCTCTGCTAACCAGCGATATTTCCCAGTCTCTTACTATATTAAAAGGTAATTTCCTTAGAACTAAACATGTTACCCATGGATCTAAAATTTCTCTCGCGTAACCCAACGATTCAATGTTTTTAATACACACTGTTACCTGATTCAATAGATTTCTCAATTCGATATGTGATTCTCTTGTGATTAATTTTAAGTCACAAAGTGAATTAATCCTAGTTTTGAGATTAAGTCTTGGTAAATTATATTGCTTGTCTAAAATACTCCAAGCTATTTCGTAATTGTCTGAGCTAATATCTAAACCTGATACAGCTGCCAAAGCGGGACCGATTAAGGATTGATGCAAATATTGCAATTTCGTGACATTCGAATATTCCGTTTTGTTTCCTATTATATTCTTAAAAGCTTGTTGAAACGATTGCCATTCAGATGGATCTCCCTGAAATGTGGGAATGGTTAACGTCGGTAACTTATCTCTAGCAAATTTAATTGTTGCTTGCTCTACCTTTAGTTTACTATCTTGAAAGGATTGGCAATCTAATGCTGCTTTAAGATTTTTAACTGTTATTGTAATTGCATCGTACTCTTCGTCTATTTTGGCCGCTTTCGATATGTCTGTAAGGTTATCTAAATATTCGTAATGGAGTTTTCGGACATAATCGTATGCTTCTTTAATGGTTTGATACTGTCCTTCATCTAATTCGGAGGATTTATCTATTTTTCCTTTTAGTCTTTGTACCGCGCCTGAATACCTTAATTCTATTGACGTCATTATAACTTCTACTTTATTTTCCTTCGCTAATATTTCTATCGATTGAGTCTGACTTCGAGTCTGATGTATTCTAGAGCTTGACCTGTCTCTAATAGGTTCTACGTCCCTAGTTGGATTTCGACCTTTATGCGACTTGGAAGTCGAAGCTTCTATTTCCTCGTTTTCAGCACTTGACATTTGTTTCAGAAAGTTGCACTATTTCGTCTCATAAATACAGTTGTTCTCTACTATAGCTGTCAATTGAACTATTCGTAGAGATAAGGTAATAATATTCAATGATTAACCGTGAATCTTAATATTCTACTTTAACTATTATCACCAGAATCTATCCAACATATTTTGGAAGAAATTACAACCCTAAATTGGTGGGTGCTTGATTTAAACCACTTTGGGGCTACAAGTCTTGTGATTTATTTTAAATCACCACTGTTTCATCACACATTATGAAACAAAGAGATCTACCGATGTATGAATATGCCGGTATGTACTTGATTTAATCCACTTTGGGGCTACAAGTGTAATTCCACATTTATCGTGGAAGGGGGGGGGGGGGAGGGTGTTTCTACACACATTAAGAAACAAAGATCTACCGATATGCATATACCGGTATGTACTTGGTTTAAGCCACTTTGGGGCTACAAGTATAATTCCACATTTATCGTGGAAGGGGGGGGGGGGGGAGGAGGGTGTTTCTACACACATTAAGAAACAAAGATCTACCGATATGAATATACCGGTATGTACTTGGTTTAAGCCACTTTGGGGCTACAAGTATAATTCCACATTTATCGTGGAAGGGGGGGGGGGGAGGGTGTTTCTACACACATTAAGAAACAAAGATCTACCGATATGAATATACCGGTATGTACTTGGTTTAAGCCACTTTGGGGCTACAAGTATAATTCCACATTTATTGTGGAGGGGGGAGGGGGGAGAAAGTTTCTACACACATTAAGAAACAAAGAGATCTGCCGGTATATGAATATACCGGTATGTACTTGGTTTAAGCCACTTTGGGGCTACAAGTATAATTCCCCACGTGCTTTGCTAATTTTACACTACATCTGATTTTACACTTTTAATACGAAATTCGATGCGACCGATGAAACATTCCTTCGTAGCGCGATATTATTTTATACAATCGCGTTAATTAATTGTTATACTTTAAAACATATTTTTAAAAACTGACCTACCCACATGATTGCCTTTTGAACAGATTGCCTGAGATTGAATACATTCACTTACTTGAATATCCTTTACGATGTTTATGTGATCGTTCCGATAATTTTGGATTACCTCTGTGTCCCATGCGTCTTTGTAGGTTATGTTTTTATTTATATATTTTCTGCGTCAATCACGCGGTCATGTACCTCTGTACATCAATCAATATATTGCTGAAATAGAAGCAAACATGTTATTAGTATTGGAAAGGTATGGATAGTAACAAAGGAACGATACCGATTTCTTAATTGACATCCATTTTTTCTCGACCACGTTTTTTCCTATTGGTTTGTCCGTTTGGTGTTGTGGCCTAGGTTACTGGTATCCGGTTCGAAGGACCATCATGGAAAAGACTTCGATAATGGTTTGATGTAGTTTATTGAAATGTAAAATTTGCACGTGGTGGTTCAGCGGAGCGTACGGAACACAAGTTGTCCGTACGCCGTCTGCTCGAACTCTGTCGACCGTCGCGTATTTCCGCTTGGGCCGACACTAATGCCAACTCGTCAATAATGCCAATCGACAATCAGTTAATAAGACTGTTTGCCACACGTCATTACAAAAGTCGGAACATGTATTATTAATGGAAATAAACAACGTAAACAATTGAATAAATGTTTTTATTATAATCAAGTTTATTTGAAAAATATACGTAGACATTCGAAATTTGTATTATTTTAGCAGAAAAACTATTTATGTGTATACTAATATGTAATATGTATACTAATCTAATCTATAATTTGGAAAGAGACTTTGTATATATGTATGTATGTATCCTTGGTCGTCGTCGTCGTCCGTAGATCGGTGACGTCATCGAACACGTGATTCGATTTTTTTTTTTTTTCGATCCATGGGCGCCGATTTGTTTTTTTCGATTCAATGGATTCACCCCCGCGGGGGCGCAAGGCGAGTAGTTTAATGGGGCCCCGCCAGGGGCGCCACAAGGGGCGCAGCCCCGTGGGGCCCCAGCCTCATGGGGCGCAGCCCCATGGGGATCAAAAGGGGGCGCCACAAGGGGCGCAGCCCCGTGGGGCCCAGCCTCATGGGGCGCAGCCCCATGGGGCTCAAAAGGGGGTGCCACAAGGGGCGCAGCCCCGTGAAGCCCCGAAGGGGGCGCGGGGGGCCCAGCCTCATGGGGCGCAGCCCCATGGGGCTCAAAAGGGGGCGCCACAAGGGGCGCAGCCCCGTGGGGCCCCGTGGGGCCCCGAAGGGGGCCCGGGGGGCCCAGCCTCATGGGGCGCAGCCCCATGAGGCTCAAAAGGGGGCGCCACAAGGGGCGCAGCCCCGTGGGGCCCCGAAGGGGGCCCGGGGGGCCCAGCCTCATGGGGCGCAGCCCCATGGGGCTCAAAAGGGGGCGCCACAAGGGGCGCAGCCCCGTGGGGCCCCGAAGGGGGCCCGGGGGGCCCAGCCTCATGGGGCGCAGCCCCATGGGGCTCAAAAGGGGGCGCCACAAGGGGCGCAGCCCCGTGGGGCCCCGAAGGGGGCCCGGGGGGCCCAGCCTCATGGGGCGCAAGCCCTAATAGGCATTAACTAAGGGGGGCGAAGCCCTAGACGGCAATTAATCATGGGGGCGCGGAGGGGCGAAGCCCTAAAAGGCAACTGATCATGGGGGCGAAGCCTTAGACGGCATTTAATCATGGGGGCGCGGAGGGGCGAAGCCCTAAAAGGCATTAACTAAGGGGGGCGAAGCCCTAAACGGCAATTAATCTTGGGGGCGCGGGGGGCGAAGCCCTAAAAGGCAACTGATCATGGGGGCGAAGCCTTAGACGGCATTTAATCATGGGGGCGCGGAGGGGCGAAGCCCTAAAAGGCATTAACTAAGGGGGGCGAAGCCCTAAACGGCAATTAATCTTGGGGGCGTGGGGGGCGAAGCCCTAAAAGGCAACTGATCATGGGAGCGAAGCCTTAGACGGCATTTAATCATGGGGGCGCGGAGGGGCGAAGCCCTAAAAGGCATTAACTAAGGGGGGCGAAGCCCTAAACGGCAATTAATCTTGGGGGCGCGGGGGGCGAAGCCCTAAAAGGCATTAACTAAGGGGGGCGAAGCCCTAGACGGCATTTAATCATGGGGGCGTGGAGGGGCGAAGCCCCAAAAGGCATTAACTAAGGGGGGCGAAGCCCTAAACGGCATTTAATAATGGGGGCGCGGAGGGGCGAAGCCCTAAAAGGCAACTGATAATGGGGGCGAAGCCCTAGACGGCATTTAATCATGGGGGCGTGGAGGGGCGAAGCCCTAAAAGGCAACTGATCATGGGGGCGAAGCCCTAGACGGCAATTAACCATAGGGACTTGGAGGGGCGAAGCCCTTATCGGCAACTGATCATGGGGGCGAAGCCCTAGACGGCTTTTAATCATGGGGGCGTGGAGGGGCGAAGCCCCAAAAGGCATTAACTAAGGGGGGCGAAGCCCTAAACGGCATTTAATAATGGGGGCGCGGAGGGGCGAAGCCCTAAAAGGCAACTGATAATGGGGGCGAAGCCCTAGACGGCATTTAATCATGGGGGCGTGGAGGGGCGAAGCCCTAAAAGGCAACTGATCATGGGGGCGAAGCCCTAGACGGCAATTAACCATAGGGACTTGGAGGGGCGAAGCCCTTATCGGCAACTGATCATGGGGGCGAAGCCCTAGACGGCTTTTAATCATGGGGGCGTGGAGGGGCGAAGCCCCAAAAGGCATTAACTAAGGGGGGCGAAGCCCTAAACGGCATTTAATAATGGGGGCGCGGAGGGGCGAAGCCCTAAAAGGCAACTGATAATGGGGGCGAAGCCCTAGACGGCAATTAACCATGGGGACGTGGAGGGGCGAAGCCCTAAAAGGCAACTGAACGTGGGGGCGAAGCCCTAGACGGCATTTAATCATGGGGACGTGGAGGGGCGAAGCCCTTATCGGCAACTGATCATGGGGGCGAAGCCCTAGATGGCATTTAATCATGGGGGCGCGGAGGGGCGAAGCCCTGATAGGCATTTACTAAGGGGGGCGAAGCCCTAGACGACATTTAATCATGGGGGCGCGGAGGGGCGAAACCCTATTAGGCATTAACTAAGGGGGGCGAAGCCCTAGACGGCATTTAACCATGGGGGCGCGGAGGGGTGAAGCCCTAAAAGGCATTAACTAAGGGGGGCGAAGCCCTAAACGGCAATTAATCTTGGGGGCGCGGGGGGCGAAGCCCTAAAAGGCATTAACTAAGGGGGGCGAAGCCCTAGACGGCATTTAATCATGGGGGCGCGGAGGGGCGAAGCCCTAAAAGGCAACTGATCATGGGGGCGAAGCCCTAAACGGCAATTGCTCATGGGGGCGTGGAGGGGCGAAGCCCTAGAAGGCAAAGGCTCAGGGGGGCGCCGAGGGCGAAGCCCTAGAAGGCAAAAAAAAAAATTGATTTTTTTTTTTGATTTTTTTAAATTTTTTTTTTAAATTTTTTTTTATTTTTTTTTTTATTTTTTTTTTATTTTTTTTTTTGATTTTTTTTTATTTTTTTTTATTTTTTTTTTTAATTTTTAAATTTTTTTTTAATTTTTTTTTTTTTTTAATTAAATTAGCTTAGTCATGTTTAAGCGGTTTATATTATAAACACTGAGCGAAGCCGGGTAATACAGCTAGTCTACTATATAGAACACTAAAGTTTTTCTTGTATTCTTGTATTTTTCGTCATTTGTTCGTATATGTATGTATTTATGTATTTATGTACTTACGTATTTTTCGTCAACAGTCTGACGAAAAATACAGTCAACAGTTCTGACGTTATCGAACAAATAATTCGCTTTTTTCCGATTCAAAGGATTCGAAGTTCCCGGGGGCGTAGGCGCCGAGGGCGAAGCCCTAGGGCTTCGCCCCCTAGGGGGCGCAGACCCCGGGGGTGTACAAATAATTTTTATAAGAGACTTACTATATATGTTTGTTTTTTCGTGACAGTCAATTTAATAAAAAAAACAAAAGAGTATTCAAATAAATTTATATAAAATAAAACTATTCAAATAAATTTAATAAAATGTTTACTATTAGATTAGTCATGTTTAAGCGGTTTATATTACAAATACCGAGCGAAGCCGGGTAATAAAGCTAGTTTTATAATAAAACTAATGTTTTTACCCGACTTCACTCGGTATTCGTAATATAAACAGCTTAAACATGGCAAAACAATCTAAAAGTAAACATTCATCCGTTTTTTTATTAAATTTATTTGAATCGAAAAAATATAATATTTAACGATGTTGATATTGTCGTCATAGAAACTTTGATTTGTTTTCGATGTTCCCAACAAACCTTATATACATAGTTTCAAAGTCTCTTTCGAAATTATAAATTAGATAAGCAAGTGTTTCATTTGGAGCGTTCGAATTGTGTAGTTTTAGGATTATTGAAAATGAACGAACGCGTTATTTAAGTATCTATTAAGATTATTTTAAGAAAAATTGAAAAATAAAAATTTGATCTAACCAATATTTTTTTTATTTATTACTTTTAATTTAAAAAAACATGTGTAATTTTGCAAAAGTGAAATACGTTATATGTAAAAAATATATTTAATTATAAATTAATAACCTAAGTTACATACATTTGAAATTAATTCATGTGACACAAAATCTATTGTGAATTATTTTTAGTGTACATTTCATATGATTTCTAAATAGTTATCAGCATCATGTGTAAAATTGTTCATTTTGTCTTCAACAATTTCGTCGTAGACAATTCCACCTACTGATTGCAGAGGCAATACCACAGGGGGTCCAAAGTTTAAATTTCCATTATCTCCAGGCCTGAGAATTGCTGCTCCATCAAATCCAAGTCTCAAGCAATTGTAGTGTACAATCTGTCGATTCAAAATTTGAATACGGTTACGGCTATATATAATTATTTCAAATTAAATAAACTTGGCAAAATATAATAAGAAACATACAAAAATACTAGCACTGTATAGTTTAACTTCCCAATCCATGCAAACGTGTATATTTCTCACAGCAGGTGTGTAAATGTCGAAAAGTCTGATACAAATATCCAACGGTACAGTCGGAATTATTGACAATGGCACACAAAATGCTGGTGGATTCTTAGCTAAAGATTTATTATTTCAATTACATTAAATGTTATGTATGTATACATATTTAATTAATCACAAGTTAGTTGTACCTGAAAAAACATTGTGAACGGTGCTCTTATTGTTCAATGTGACATCTACGATTATGGCAAAGAGAAATTCATCGTACGTCAGATTTGCACAAACTAAATTATTAAAAAATACATTCATTAAATTCTTATATTTCAGCAATAATGGTCGAGTTTAGGCAATTTTTTTAATGTTTTTATTTAATTTTTTTTAAGAATTAGTTTCACCATTGTTTTAAATTAGTATATTATACAAATACCAGTTTCGTTGACTTTAAATATAGGCAAAACGATTGAAGCACAACATCCACACTGTAAGTTATAACAGGCGCAAGGTTTTCCGTTGATTCGTAAGTTAGCTTTTTTTCCGAAAATCCATAAAGGACGAGATATATGATTTACTGTCTTCATGTAACAAAAATAAAATGGAAACTTGTTTTTACTTTCAAATAAATAATACATATATTCAATTATTGCATCACATACCATGTTTTCGTTTAAATTGTACACCATTGGTAATAAGTTTAAATCTCTGGTCAAAAATTCATTTTGCAGAGTTGTTTCGTTGTATTTTACCAAATTGTCTTCGTTTATAGTATCTATAGCATTCAAGGAATTTGTTTATTTTGTTATTTTGAAATATAATAATAAAATAAATAAATTCTAATTTTTATTATACATTTAACAAAATATTATGTGTCCATTTAAGAAAAACGTTTATGTTCAAAAATAAAACTTTTGGAGAACTTACCACTTTGGGCCCAATTAAAATCGATTACAATCAGTATTACAAATAAAATCAATACTTTAAAATTCATTTTTAAATTTAACATATTCAAAAATAAATGATATCAAAAAGACGAAAACGTCTTTACGGAAAGACTTTACAACATGGAATAACCGAAAACGAATGCAACAAATGCAAAAGGATATCTCTGATGCAAGTGTTCTACTTTTTTCCTTGACCTCAGTTGCACTTGAATGAGGATATTGTCGTAAATCGACGATTTTATTCTTACGAGTTTCACTTCATTAATTCGGGCCCAAAAATCATACAGACAATTTTATTCGAAATTTTCCCTTTACCAAATTTATTCGAAATCCCAATTTCTCATTAAATATTACTTAAATGGTGTCATTTTTTACATTAATTGCTTCATTGATGGCCCTTTCTTTGTCCTCAAATTTCGCTTTCGAAATCCTTATAATGTATAATTTGACTCGTTTATATGTATGTATTGTGCGAAGACCTTAATAAAAATAAAGCAATCAATTAATATTATATCTACGAGTACGTGCTATTGCAGTTGCATACTAATGTGATAAAGTAATTTTGATCAAATGGTTTTTTCGTACCACAGTATAAATTACAAAGGTTTGTACTTTTAACAAATTTACTCATAAATTAATTAGATATACATAATTTATGTAATTAAATATATAAATGTATGTACATATGTACGTAGATATTTCATATATCCAATTCAAATTATGATTTCAAAATAAACATTACATTGTTTTCCAATTTAAGTCATAATTCATTATAATAATTAAAAACAATATCAATAAAAAAATCTTCTGTGTATCAGTGGACGGACAAAACGGGACAAATCAAACAATTTTACGAAAGAAATATATAATACTAATATTTACGACGGGACGAACGCGAAGCATTTATAAAACGGGACTGTTCCGGCCAAACGGCAGAATGGTCGCCCTACCCATAAATATACTACAAGTCATAAATAATATAAATATTAAACAATAAACATACTTACATAGGTACATATGTATATACTGTACAATGTTTTAAATTCAACATTAAATCAACAGTCTGACGAAAAATACAACAAAAATACGAAAAATACAGTCAACAGTTCTGACGTCATCGAACAAATAATTCGCTTTTTTTCCGATTCAAAGAATTCGAAGTTTTCGGGGGCGTAGGCGCCGAGGGCGAAGCCCTAGGGCTTCGCCCCCTTGGGGGCGCAGATCCCAGGGGTGTACATATAATTTTTTATAAGAGACTTACTATATATGTTTGTTTGTTCGTGACATTCAGTTTACTATTAGATTAGTCATGTTTAAGCGGTTTATATTACAAATACCGAGCGAAGCCATCATCATCATCATCATCTACAGCCATTCACCATCCACTGCTGGATGAAGGCCTCTCCAACACGCTTCCACTCGTCTCTGTTTTGCGCAACACTCATCCATCTCACCCCACATATTTTCCTAATTTCGTTTACCCATCTTCACTGCGGTCTTCCTTTTAACCTTTTGCATTATCTCGGGTACCATTCAAGCACTTATTTTGTCCATCTTCGGTCCATTCTTCTAGGTATGTGGCCCGCCCATACTATTTCAATCTCTTTCCTCTATCCACTATGTCTATTACCCTTGTCATACATCTCACCCACGTGTTCCGCTTCCTGTCCTTCCTCGCTATGCTGAGCATACAGTATTCCATACTTCTTTGAGTGCATTGGAAGTTTCACATCCGTACGTCATCACTGGCAATACGCATTGATCGAAGATCTTTTTCTTCAGGCAGAGTGGCATTTTTGATTTAAAAACAACATTCATTCGTCCAAATGCACTCCATCCTAATTTCATACGTCTCTTTATCTCTTCATCTTTACTACCGGACATGTCAATTATTTGACTTAAACATAAATAATTATTTACTACTTCTTACTGGTTTATCATCTAATGAGATGCTATCAGGCATGCAATAACTATTGAACATTATATATTTGCGGATATCTGCAAATAATCGATGAGGTGGTCGCCAACGTCCAGATGCGGACAAGGCATTAAGAAGAAGAAGAAGAACAATTAAATGTGTATGCATGTATTCGTTTTCATGAATACATGTAACACCCAAAAGAAATAATGTAAAGAAACTTATTTTAATTTTTCCACATCAAATATTGCCTAGCATTAAAATGTTTACGTTGTAATTTATATGATAAGAATGATAGATAATATATGAGCATGTATGTATGTATGTACATATTATATTTTGTGGACATTTTACCTGTTGAAAATTCAATACATATGTATGTATGTATGTACCTACCTAGTGGAAAATAATATCATCTTACCTTGAGAGAATCACCTTGTACATACATATTATGCGATTCCATTTAAATGTGTGTTATTTTTTTTCATAATCCAGCGATTATAGTGATTTATGTCTGGGGTTCCTTTTGAATGTTTGTACTATGATCTAGTGGTAGAAAGCGTTATACAATTTGACGACACACCAGTCCTTTGGTTGTTCGAGTTGTGCCACTTGCGATCATACTCACTGTGATATTCTTCTAATGTGGACGTCGATCGTAAGAAGCCACTTACAAAGACACGATTGAATCGTTTACACTTGAATATTGTAAATAAATAGTGAATCAGGTTCAAGATGAAAGCTTCTGTGTTGAAAGTTCTAGCGGTATTGTACACGTTTAATTTTCATTGCGCTAACAGCGGTAAGTACTTATGATTTGTACATTTTTATTTGTATATATTTACAGTATAATTCGCAACATTTTTTTTAATTTTGAAGAATACTGATCATTATAAAAATATTAGTTATTTAGATAAACTAAATATTTTAAAGACAAAATAGATAAAACTTTTATACACATCGAATATTGAGATTCTAATTTAAAAATAAAACTTATCTTACATACGTACTCATGTAGCACATCAAATTATAGAGGTAAAGCGTATTAAGGCATTAATTCTAAATTGACTTACTTTCTATTTCTAATCGAGTAAAATAAAAAATACAAAAATGTTCCATTGAAAATTAGAACCTGAAATATATACATACATATGTATATGTACATATAATTCGTTATAATTGAAATTGGCTTAAGTCCATATTCCTTTAATTCGAGAAATATCTTGCAAAACATTAAATATAACGTATTGCGTTTAACAATATTTAAAAACGTTTATTTGAGATTCTGGACATATCAAATTAAAAGTGATAACAATTTGTGAAAGTTAAGTTAAAAAGAAATAGTGTTTTTGGAACTGAAAATTGGACTTCCGCCACATTCAAATATGACGGATCATATAATCATATTAATTGCACAATATATTTGTGAATTTGTAATACAAAATATGTATATATGTGACGAACTTAACAATTTATAGAGGAACAGGCTGTTCCTCTTGTATCCTGCCCGTGCACATTAAGTAAGGCGTATTATTCAAAGTTTACTATTAAGTAATGTATTCAAAATTTACGTACTACACTTAATTTTTATACTAAAAATTAGGTTGCCCAACTTTGAGCTAGAATAAGTTTTTACAAAATCATCTAATAAATAAACCGGAATGTAGAGGGTTAACGATAGTTATTAAGTCGTTATTTAGATCGCGTAAATTTGCATACAGATGTTTAATAAGTGGTACAGAATTGTAAATTCATAAATCTTTCGATGATGGTACGATTTATAACACGTTTAATGTACTCGGATATTTCGAGCAGGTAATAGAAGACTATGCAAAAATTTTAATTGTGTGCGATTAGCGGTATTTTTCACGGATTTTTTTGTAGGAATATATTATGTTTTTATATATCGTTTGTTTGATTTCAGAACCCATTAGGCATAGTGAAATCAAGCCAAGATTATTGGTGTTCAATGACCCATCCGATGTTTCAGTATTTTACAGTCTACAGAGTAACGACGTATGTCAAATAAAGTTTTTCATTGATTTTTTAGCCGAGTAAATTTTAACTTAATTAATTAATTTTTAAGACTATTAAGAAAATGTCGCCACGTCCGTGGTTTGCACCTGGCCAATCTCTAAAATTGCCTTTTATTGGAGATCCGTGTGCATGCAACGGTTATCAGTGTGGCTGTTGTGCTGGAATCAGGATAAGCCAGTTTAACTTCGACAGACAAAGTATTTGAATATTATTAAGTATTTCAATTAAACTGCAGTAAAAAAACTTTTAAAATCTTAAATCTTTCACACAGTTTGTGCTAACGTGACCTACGACTCTTATCAGTTTGGATTAGTGTTGGACGTTACAATAAACAATAATTCAGTTCTACACAACGTCTTATCAGGTAACAACCACTTTATGTAAACATGTTATTGTAAAATGTAAAACATTCATTGTAATGGCTTTCTATTTATTTAGCAAAGAATCCGCCACCAATATGTCTACCTGTACCGCTTGGACCGATTCCTGGAGTTACGTTTTGTATCAAATTATACGACATCTACACAGACAGTTTTAACAATTTACACGTTTGTATGGATTGGGAATTAAGGCTAGCATCTTTTCCAGTTTTGGTAAGTTTCATCGAGTTTATTAGCTGTCATCTTATTTTTCACAAGAAGTTTGTATTTGAAACCGATATAAATCTCTACAGATACTGCATTTCGATTGTATAAATATTGGAACCAGTGGAGTTTCCGTGGTGAAGCCTGGAGATGAAGAAATTATCCTTGCTCCCCCCACGACGGAACATGTCGATGAAAACGATGGAACTATTTACGACGAAGTGACTGAACTGAAAGCTGATTATAGTGGAGAATATCACAACTCGTATTATGATGATAAATTAATTTCGTACGATTATAAAGATAAATGAGTGCTAGAATAAATAATTTATACTGATTATACACTTCATAAATGTACAACAAAAAAAAAAATAAAAAAACATTTTTTAGAGGGTAGAGACCGCAGTAATTATTCTAAAATATGGTACGCAGCCATTTGAATTTGAATACTAAAAAATGGCACGAACAGAAATCCAGTGTAATCACAATTGCATTATTCACTATTTTTTTGATTTTTAAATGCTTTTTATTATTACGAAATTATGTTCACAATACATCTTATATCTATTTTAATAGCTACTGATCTACTGATCATTTTCTATTTTACAATTTTAATTTTAATTTAATTTGGTTAGTAATCACAGTATTATATTATTCTAATGTTAGTCTAAAGCGTAATAGGAAAAAGAGCTCAAAAACCTATTTACAATCCTTATAAATGTTCATAATACATCTAATACACAATATTAATTAAAGACTCTCTAAAGTCGATGACCTAAAGCAGATTGTGTTTAGGTAATCTGTGTTTATACCTGAAGGGTATAGACATTTTGTTGTAATCACCGAGACTCTTCACAAGTGTGTTAGTATGGTTATTACTTATTAGTGATTCTGTCATAGAATCTACTGGTTAGTTTGTTAGTAATGTCTGTAACAAACGGAATATTATATATGGTGTACAGACTCCAGGGATGTTCAACTCGAGAGCACCCCGGAAGTCGGTTTTGTGAGATAGCTAGTGGTAAGCTTGGGCGGGGCTGGTTTCCTCAAGGTGCCTTCCTTCGTCGTCGGTGGTCTGGTCTCTGCTGATGTTGGCTGCTCTGCAATGTCCCTTTCTCCTTCGTAATGTGCGTGGGATGCGTGATGTGGAAAAAGGGAGGAAATTGTATAATAATGAAAACAGGTTGTAATTCTGTTTGTATGGTGACTGTATTTTATATACATATATATATATATACAGAGATCAAGCAGGGGGGACAGGGGGGGGGGGGGAGTAACAAAGTAACCACGCGTGCCTTTTGAGGTTGGCCACGCGTAGCTCAGTTGTCTGCCTTCTGGACGAAGACAGACCAAGCTTCCTCTGGTGCACACCGGACGGATACTGGAGCTGGTCTCCAAGTATCGTCACAACCCTCACCAGCCTCTAGCTGGTGATTTCGGTGGCGAGGTGGGCCCCGTAAACCCCGGGGTGTTTACGCGCCAAACCGCTATTGGCAACTGTCAGTTTGTGTGCCAACCGCTGTCTCAGGGTGGCCAGCACAAAAATATATCGGCCAAATCGTGGGCCGTAAAGCCACAAAAGCCGATCATCAGACATAGTCTGAACATACTCCCCCCGTTGGAATCCAGAGGATCGGATTCCAAAACAAATGAATTAATCAAGAGACTAATGAAGCATGACAAATGAGATAACAAAAGAACACAACAAAAAAGACATAAACAATACACAATCAGTAATCAAAACAAAGGTTCGTCCACCGTCAATCGTCCCGCTGTACATTAACAGCTGACTAAGCCCGCAAGAAACAACCAACAAGGTAAACAAACAAACAAAAAACCAACACCAGTGCTAGGTAACAATATTGTTAAGCCGTTACATGTCCCATATGCATTGATAGCTTCATTACCAACACCAATCAACAAACAAGAGACAAAAAAAACTAAATGGAAACACATTTAACTAAATCACAACACAAATTAAAGACGCCAACTTTAATGTGGGACGTTTTGAACGTTCGCCACACCGTTGCACAAATTCACTGAGTGTTGCTCGACTGGCAGTCGAGCTACTCGCCGGACTGCTCGCTTGGTGTTGCTGATGGAGGAGTAGTAGGACCTACTCCTGTGCCCCTGTCTGCCAGGGGCCGCTGCTGCATGTGCTGGTGTGGTAGCACCCTCGCTCCGGGCTGATCGACCAGATCCTCCTGCTGTTGCGCAACTAGTGGTGCGCCAACTAGGAACTGGCCAGGAGTTAGGGGAGCTGGGTTGGGAAGGTCGAAAGATGTGAGGGTTAAAGGGCGCGGGTACATTGCGCTTCGGCAAGCGGAATCTTCGTACCGCGGAAATACGCGATTCGTCCAGGGGACGCGTAACTGTCTTGACTGGACGTCTCGCGCCAAAACAAGATAACGGATCACGACCCGTTGTGTGATGGCAATTCCGAGAATCGCTTGAAACTGTGGGCGCTTCTAGAGAGCCGCCCAATATCCAGCCGAAAGCTGTATTCATCATCGCGATGCGTCCTACTCTGTCACCGCGTGACTTGGAGGGAACTAAAATGGTACGTTTGCCATTGCGTAACATCGCATGATAGGCGTCGCTGCCTATCACCATATCCACTGTACCGGGAATATCGAATGACGGATCGGCAAGGGGGAGATGAAGCGGCAAATGGCTCCGAATCTCGGACACGTTGCGCGATGGAAGTTGATTCGCGATCTCGGGCATGATTGCGCAATCGAGATCAACACTGGAGCCCTGATTGGGGATGCGCGGTAGAATTCGAATTACCGCGCCACTAGTAATGGACGTCCTATTTGAACCTATTCCTACCAGGTTGACGTCCATCCTTTTCGACTTTAAGGCGAGTCGCCTTCTTAAGTCTTCAGAGATGAGGTTGAGTTCGGAGCCGTTATCTAATAATGCTCGAACCTTGTGCGAACGCCCATCTCCGCCGCGAACTTGTACTTCCACGGTGGATAACAGGACAGTTCGGGCGTGAGAAGGCGATACGCGTCTCACCGAGTGTAAAACCAACGATGATTTTACGGGTTTGGCGTTCTCTGATTTCTTTGGGCTCCGATAATGTTTGGCCTTATTTAAAGGCGAAGTTTGGTATGGAGTTGAGTCATGTAACATGGTGTGATGGGCATGACCGCATTTGAAGCATCTCTGCTTTGTTTGGCACGCGTGAACTATGTGCCCTGGCCTCAAGCAGTTGAGACATAGTCGACGTTTTATGGCGTTCGACCTACGCTCATCACCGCTCATTTGGCGGAATGATGGACAGGCTAGCAGAGAATGACTTCCGCTGCAACTGATGCAGGAGGGGCGTTCCCTCCTCACATGCAGAACTGCTGCCTTCGGATTCGTAATGGTTCTTGGTCGAGGATTCGACTCGCTTTTTAAGACGAAGTCGGCATTTTCCATCGATTGGCACTGGCACGTTAGAAAATGCATTATTTTGCTAAACGTGCAGTCTTCATACTTGGGAGTCTGAAGCTCCCATTGCTGAAGTGTACTCCGGTCGAGTTTTCTGGTGATAAACATCACCAGAATCTCGTTCCAGGTCTCGACCCGGACGCCCAAGTTAACGAGCGCACGTACATGCATGTTGGCATCATCTATGAGACGACGCAGACTGACGTGATTGTTGCTCACAACTGGCTCGGCTTCAAGCAATGCCTGAAGGTGATGCTGAACAATAATTTTCTTGTTGTTATAGCGCTGATCCAAAATAGACCACGCGCTCGTAAATGAATTTGAAGCTAATTCCAGGCCGTCAACTAAACGTTGGGGCTCTCCTTTTAGGCTTCTTAGTAAGTATTGGAACCGGACGATTTGCGAACTCTCGCCGGCCATAGCGGCCAAGAAGCGTTGTGAAAAAAGCGGCCAATTTTGGACGTTGCCTTCGAAGGTGGGCAAATGGGGCAATTTTATTGCCGAATTTGATTGCGGTACAGGTGACATTGTAAGGTTAGCGCCATCTAACGGTGAAGCGCTCAATTGCGGCTCACGCAAATTGATTGCTTCGGTGCATCGCACGAAGGCGGCCATATGCTCCCTATCAAATAGGTCCACGACGGATTCGGAGGCCTGCGCCTCTTCTTGGTCCAGCTCGTTTATCTGAGCTTGGATCGCTTCGAATTCAGACAGTAATGGTCTGATTGTTTCGAGCCTGATTCTGAGCTCGAAGATGCTCAGATCGTCCCCCAATTGATTCGCGTTTCTCGTTAACCGAGCGCGAATGCTTTTCCGCGTATTTTTAAGCGTACTCAAAAACGCCATTATTGAAATGCGACGAAATCAAACAAAGGAAAAAATGGACGCGGGAAAAAACAAAATGGACGTTGACGACCAAAAAAAATAGCAACAACAGAAAAATGCTAATTACGACCAACCTGGATTCGACGACGTTGGAAGACCAGCTCTGAAGACATCCGGGTCGAAGGACCAAAATGTACAGACTCCAGGGATGTTCAACTCGAGAGCACCCCGGAAGTCGGTTTTGTGAGATAGCTAGTGGTAAGCTTGGGCGGGGCTGGTTTCCTCAAGGTGCCTTCCTTCGTCGTCGGTGGTCTGGTCTCTGCTGATGTTGGCTGCTCTGCAATGTCCCTTTCTCCTTCGTAATGTGCGTGGGATGCGTGATGTGGAAAAAGGGAGGAAATTGTATAATAATGAAAACAGGTTGTAATTCTGTTTGTATGGTGACTGTATTTTATATATATATATATATATATATATATATATATATATATATACAGAGATCAAGCAGGGGGGACAGGGGGGGGGAGTAACAAAGTAACCACGCGTGCCTTTTGAGGTTGGCCACGCGTAGCTCAGTTGTCTGCCTTCTGGACGAAGACAGACCAAGCTTCCTCTGGTGCACACCGGACGGATACTGGAGCTGGTCTCCAAGTATCGTCACAACCCTCACCAGCCTCTAGCTGGTGATTTCGGTGGCGAGGTGGGCCCCGTAAGCCCCGGGGTGTTTACGCGCCAAACCGCTATTGGCAACTGTCAGTTTGTGTGCCAACCGCTGTCTCAGGGTGGCCAGCACAAAAATATATCGGCCAAATCGTGGGCCGTAAAGCCACGAAAGCCGATCATCAGACATAGTCTGAACATATGGCATGCAGTTTCTTCA
The DNA here is from genome assembly GCF_051622035.1 of Arctopsyche grandis. Lineage (NCBI taxonomy): Eukaryota > Metazoa > Arthropoda > Insecta > Trichoptera > Hydropsychidae > Arctopsyche > Arctopsyche grandis. The sequence goes on from NC_135355.1 coordinate 17,108,947, forward strand.
GGTTAGTATATATGGGTGTATTCTATGAATGGATAGCAATGTATGACTTTACTAGCTATTACAATAGGGCTGCCATACATCCTGGTTTTGAGGTCTTTGTCCCAGCATCCCTGTCCGAAAGTCATTTGTCCCGGTCATATAAAATTTACGAAATACAAAAATATCCTTTTCATGGAGTTTCTACAGATTCCAGCAATTATAAATATATGAAGATGTTTCCAATACTTATCCATTATTTCACAGAAAATGATGGCTTAACAATTAAACTGCTGGAGTTACAAATATTACCAAATGAAACGTCGGATACAATAACGGCATTTTGCATTGAGGCACTAAAAAATTCTAGTATTCCAGTAATAGGCCTCATATCATTCAGGGTTGACAATATTAACACGAATTTTGGGGGAAGAGGTAGGCACGGAATAAATAATGTTTTTTATAAATTATAAGAAACGTTGTCCGCAAATATAATACACTAGCTGTATTACCCGGCTTCGCTCAGTGTTTATAATATAAACCGCTTAAACATGACTAAGCTAATTTAATTAAAAAAAAAAAAAAATTTAAAAATTAAAAAAAAAAATTAAAAAAAAAAATAAAAAATAAATAAAAAATAAATCAAAAAAAAAAATCAAAAAAAAAATTTAAAAAAAAAAAAAAAAAAAATCAAATTTTTTTTTTGCCTTCTAGGGCTTCGCCCTCGGCACCCCCCTGAGCCTTTGCCTTCTAGGGCTTCGCCCCTCCACGCCCCATGAGCAATTGCCGTTTAGGGCTTCGCCCCCATGATCAGTTGCCTTTAAGGGCTTCGCCCCTCCGCGCCCCCATGATTCAAAGCCGTCTAGGGCTTCGCCCCCCTTAGTTAATGCCTTTTAGGGCTTCGCCCCCCGCGCCCCCAAGATTAATTGCCGTTTCGGGCTTCGCCCCCCTTAGTTAATGCCTTTTAGGGCTTCGCCCCTCCGCACCCCCATGATTAATTGCCGTCTAGGGCTTCGCCCCCCCTAGTTAATGCCTTTTAGGGCTTCGCCCCCCGCGCCCCCAAGATTAATTGCCGTTTAGGGCTTCGCCCCCCTTAGTTAATGCCTTTTAGGGCTTCGCCCCTCCGCGCCCCCATGATTAAATGCCGTCTAAGGCTTCGCCCCCATGATCAGTTGCCTTTTAGGGCTTCGCCCCTCCGCGCCCCCATGATTAATTGCCGTCTAGGGCTTCGCCCCCCTTAGTTAATGCCTATTAGGGCTTGCGCCCCATGAGGCTGGGCCCCCCGGGCCCCCATTCGGGGCCCCACGGGGCTGCGCCCCTTGTGGCGCCCCCTTTTGAGCCCCATGGGGCTGCGCCCCATGAGGCTGGGCCCCCCGGGCCCCCTTCGGGGCCCCACGGGGCCCCACGGGGCTGCGCCCCTTGTGGCGCCCCCTTTTGAGCCCCATGGGGCTGCGCCCCATGAGGCTGGGCCCCATGAGGCTGGGCCCCCCCGGGGCCCCACGGGGCTGCGCCCCTCGTGGCGCCCCCTTTTGAGCCCCATGGGGCTGCGCCCCCCGGGCCCCCTTCGGGGCCCCACGGGGCTGCACCCCTTGTGGCGCCCCTGGCGGCGCCCCATGAAGCTACTCGCCTTGCGCCCCCGCGGGGGTGAATCCATTGAATCGAAAAAAACAAATCGGCGCCCATGGATCGAAAAAAAAAAAATCGAATCACGTGTTCGATGACGTCACCGATCTACGGACGATGACGACCAAGGATATTTACATACAAAGTCTCTTTCCAAATTATAGATTAGATATAGAAGGAGTCGGTTGTCCTGCACACATTATTCATAATACAGCTTCTACTTCCGCTGATGTCTTGTCAATAGATATAGAATGTGTAGTTTTAAAATTATTTTTTTTTTTTCAATATATACAGTAAGGAATGGAAAACTCAAATATTTCTGCGAGTCTGCTGAGGTCACATATAATAACATGCTATCCCATTCAAGATACAGGTGGTTATCGCTCCTTCCAGCAATTGAAAGAATACTATGGATGTGGGAGCCGTTGATTTTTTTTTTCTTAGAAAAAGAAAATCCTCCAAAAGCGATAACGGATTTTTTTACAAATCCATTATCAAAACTTTATACCTAGTTTGTAGACAGCCAAATGTTTTTGATTGAAAAGCAAATTAAAAAGCTTGAAAAAACTATCATAACTGTCAAAGAAGTGAAAAATATTTTAGAGGACACAAAAAAAATTCGGGTGTGACCAACACATGACTTTATCTATGTATTTGAGGAATATAATAAGGTTATAAAACAAAATTCGATATTGAACCGTACAGACAGATTTAAAATACTAATAACTATGATAGCAATACAAATTGAGCGCAAATGTATGGAAACTTGTACAAGACAAAAGTTCTACTTCCGGTTGTCGGATTTTGTTCAAATTACATGTGTACATACATACATATGTATGTATATAATGATAAAAATCATATTTAATTTGGAAATATTAATTCAGATTTCTAATATTATTACAAAGCTCTTGAATTATTTCAGTCGCAGCTTCTTAGAAAAACTTTTTAATAAAAAAGTATGTGGTTATTTATTACTATTTTTATTTTAAGGATTGATCCCTGGCCCTAGATCTACATACACATGTATTTTTGCCAATCAGTTAATTTTTTTTTAGATTAAACACTCGTATTATTCCAAACTAATCAAATGCATTTAGCCTTTATAGACTAGGGAAAACACCATATGTAGTTATTGGCCAAGCTAAAGTCGTTGCCCATTTCGATTTTAAGTTAAAAAAATAAGAACCTTAAGATAATTCTGAATATTTTTTGCTTGGTTTGGTTGGTTGGATGGGGAGGAATTGGATGATACATAGGTACTCGTAGATCAATATATGAACAGCACTCGCTCATAGATCAGACTCTGCGGTCTGAAAGCGAGCTACGCTCAACAGTCAACGAAGTCTCCATGGGCGCCCGCAGAAAAAGGGGGGGCAAAATATTTTTAGTAATGTTTTTATGTAGTTTTAATTTACTGTAGCGTATATGTATAGTGAACGAATGGACAAGACACTGTAGTAATGAAGAGCATACTGTAGCAACAACATTTTTATTAACACAATATATGTACAATATAATAAAAATTTAAAATAAAATTTATTCTTTAAACAAGAACTGAAGTCGTATGTTATCGCTACCAAACATATCTACAATTTTGTCCATAAAGTATTTTTTGTTGCAGTTCACTTTGTCTCTGTGTACGCTTAAAGGTCTGTTCATACCTAGTCAGCACGTACCGACTTCAGCAGGTATCCGGCCGTACGAAAAGTATTCTTTGGTACATTTTGTATGGGTATATTCATACCATCCGTCTCGTTTACGCCACGGCAGGCTTACAGCAGTACCCGACATTTCCTGTTCATACCTTACAGCAACATCCGTCAACGTATCGTATCCGTTTTTTTGGCCATCGTGGAAATATACACGCGAATTACGTGCCATGAGTCTGCCGCTTTGCTGTTTTGAACCAATTATCGATAGTGACAGTTGACAGCTGTTCAATCTTTCAACATGGTTTCGGCGCAAATATTTAAAAAAAAAATAATTTTTTACGGAAATATTTAAAAAAAAATTGTCCATCATCCACAAGCTCCTTATACAGTGTCCAAAACTCTCCTTCGGTTTTTCTATTTTTTAACATGGGATGCACATCAAAACGCCTCCGTGCTTTTTTATTGCCTTCTTGAGCTTCTTCTTCCAACAACAGCGCGATTATACATACTTTTTCGTTCGATAAACGTCGAAACATTTTTGCTGACTTGTATTCTGACGCGTAGCTACGAATGCACGTGTATGCATTCATATTGCAAGTACTCGACAATACGACGTAAGCAATATTGCGCCGTATCGTCATGGCCTCTAATGTATAAGTAAGCCGATTTTGCCTTGCACTCGGCCAAATTGCTGTAAGCGTGACGTGACCGCGACGTGTAGGTAGATATGAATATAAATGTGTTACGTACGCCGTGGATTGAGCGAATTGTACTTAGACCAACGGATATCTGTTATCGGTTAACTAAATGCATGCACTTACTTCCAAAGATTATATCTGGACTCTGCATTTAGAAAGTGCATTTAGGCTAAGCAATGACCGTTATTAGTTATTTCTCAGAATCGGTATGGGAAGACCCAATCTCTTGGAAATACATATCCGAATACGTGACTATACAACAGGTAAACAGATTAGGCGTCCTGAGAGATCTACCCGTTATAAGGCGGTACGTAGGCGATATAATTCATTCTGGACGGAGCAGTGACAGTGCGTGTAACTCCTGAATCATCAATAAATGCTGTGAAACGACTGTTGGCCTTTTACTTGGATCCTCCACCCACCCCGACGCAACAAATGTAATAAAATGACATATTTGAAACGGAGTTGTGCAGTGCTGAAGCCGTGCAGTGCTGTTAAGTATGAACAGACCTTAACATGCACAATCCAGACAGACGTTCTGACGATTGGTCGATTAGTCACGAGACCTCAGGTCTGTTCATACCTATTAGCAAATGCTTTTTCCTCACCTATTGTTAGTTCGAAAACGATTTTGTCGTGTGACGAAGTTTGGGTTCTTATCCGATCGTTTTCATACTCTGCCATTTTTTTACGAGATTTGGGCAGTTTTTCTATACAGCAATTTTCCTGTCGACGAATTTTCGCGTGACAGGAGACCACGCGAAATATTTTCGTAGCGGTGGTTATCCTGGTAGCGATTCACATTTGGGATGTAATCACCGAACCGAGTATTTCCCCTGCTGCAATGATTTTCACTGACCGGATAATGGTCGTCAATATCGCTGCTAATAGCGCATTTGACAGTTGGGGCGAACAGTGGGTGACGGCCAGTGGCCGCTGGTCGCGGGTCGTCGCTGGTGCTGAGACGGCTGAGACTGTCGTGTCGTGTCGTGTCGTGTCGTATATATATCCAAGCCGCATCTCCGGCTTCAACTCTTCAACTCTTCAGCTCTTCAGCTCGTTGGTCGTCGGTCGTCACACCATCACACGATGTCGGGGGCCGCCAACATGGAGCAGAGCGACGACTCAGACACGTACGACAGTTATTGGTACAGCCTAATAGCCCGTACCGCATCACACCACACCACACCACACCACACCACACCTACACGCATACCTATCATATTACCTTTACCTTTTACAAACATATTATATTCGTCGTCGCAAATTAACAACCTTGCCAAATAATTGACAGTACTCTTTATCCGCCCTTATACATGAGTATTGTCATGTATTGATATACCTTGAAGTGATGATTTAAATTGGTTATACATGTTTTGTGAGTCTTCAAACGCTAGCCTCTTTTTATTTTTAACCTTTTCATTAATCCGCTCCTAATCATTTATAATGTTTGCCGTATGCTGATGATTTTAAATTCTTCAGTACTTGAGCGATTTCAGATTGCCATTTTCCCTGAAGAGCGCATATGAAAATCGTCTCCCTCTAAGTGTTAGAATGTATTTCATATCCAGGTCACACCCACCTTTATTTTCCTCTAAAAATATCGGTAAGAGTGGTCTAAATCAGTGCTTCCCAAATTGGGGGGTCGCGACCCCCTGGGGGGGGGGGGGGCGTACGATTTCTCGCGGGGCCGCGAAAATATTCAATAGAAAGTACAAATATTCATTTATGAATATGAATATTTTTCCACATTTAGGGAATGTATATATTTAAGGAAATATTTCCCAAACTTGAATGAGGATGAAAGGAACAATTGGATAAGAACACCATTTGCCAAGTCCTTAAAATATGATCATATTACGTGAACAGCCAAAGAAGAGTTGATCGATATCAGATCAGATAATTTGCTTGAAGTGGAATTTAATGAAAAAAGTATTTCAGAATTTTGGTTAAGGCGACAGTAAGAATATCCTACTATTGGAAAAGAAGCCCTGGTAACTCTTATTCCTTTCGCGACTACGTACCTATGCGAAATAGCATTTTCGTCATTACTTATATTAAAAAATAAGCAAAGGTCATGCCTTTCCACGGAGACTTTGGAAGATGCTTTGCGAGTTAGCATTTCTGACATTGAACCCGATATCGATTTGTTATGTAAAAACATGCGACCTCATCTATCGCATTAAATTGTTTCATGTGTGTATATGTAGTTTGTATTTTAAAAAAATGTTTTTAAGCAAATTCCTATAATTTTGTACTGAATATAAATATGTGTATTATAGTTGTAATAATTACTGCCAAATAAACCTTTTAACTAGAAAAAAATATTTTTTAGGGGCCGGGAATTAATTGTTTCAAATTTAGGGGGTCGTGACATGAAAGTAATTGGGAAGCACTGATCTAAATAGTGTTGTGAATTTTGATTTTTGAATTTGAAATTTGATCGCCAGATAGTACATAGTAGATTTATGTAATTAATAGATCTTTAAAAATGCTTGGATTTGTTATGCCGAGTGCTTATTAGTACTACCCATGCTATGTGCTCCATATGATGATCTGGTCGGTAGCATCTTGTAATCTGGTTTTGAGAGTCGGTGCCCCTGAAAGAGCGCAGAATGATTTTTTTTGGCACTTGTATAAGAAGGAGTGTGGTGCTCACCCATTTTTATATTCTACGATGTTTTAATAGATATGCTGGGATATAGATCGTCGGAAACTCGAAGGCGTATTTGCTTTGTTAATAATTTTTTCGGCATATTATTGTGCCGATTTGACAATACACATGTAATTAGCATTACATTTACATTTTCCACTAGAAATCTAAAATTTGCATTTTTCGCTCCAGCCACACATGTACATGAACTTGTGTTCAATACTTGCACTTTTTTAATATACATTTGTAGATATTTTTCTCCCATTCATTTGCTCATTCGCTACGTACATATTCATTATTTCGTATACTCACGGCCCACGAGAGGGGGGGGGGGGGGGGAGCCGGGATAATGTTCCAGGGCCCGGACTACTCGAGGAGCCCCGTATTGGGACATCCAACTAACCGATATTGATATTTTATATTATTTTATATATAAAAATACATATATTTATTTAATGCTAAATATTTATTATTTTTCAATCCACGTATTCTTTGTGTCCATGTGAAATCGTACTTTTTATATCATACTTTATTATTCAATTATAATAAAATATACAATAAAAATATATCTATAGGTTTTTTTTTTAAGTTTGTCATAGGGCCCTGCATTAATTTTTCCTAGAACTCGGACCTCAGTGACCCTGCATATACTCCTATTCACAAATACCTAATATAATCTTTTTCATTGCACCAGGGATATATATACTTTTTTTTTTTACTTATAAATGCTTTAGATACATTGAATTTTTATAAATAATTTTTATGTTCATCATTCAACCTTTGCAACTACATACATATGTATATGTAGTTGGTTGTATAAATATTTATTTGTATAGTAAATTCCTAATTATCCGTGATGGTTATTGTTATTTATGGTACAGGTACATGTTAGCTATTATTTTTACCCTATTGAAATATCAGTACTTATTGGTTATATGGGCGCAACCCAGCATGCAGCTACCATTAGTATAACCATTACCATATTAGTATACCATCACCATAGTAGGGTTACCATTATGGTACCGAATTCCAGCTCTGCATCCCGCATAGATAAATGTCCCGGATTTACCAATTTATTTAACGATTATTGGGGATGGCTAGCTCTACTACCCGCAATTGGAAGAGTGATAAATGTCCCGGATTTACCAATTTATTTAACGATTATTGGGGATGGCTAGCTCTACTACCCGCAATTGGAAGAGTGTTACAATCATTTAATCCCTTAAAGTCATATTTCCTTTCAATTGATAAGTGTCCGATAGTTTTAAGAAATTTCTTTTCAAATTAGCAGGCTGAACTTGTTCAATTCCTTCAAACACAAGCATCAGTATTTCAAAATTCGATAAAAATAATGGAAGGAGAGAAAAGTACGATTGTTGAAATTTCAGAAGGAATTGATAATCTCATTTTTAAATTTAAAGATAGAATCAATTCTACAACTATACCACCATGTTTAAAGAATATTTTAATCAATCTAATTGAAAATGGAAATATAGAAAAAAATGGTTTATTGAACAAATTATGAATTTTAATACAAATATGGGGTAAACAATTTAGGGATATTACTAATTTTAAATGAATTACTTTGAGACGTCAAGTAGATTGGAACAACGTAGAAGAAACAATAGTTTTCATAAATAAATATTTGCCTGAAAACGAATATTGGAGATTGAATTATTTGACGAAATTTCATATTTGAAAAGATACATCAACGTTGAGAAATATCATAAACGGAATAATGAAAAAACACCCATCGATAAGCGTTGGATTCAAATTTATAAATAATCATTTTAACGAAAATTATTTTCCTTGTGTTTATCTAACCAAAGTTGTCGAATTCGCATTTTGTTTACTTGGTACCAATTCAGCTACCAAACGAATGTTTTCGATTATCAATAATTTGTAGACAGTAGATAAGTCGAAGATGAATATTGATACCGTAAAAGCAATAGAAATTAAAACTTGGTTGAGTATATCGATAAGTTTAAAGGTTTTGTTCAATTTGGTCATTTATAAAAGATTTCGTAATTTTTATTCTGACTAATGGCTAGTATAGCTTTTTGATTGGTATTAACCCAAGAATAATACGATGTTGATAGACAATTCCATCCAACAGGCATTGCTTATTGTTCTGGCGAATGTAAGTCAGATTTTTATACTATCCATTTGTTATTTATACTGACATTTAATAATATAATACTGACCATTTTATTATAAAATACTGGCCGAAAACTGATTTATTTAATTTACTTACTGAAATTGATAAAAATATTGGCCATTTAATTTGTTGCCAATATATTATAATGTACATTATAATTATGTAGACACATCTCACACAGATTTGTAATTTTTGGTATTTTTACTAACCTCTTATTGTACATACACATGATTAAAATTTTTGTAGGAAACGAGCAGAACATCTCGAAAACTCTAAAAAGATCTACAATTGGGTTGACATTACCGATGACTTTATGGAATTAATTAAAGGTAAAATTTGAGAAATTGGCATAGCACATAATTTTATTAAATTTAAATGTTTTGTTTTTATTATTAGAACTAGAATTGGGCGAGTTGATGCATGAGGAGTTTTTTGGACTCTTTGAAGCTATGTCTGCTATTGAAATGATGGATCCAAAGATGGATGCTGGTATGCATTGTAATAGAGGAACGACTAAACCTTTAACGTTTCAACAAGCTGTCGAGGTTGCTCTAAAACTATGCATTTACATATACATACTTAAAATCATTCTCAAATAAATTTGTATTTAAAAATATTTCCATTTCAGAGTAAGAAGCTCAAATTGGAGGACTTGACTTCTTCCGAATTAATTGGAATTGTTGATGCCACTCTTTCATGCATCGTTTCTTGGTTAGAAGGGCACTCATTAGCGCAGACAGTTTTTACTAATTTGTATTTACACCAACCACTAGCGATTAAAGATAAAACGTTGAAAGCGTTTTGTATAGCCATATATAAAATATTGGACTTGATAAGGAATTATATTAATTCGTAAGTTTTTCATATAATGAATTAGCATTTTTATGCACAATGGGTATTTGATAATTTTATTTTTATGCAATTTAAAAAACTTATATGCATGTATAGAGCCCAAGTGTATGAGGAAGAAGACTTTCAACCAATGGGTTATGGATATTGTCTTGGATCAAATTCACAAAATGGAGATGATTTGAGTTCAGAAATTACCGAACAAAAATGTATTTCTGCATTGCGAGAACAAGAGGATGATTTACATCGGAAATCAAGAAGTAATGCACAAGAAGTAAGTATTTGTCATTACTTTTAACTGGAATTTTATTGCGAATGTAATTAAAATCTATGTAATATTTTCAGGGTGACGGATTAATTGGTTTATATTCAAGGATCAAATTCACTCGTATGTTTTATCAAACTTTAACTTTACTGTTAAAAAAGGATCAAGGTTCAATTAACGATTGTACAAGATTATTAGCAGGTTGCTCAGAAATGTTGATCATAATGAGTAAAACCATGGAAAAAGGAACACAATTAGATGAAAATTGTAAGTTCAAATTTAGATTATATTTATACAAAATTTTCGTTTAAATTTGTTGTTAATTAATTAATTTATGTGAACAAAATAGCAGATATGCCTAACCCGATAGGATTTGAGCCATTGGTGAATCAGCGTTTACTCCCGCCGACATTTCCGCGATATACACGTATAAAACCTCGCGCTGAAGCCTTACAATACTTTAATGATTTAATCTCGAAGCTTAAGGAAGCAATGAAAGTTACCTCTATATCTAGTTTCCACAGCGTTTTGGTATGGTTATTATTAAAGCGTTGCGTAAATATTGATGAAATATTTTCTTGACTATGTGTGATTCTTATTTTTAGGACTTCTTTATTAAATTTAGTCGAAGCCAACCTTGTATTTTGTCACGGTCAGCACTGCAGCTGTTGTATTTGGGTGGAAGAAATGGTTCACCCCTCGGTGCAAATGTTCCAGAGGCCTTGAGAGAAGCTGCTAGAACTTTTATCTGTCCGCCTGCTTTAGTACCACGCTATCAACTTTTAAACAATCCTCAGGTAAATCCCGGTATTGTCATATTGATTTAATTATTTTTTTCCTCCATCTTATCTCATCCATTAGTATCAACCCAATATACATATTAATATGGAATTATATTATATTTAGGCAAGGGAATATGTTGAAATTTTCTTGAATCGATGCGCACGACCATTCACTATTCTTCTCCAAGTTTGTGGGCACAATCGGGCCCGACAAAGGGATAAACTTGCGCATCTTCTGAGTGAATTTGCGACTTTGAAAGAAGAAGTATGTACATGTTTATATCTTAATTTCTGTTTTTTATGTAGATTTATATGCAATTGTTATTTTATTTTCTAGGCGGAAAATATAGATATATTTTTGAGAGCACTTACGAGAAATTTAGACACTCCCAGACCTTCATTGCCTTGCTTTGGCACATGGATTTTGTATCATATCATTAGAATAATGATCATGTATCTTTTGTCAGGACTTGAACTCGAACTATACAGTGTTCACGAGTACCATTATATTTTTTGGTAAGTCTTATTAGGTCATGGAAATAGCCAGTAAAAAAATATTTATATTTACATGTATTATATTCTAGGTATCTTTATGAGTTTCTTTATGGCTGGCTTAACAGTGCACTCAACAATGTTGAGTCTATCTTGGCTGAACAGGAAGCAGCAAATGCAAGCAATAGCGCGAATAGCGGTGGTGGTGGTGGTGGTAGAAGAGCACCTCGGCCACCACGTCATAAAAAAAGACCTACACCTCGCCCTTCTCAACATGAAGCGCTTATGTGCCAAATTATGCAAAACTTGTGTGGTGGTTACTATAAGGTATACGATTAATAAAATATGTAGCAGTTGTAATAATGAATGTTCATTACTAATTGAAAATTGTATACTTAGGCTTTGGTGGCTTTTCAAAATCAGGGTAAAATACCCAATCCAATATCTCATTTCGACAATGAAGCGGTACGATACAAACACAGATTTGCTCCGCTGTCAGTAATGACGCCTCCTTTAGTACAATATACTGAATTTAAAAGAATAACACTACGACTTCGGTAATAATAATGCTTACACTCATTTATCTGTCAAGTCAATATGTGTTACATTAATAAAAAAAATCTGTGTGTTTTATAGGTACGAGAATCCGATAATATTGTATTTAGGAGGTTGTAAACATTTTCAGTTAGCTAGAACTTTAATGGAATCTATACCGAATCCTGATCAAGAGGCAAGTCAAATGTGTTTTTCATAGTGAACTTAAATTTTATCGATGGTTACTTTAAATAATATTGTTTTATTTTTCAGATAACTGATTTATTGAAAGTAGCTAAGACAAACTTCGTGGTGCTGAAATTGTTGGCCGGTGGTCATAAAAGTGATTCAATGACTCCGCCCGACTTTGACTTTTCAGTTCATAGACATTTTCCCATAATTAAATTAGTGTGAAATTTTAATTTCAAATTGTATTCAGATGAAAAAGCTCTGATAGTGTAATCGAATTTCTTTTATAAAAAATGTGTTTAAAACTAGTCGTATTGTCTTGTCGGATTTCTTTTGTTAGTAATATAAAATTGTATTTGTGATTAAAGAGATGTTAAAAACTATCATCGATTCATTTTACACTTTTTCCTTTAAAATTTCATTTTCTTATAGAAATCGTACGTTAATTTACTATTGCAAACTTATGAATCATATTATGGTCAGTATAAAAATTATAAATCGTAAAAATCACCACAATTTTTTGCAGTTGATTTGTGGTATATTGTTTTAAAAAAAAAATTATATATACATATATATATATATACAGGGTGTTATAAAGCTAAGTGCAAAGCCTTAAAGGGTTGATAGCTCATATAACTTTGAACATTTTGAGCCACAGTCCAAAGTCTTATGGTTTTTTTTTCATTTCCTTTTTAAAGATTTTTAGTAAAAACAGCAAAATCTCACAGTTAATTGCTAATACTGCCCAAGTTAAAAGTGGTATGTCAGTCAATTATTATTTTTTTGTTTTTCGAATGTTTATTCAATAAAATAAAAACAAATACAACCATCTGTGTTAACAGAAAAAATATTAAGAGGAGCAATAAGTTTACAAAAATTTTTCAAGTAGAAAAAATCCGAGATTTTCTTTGTATTTAAAAAAATAACTTAATTTTCTTTGAGAGGTAAAAACTTTTTAAAAACATTGCTTATTGCACTTATGCAGATGTCTAGCCAATTATCAGAATTAGGGTGTAAAAACCTAATTGAGGGAGCGCGCCGAACAAAGGCCTTCGTTCAAAAGCGACTTTATTTTAATTTTATCTTATAATGTCAATGAAACAAAAATTTTGTTAGAATTATTTATTGTTTATGTTCAAATGCCGATTTTTAATGCATGCTAGAGTCCTTTGTCTCACTTCCGTGTTGGTAATTTTGAGTTTCATCTCTTCTTCATGGTTTGAAAAGACTTATATTTTTCTGATTAGCTGTTATTTTGTAAGTAATTTTTTTGTGTAACCCTTTAAGGCTTTGCACTTAGCTTCTTAACACCCTGTATGTATGTATGTAAATATATATATATATATATATATATATATATATATATATATATATATATATATATATATATATATATATATATATATATATATAATATATAGTTATGAACGTGTGTATATAAAAATTTCACATAATGATATTAAACAAAACTATAATTGCGTATATGAATTGTTATTGGTTATTATAATTCTTACATGAAATAATTTTCATTATCCTTTACAATTGTACAATCGTGAACATCATACACTACACAAATTATATTTTAATATAATATGCAAATATAAGTAAGCAGACAGTTTACCGATACAATGTAATAACATTATTACAAATTAATATGGTACCCTTTTAATAACCGTTCTTTTGGATGGATCAGAATTTTCTTCGTTATCATCTTCATTCTCAGATTCGCCTTCTGAAACATCTGTCAGACATTCTTGGTCTCTATCTGCTACTTGTAAAAAATTTTCTTTAGGGGGTTCTAAAAATATCAATTTCCTATTAATAATAAAAATTCATATGAAAACATTTAAAATAAACATGTGTATTTTAGTATCATACGTTCTTTATATATTGTATTTCCTCCACAATCAGAAAAATCCAAAACTTGAGCAGGCGAGTGAGGACGACTCGTTTCTTCATCAGAACTACCAGCACTTAATTCTTCTTCATCACAATCTTCAATCTAGTTAATAAATAACATAATATATATTTTTTTTAAGTATAAATATTTTGTGTTTTAGTTGTGACGTTCATCTTACATGAATTTCAAATTCAAATGACTGTTGCTTCTTACGGAATTCTGCAAGAGAACTCGAGGGCTTAGAGTCATCACCAAATATTCTGACTGTATTGGGTGATGGTGTACCTTTGATGACGCCACCATCAGACACTTTAAATCCGACTTCCAAATCCAGTGGAAGATTTGGTGTTGATGGATGTATTTCGACAGTTCTTCTTCTTAGTCCACATGATGTTTCCATATCTGATGAGTCATCCATGTCACTTATGTTTGTTTTTTTAACTGTAATGATTTACCAGTATATTTTAAAATAATGTTCACAATTTATATTGACTGATGATAATTTTTTAAGTTATACTGATCGTCGTATTTGAAACTTAAAATACGACTGCCTTTCTACTCGGCTTGTCGACAAATAAAGACCTAATATCATTTCACATAATTCCAGCTTATGTTTACGGTACTATAGTGTTAGAACTAAGTCACGTGCAGAAGGAAGCCATATATGCATTAATACGTGGAATATCCTCAAATGTTTACATATTACCTAAGCATTTTTTTTTGATAAATTGCTTTTTCTTTAAGTTTACTCATATATAGCATATAGCAGCTCGCCGCCCTGGTACTTCCTTTTGAACCAGGTTGTCGCCCCGGCACTTTGATTGATATGAAAATTGTTTTATGAGAAAAATTAAAAAATATTTTGGCTAATATTAATAACACTTGCGATGAGAAGAATAAGTGGCGACTTAATTGAATACTTTAAAATAATAAATAATCATTATAATTGTCCTATGTCCAAACTCATTACGTTCAATGAAAACACTCATCTTAAAGGTCACACTTTCAGACTCCAAAAAGAAAAATCGAATAAATTGATCAGATATTCCTTCTTTTCAAACAGAGTGGTTAAAGTTTGGAATAGTCTTCCCAACAATGTAGTAAATTCTGAAAACCTTAATATTTTTAAAAACAAGCTAGAAGTCTTTCTAAACTCGAAAATTTTTGTAATTCTTATTTTCCAATTTTTTCTGTATTTTTTTTTTCTTTTAGTTATTATGTTACTATTCCAGATATTTTTACTAATTTTTATCTTTTGGTATTTTCTCTTATTTCGTTGTTTTTTTCATGTTTGCTTTTTTTCTTTTATCTTATTATTATTATGAATATTTTTGTTTTTATTTTATTATTTATATTAAGCCAAACCCCATGGGTCTATCAGCTTACCGCCTTGTCCATGTATTATTAAATAAATAATATTTAATTTTTGTAAACCAAATACTGTGAGCAGACTCTCGTTCTAACATTTGGTGATAAAAATATATTCAAAACTTAAAAGACGTTTTGATGAAATTTTAAGCGCTTTTTTTGATAAACTTGAGGATAGATAAAATAAGGGAACTCGGCTTAAATAGTCATCTCTAAATTCACATGTTTAAATTTCATAGTTTTTTGACATACATACATATGGATTTGGCATTGCTAAAAGAAAATGTTGCTGTTAACACACAAACACGGGTTTGAAAAATCAAAGACGTTGAAGAGGATGTATGGAAGGAAGTTTTTATAAAATATAAAATACATAATTTAATTTTTTTATAAATATTTGAACTACCAATACATATTTTTGAAGTAATGAAAAAAGAGGGGGGGGGGGGTCATAAAAATTGAACACTGCCCTGGTTCTTTTTTTTTTAGTTCTACATCACTGCATATAGCATATATAAAGTAAAATTAATTTTTTTTTTTTTTTGTTAGTGTTAACTTATTTAGCACTCAATTTACTCATATATGTATAATATTGTTAAGACATTGATAAAATATTTTCAAGCTTCTCGATAAATAACTTGAACCTTTTAAGAACCAATGATCAGATCAAAAGAAAGTAAATAGGACTCAGTCGAAGCGGTATAAATATATTTGTGTAAGCGTTCTTAATTGGATTGAAATACTTGAGATTTAAGTATTTGCTGTTTTAATGTAAATTAGAAAAACAATTCTCATTTTATAAAAAAGTATATTCCCTATAACAATAAAAATAGTACAGTTCCTAAAATCCATATTAATAAATATATAGATAGTACAAAATAAAATCAAATTAGTATTAAATTAATTTTCATAAGTTGATAAGCGGTATTAACTTATTTAAAACT
The DNA here is from genome assembly GCF_051622035.1 of Arctopsyche grandis. Lineage (NCBI taxonomy): Eukaryota > Metazoa > Arthropoda > Insecta > Trichoptera > Hydropsychidae > Arctopsyche > Arctopsyche grandis. The sequence goes on from NC_135355.1 coordinate 17,125,033, forward strand.
ACATATATAATTTTCTTACTAAAACTAGTAATACATACATATATGTGGATTAATTTAACAGGATGAATTTTGGGGGAGCTAAAGGTCCCAAGTTCCACCCCTAGCCCCACATATCAATGTTTTATTTTTATAATTTTTCAAAATTGTATTTACATACATATATGGAAGATATAAACTGATTAAAATTATTAAACTTATCACATACATACTACATTTGATATTTTATAATTCAAGTACATATGTGTGCTTACACATTTTTAAAATACTTGAATTTATTTTATCATATACTACATAAAAATACTGCAACGTTTAGGATTTACAATTTTGTATCGGAACATTTTGGATTTGTGGAAGTCCTAAAATGAGAAATTTCACGTTAGATTGTACAAAAATACACAACTCATGTTAAATCCTTGACTCATATTAAATACTTTACTTTGTCAAAATTTATTCATACCAAATAATGGACAGTAATAATTGATCAATTGAGCGCAACATCGGTATATCCATATAACTTTTTAAAATAGCGTTTTATTTTTTGACAATACAATGATCGAAGTTATGAATTTTAACTTGAATCAAAGCAAATAAATTTTCCTTTTCAAAACCACCTATTGAAATGTCAACTAGTAAATCACTAGTAGAAAATAAGTCAAAGAGACTTATGATTGAAAAACAGTCAACTTTAGAAAATTATCATTTTTATATTGCCCCCCCCCCCTGATTTGTTGCAGTTTTTAAAACGCTGGCTCGAACAATGATGTTTTGCAGAGTTATCATCAATACGATCTAAGAACGCATTGTATGTAGGTCATAAAACAATCGACATTTTTTTTGGTATGAATATTAATATTAATTAAAAGTTACTATAATGTGATGATAAAACAGTTTTAAACACAGTAATTTTATAAATTGTATGATACTTTTAAATTACTTACTGCGTTTGAATCCTATTTTTATCTGATTTTGTAAAATATTTCCTCAAGAAGGGAGCTAACATGCTGGGATCTATGTTGTTAGCATCAATAGGATCCCACACTAAACTGACAATTAACGATACAATCATCGTTATCAATGTTCCTAATAAGGTATACCACATATATGACAAACGGTATAGTATGAAAACTTCACTGAAAATAAATGTTTAAGAATAAATAATGTTTAAAACTATATACATATGTATGTATATATTCGGTCTCCGTCACGAGCCCGAATGTAAAACGCCCGAAAACGTAAATATCGGAAGGCAAAGATTGAAAATCGAAAGATCTTAAGTGAAAGATCAAAAATAAAGGGTGCATGGTAAACGGTACATACTGACTTAATTTGCGCTAGCAGGATACAAGAGGAACAGGTTTTTCCTCCCGTATTCTGCGCGCGCACATTAATACGGGAGGAAAAGTCTGTTCCTCTTGTGAATGTTGTATCCTGCTCGTGAAAATTTAGTGAGTATGTACCATTTACCATGCACCCTTTTTTTATCTTTCGACTTGAGATCTTTCGATTTTCGATCTTTGCCTTCCGATATTTGCGTTTTCGGGCGTTTCACATTCGGGCTCGTGACGGAGACCGGTATATATTGTATGTATTGCAATTTTTTTATATAATAAAATTCACATACTCATTTTCTGTGTGACTGTCAGTGTTATTAAAGGCAGGAGACGAAATGGGTATAAACGAATATTGACAACCATCCACAGAGACTGGTTTAACTGCAAACTTTTGATGTCCATTGGCAATAGATAATTGTGTACCTAAGCAAATCCACGACATAATAGTAACACATACTGTGCCTCCTACAAGAATGCCCTATTGTTTATAATAAATATTATTACTACTTTGAAAATCGTATAAATGATTATGTTTAATTGTCATGTCGATATTTACTTTTGAATGTACTTTTGGTAACAAAGTACCCACAGTGAACATACCGAGAACCGCTCCGTTTGATATACCGCTCAGACTCATTGTCAGTTGCAGCACTGTTGTTCCCAATTTTTCAACTACATATACTAAACCTAAAATGTTAAATGACAAGTCCATGAAGTGTCATTAAATAAAAACGAAATGATTTAGATTTTTATTATCAGAACATACCAACGCATAAAACTCCTCCAACAATTACGACGATTTTTAAAAGATTACTAACACGATTTTCTTTTAACGGATTCTTCACAAATGGTTTGTAAAAGTCTTCTAGTACTACAGCTGCCATTGAATTGAGACCTGTCGATAACGAACTGAAAACGTTAATGAGTAGTGAATGGATTCATGGCTAGGTAAATCAAGAAAGCGAGATAGTCTATAGATGTATATGGGAAGGTGGTTTAATATTATATGTAAAACAATCTCACCTTAAAGCTGCACTAAAAACACCTGCAATGAAAATTCCAGGTAAACCTGGAAACTCCCCAACGACATCCATAACTAACAATGGCAATAGTTGATCTCTCGCTTTTGCTAGTTTTGTGGTCAGGGGATCACAGTCATAGTACGTTGCATGTATTAACAGACCACAATAGCAACATGAAAATATTATCAGTAAAGCACCAACAAGGAAACAAAATAAGGCTCTAAAAATAATCAATTCATATAATTACGTTTGTACATATGTATACCTATATAGTGATATTAATAGACAAAAGTTAATCGAATGCTTAATAATGTTTCTTTTAAAGAAAATAGTGTATGTCATAAAAATATACATATGTATATGTATGTACATATATATGCATGTACATATGTACATACTTGCCTATACTAATAAGATTATGATAATAATTTTATAACTGATTGAACGTTTTATTATTGAAAAAATTGTTTGTATTACAAATTATGAATGGCCCCATCCCGCCAATTTCCTGGATCCACCCCTGATAATGATGAGACTAGAAATACGTTTTCATTATGGGTTGCAATATTATTTGCTGGAAATCGGTAAGGGATCCAAAAACTACTAGTAATTTAATGTTTCTATGTAAAATTACGATTTTAAATTAAACAGTGCTGTGAAATTACATAAGACTGGTGTGACGCTTTGCGGCAACCTGTCAGGTCACACTGGTATTTTTATTGTTGTTATTATTATTTTAAAATAATAAATAAAATAAAATAAATGTAGTTACACACATAGTACATTTGTTATCACATTTATGTAGTGCATTGTAAATAAACTGCCACTTCCGGTTGAGGGATGCTTACCAAATTTTATACATAATTTGCTATTACGCTAAAACTTCTAGATATGGAATTTTAGTTGAATTAACCAAATGGTTTCTGAGAAAAACATAAAAAACCTCGATTCTCTAGAGTAAAACTACTACTTCCGGTTCAGATAAAAATATTTAAAAAATATGGAGCTAAAAAAATTATTATTTCTAATACATGTAAAAAAATTTTAGTCCGATTCAGATAACAGTTTGGGAGATAATTGAATTCAAAAATTTAAAAAAAAAGACATCTATAAGGGAAGGTACCATTTCCAGTCAACTTAAAAATTTGAAAAAAATTTACGTAACCGATACATAGTTTTAGTTCGATAGGACTAGCGGTGTTCAAAAAATACACAGACACACACACATTTTTCCTAGATCATGAAAACGTGATCAGTAATCGATTCTGAGTTCGAATCAGTCAAAATCTCGAGTTCGAATATTCGCATGATCACAAAACTTCATCTATTGTTACTACGTACATACATAAATAAATTAAAAACAATAGATATTATCATTATAGTTTTCAATAATTATCAGAGATGAAATTATCATTTTCCCAATGAGATCTGAAGGGACAATTTCTTACTTTCCACTTATTTTCTAGTTCCACTTACTTTCTTGCTGAGGTAATAGTGGGCAATGCTAAATATCTCTGTGCCATTGTTTGACTGATTCCACTACTCACTAACCAATTAAAACAGCCTCCAAATATCAGACCCCACACGGTGTGTCTTACTAAAGGATTAGGATCCAAACTAAAATATAAAGTTAATTATTTATAATATGTACGTCAATTTGGTTATTTAATTTGTTAAGCGTATTTAATACTTGGGTGCTTCTATTCTACCGCTCTCCCAATTTCTGCTCCAGACTACTGAAATTCCTCCTATATCAAATGTACCCTTTATAGCAATTAATACAATTGCTCCAAACATGATTATAGTTTGTAAAACATCTGTCCACACTACAGCTTGAAGACCTCCCTTGAATGAAATAAATATATTTAAAGACAGTAATTTAAAAAAAAACTACATGTATTTATATATAAAATTGTTATTACCATACAAGTATAAAATATGCATATGATACAGACTACGGGTGTAATAATATGGATATTTACTCCAGAAACTTGATTGAATGCTAACGCCGGCACATATATTACGATTGGTAACCAAGTGAACTAAGATAACATATTTTTAGTTAATACATAGAAAAATATAATGCATACATGAATAAATATATAATTTGTAAATAAAACCACATACTAAACCTATGGCAAATAGGATCGATCCAAAATATCTCAATCTCTTATCAAACCGTAGTTCAAGGTACTGTAAACAAGAATGATTTAATCATAATCATTGTGTTAAAATATGTATATTGTAGTTGTAATTTATAAAACTTAGATTATTTCAAACCTCAAACGTAGATGTTAATCTTAATTCGTGAAAAACAGGCAAATATACTTCGGAAAATATAAATGCCATAAGAATGGCACCTATCATTATAAACATGTATTGAGTGCCATAAACATAAATTTCTGTCGGTGTACCAAGGAGAGATATGCCTGAAATGTAACTATAACATCAATTATTATTAAGTTATTGATAAAGAATTCAAGATTTAATTTTTATTATTTTAAATATCATATAGTAATATTTATTTCGAAATATAAAGTCATACAAAAAATTATACTAATATTTTGATATAGGTTTTTGAGCTCTTTTTCCTATTATGCTGTACATTAACATTAGAATAATATAATACTATGATTACTAACCAAATTAAATTAAAATAGAAAATGATCAGTAGATCAGTAGCTATTAAAATAGATATAAGATGTATTGTGAACATAATTTCGTAATAATAAAAAGTATTTAAAAATCAAATATTTTGATGTTTTACCTTGCAATCAAAGATAGAGAAATCGGAAGTAATTTCATATTTCTACCTCCAATCAAATAATCCTGGGTATTTTGTTTCTTTATGAAACCCCAATAGAATCCAATTGTAGAGCACATGATAAGCATCAATGCAAATACAATATAATCATATATTCCAAAGTGTTGCATTGATAATTCTATATCGTTGACATCCAAAAATTTCACATTGAATCCATCCATTTTTATAATATTGTTTCGATTATTTTTAAAATAATTCACTTTATATCCAGAAATTTAAATAATTTAGAGGTTATATCACAGTCGACAACTTTATGCGATTCACTTAATAGAACCCAAGATGAATAGTAAACAGTGTTTATAAAAATATCTTGATTAGCATATGCAAATACAAGAATGTAATGTAATAATATAGTTTCGTATGTAGTATATATTAAAACTTAGCATCGGATTATCGGCAAAACTTTGACAACATGTCTCATCTTCACCGAGACAAGTGTGACTGATGTTTTCAACCTCGGATTATAAAACTGCACCATTTGAAAAGCTAACTATTTATTTCTCAACAAATTTATTATATGACAATTGGTATTGTAGGGTTGGCACAAATATTGTTATTATAATAAAAAAGCTTGTAGTAAACTGTATTTGAAATACAAATAATAAAAAAAGATAAAATTAGTAATAATTTATTGAAAACACAAAAAAATATTGAAGATGCTAATTAAAAATAATGTTTTGGATTTTTTTTTAATAAATTTGGTTTTATTTTAAATATTTTTATAGTGTCGCATTTAAATAATTTCTATTTTTTGATGATTGAGTTTTCAGGAAAGTGTAGTATCACAATCAAACAATAGATATTCAGCCAGAATTTGCCTAGATATCTATTATATATATATATATATATATATATATATATATATATATATATATATATATATATATATATATATATATATATATATATATATATATATATATATATATATATATATATATATATATGTATGTATACATACATATGTATGTCCATATGTGGTGGTCAGTATAAAAAAATTTCTAGGGTCGGAGAGTGACTAAAGTGACCTGTAATTTTCTTATTAAATCAGCGACATTCAGACCTAAGGTAATTTGTAATTTATGGACGGTGATTCTATGATTGACTTCAATTGAATTCGTCGTAGGGATGCTCACTGAATTGATTCAACAGTTAATTATCAATTCAACTCAAGAATTGAACAATATTTTAATTAATAATCAACACAACAAGTACATTTTTATTTTACATAAAATGACAATTTTTCGAGTTATAATAGTGTAATTAAGAATTATCATTCACTGGATGGACGGTCACTAATTTTGTTTGTGGTCCTTCAAGCGTCTGAAATTTTATATGATTACTTAAATTTCGGAATGTGTTTATATTATATAATTAAAAAAAAAAAAAAAATACTTTTTCATATGCATGTATCAAAGATCTCTTTCCTGGCTGCACACTAAGAGTGGGTCTCGGTTTTATAATTTTTCTTAAGAATGGTGCCAAAAGTTCAGGATTTACATCCCGAGGATCGTTGGGATGTAGGAAACAACTTACCAATAATCCAATTAGTACTGTAACTACAGCCCCAACCAATGTGTACCAAATATAAGATATCCGATAAAGCACAAATACTTCCCTAAATAATGAGGAAGCATTAAAATAAAATAAATATTTGAAAATTTAAAAAAATAATCATACAAAATTACTCGTCTTCACTTGAGATCAAATTTGGTAATTCTTTCATAGTAAAATTATAGTCACATCCTTCAGTTGAGAGCGGTTTGTGAGGAAAATTTATGTTGCCATTGGCTATAGCAACTTGAGCATTTAGGCATACCCAGGACATTATGACTAGTCCAGAAATGCCTCCCAAAAGTGCACCCTAAGGTGAAATTAGAATTATATATTACCATTGTAACTAAAGCTAGAGTAGATAAAGTGTTTATATCATCAATATACAAAATTATAAAAAAAAGTAAATTTTTTTAGATTTATTATATCATATTCAGACAACTACTGATTCTATAGAATGTGAAGCAAGGTCATCGATAAATGGACTCTTACATATATTACGTTCAGGGTGAACTTTAATGATAGTCATTTGTGTTGTGGGTTTACTTTATAAATTGAGGATGTTACAAATTTAAGTATGTCAAAAAAACAATAAATAACACCTTGCATGAGGCGAAATACATATAAAAAAATTAATGAATCAGAAGATATGTATGTATGTATGCATGTACATACATACATATGTAGTGTACGAAATTAGAATTGTATGTATGTATGTACATTAGTGCAATACTATTATGTTTTAAAGCTCAATTATGAAATTATATAATAACTTATAATTATTTTGTTTATAAAATTATAAACATAAATTTTGTAATGAATATATGTTTTTGGTTTACCATAGAGTTGACCCATGGGAATAAAATTCCCATGGAGAATATACCAAGTTGAGGTCCATTAGTAATAGCTTCAAACGTCATTGTTAATTGCAATACAGTTCCCATTTTTTCAACAACAAAAACGAGGGCTAAAACACAATTTGTTTTAAATTAATCAACAAACCAATTTTTTAAAAATTGAAATAATATTCAAAACTTTTAAATACGTACCAAGAGATAAAGCTCCCATGAAAAGTACAACAGTTTTCATTAATATATTGGCTTGTTTGTCAGTTAAATTGTGACCAAAAAATGGTTTGTAAAAGTCTTCTAGGACTACAGCTGACATTGAATTTAAACTGGTAGACAATGAGCTGCAATTGTTCTAATATTAAAATTGTCCTACTTCTTAATAGTAAATTTTAGCATGTTAACATATTATTGAATTCGAATACATGAAAATTATAAAAATAATATCACTTTGATATATGTATGTAAAAAAGTAATATTTATTATAATTAGCATTATAGAATAATAGCTAAAGTAATTAATTGTGAGCAATATACACATAACAATAATATATGTACAACATTTCTACATAGGATAATATCAGTCTGTTTTAGACATATAATTTTTTTAATTCATTAATTATTAAGAAGTATCTACAGATATGAACATACATATATAAACAGTTTCAAAAACCTTAAAGCAGCACTGAAGATTCCAGCAACAAATATTCCAGATAAACCAGGATATTCTCCCAAAACATCCATTACCAAAAGAGGTAGTAGTTGATCCTTAGCTCTGGCTAACTAAAAACTATTGATTGTAGTAAGATTATATAATATTTATTCATCATACATATACAGTTAAGAAAAAAATTAGGAGAACATCCGCAACTCATTTTAATAATAATTTAAATTAAGAAAAATAACCTGAGTGGATAGTGGATCGCAATCATAATATCTAGCATAAATCAACATACCGCAGTAGCAACATAATCCGACCAAAGTTAGAATTCCAATAACGAACAGAACTACAGCCCTAAAACGTCGCTACGTTAGATTTTGTTTCATTTTAATATGTTTTTCAAACTTAACGCATTTACCTTTTTGCTGCTTGTAAATTCGGAAGTGCTAAATATCTTTGCATCATGGTCTGATTGACTGAATTGGTTTGCAGCCAATACATGAATCCTCCAATAACTAGTCCCCAGACTGTATGTCGGGTCAATGGATTTAGATCAAAACTAAAACACCATTATTCTCAAATTAATCAAACATTTTCTTTTCATTTTCTTATATTACAAAATTACATATTAATCCAACTCGGGTGCTTCAATTCTTCCGCTATCCCAGTTCCGTTCCCAAACAACAGATATACCACCAACATTAATTGTTCCTTTTATTGCAACTAAAATCATTGCACCAAACATTATCAAAATTTGGATAACATCTGTCCAAACAACTGCTTGAAGACCACCCTTAGAATGCATGCAAGTATGTACATAAGTTGAATAATGAATACATATTAAAAAAAGTAAACGTAAATTCAATATATAATTTTCGTACCACACACGTATAAAAAATGCAGACAATGCAAACTATTGGTGTAATTACATGAACGTTTACTCCGGTGACTGAAATTATATGTACTATGTCAAATTATATACTAATTTTTAATATCTTCATAAAAATTTTAAAATCAAAATTTTACCTTGATTGAAAGCAAGTGCTGGAACATATATGACTATTGGAAGCCATGCAATCTATAATGGTATATCGAAACATTAAAAAAATTCAACGTTAATAATTATTGATAAAATAATTAATACATGCATTATATGAATATGTGACAGTTAATTTATATTAGCCAGTGAAGTTATATTTTCATTAGTAAAAATGTAATTTTAGTCGGTGTAAATATATAAATCAATGTCTGCTCATGTTAAATTGTTTACAGATTGGATTCATATATTAATATCTAAAATGCATTCGAATAGGATTTTACTGAAATGCTAGTGAAAATATACATTTGTGACTTCACTGGTAATATATGTACTTTCACTGCTAATACTTACTAAAGCAATAGTGAATAGAGTAGAACCGAAAAGTCTCACTTTTTTATTAAATCTCACTTCTAGGTACTAGAAAAGCAAAAAATATAAAAATTAATTTAAAAATAATTGACATAAAAATTATAATTAAAATGAATGATAAATTACTAAAAAAAATCATTAAATAAATGTATGTATATAATTAAAAATATTACTTCATAATTTGAAGTGATTCCCATGTTATGAAATACTGGAAGATATACATTTGCCATAACAAAAGACATAGATATGATTCCCCCAGCAACAAACAAATACTGTGTGCCATACATGTACATTTCAGTTGGGGCACCCAATAATGTTATACCAGATATAAAACTGAAAATTAAGTAATAATTTATTTATAAAACAGATATTTTTAATCACTCGAATAATTTTTTTTTACCTAGCTACAAGTGACATTGACACAGGAAAAACTTTCATATTTCTCCCGCCCATCAAATAGTCCTGTTGTGAAGTCTGCTTTTTAAAAAATCCCCAATAGATACCAACAAAGGCGCTCAATGCTAACATTAGCACAAAAACTATATAATCAACCCATCCGAATTTTTGCATAGATTTGCTTAAGTTTTGGACGTCAGCAACGTCGTCCATTTTGAAAAATTAAGTGTTAATGTGAATATGTGCAGTATGAACTACCTATTTACAGTGAACTAAAGCCACTATCCCAGTCCCCAAGCAGATATCTCAATCGTTGATTAGAAAATTGTACCAGCAATTTGGTACATGTTTATTCTCACTCAATGAATATGTTCACGCTGAGCTTGTTTTGTACATTATATATAACAATTTATTAATCCAAAAATAAAAATTATTTAACATTATAACACCACTAACACAAAAATAATCGAACTCAAAACATTGTAAAATATAATATATATTTATATAAAATATACATTCATACAAAACAACATTCATATCTTTCCGTTTTAAAAAAATATGTTCTCAAAGGTGATAAAGTTCTCAAAAGAAATTTCAAAGAGTCAATTTTTTTGTTACGGTGAGTGCATAAAATAAAAATTATATGTAAAATTAAAAGAAAATGAAAAAAACAAACTTTTACAATGGACATATAACGTATATTAAATAATAAAAGGATTAAAATAACTGTTTATTCACAAGATATTTCAAAATCAGATCCGAAGTTATCTAAAACATCTTTAGTAAAATTATCTAATGAACCATGATAATTGGCAGCTAGAAGTTCAGATAAAGTAAGACTAGATTGATTAGATGATTCAGAAATCGAAGTATTTTCTTTTCCCAAAACATTCAAATGTGGTGGAAGATTCATAGCAGTATTGAGAGAACTTTCTGCTGTCGGGGTTTCCTGCGAAACATGCTCTTCCGTGGCAACTGATGTATCGTGAGTCGCGATGTCTGAAACTGCTTGTAAGGCTTCTTGTGCCACATGCTCTTCTGTCACGTGCTCGGCTTCTTGGACAACTACCGATGCTTCAGCTGCATCATGAGACACGGCAGTTTCTGCTTTCGTGGTTTCCTGCGAAACATGCTCTTCCGTGGTAACTGATGCATCGTGAGTCGCGATGTCTGAAACTGATTGTATGGCTTCATGTGCCACATGCTCTTCTGTCACGTGCTCGGCTTCTTGGACAACTACCGATGCTTCAGCTGCATCATGAGACACGGCAGTTTCTGCTTTCGTGGTTTCCTGCGAAACATGCTCTTCCGTGGCAACTGATGTATCGTGAGTCGCGATGTCTGAAACTGCTTGTAAGGCTTCTTGTGCCACATGCTCTTCTGTCACGTGCTCGGCTTCTTGGACAACTAACGATGCTTCAGCTGCATCGTGAGACACGGCAGTTTCTGCTATCGTGGTTCCCTGCGAAACCTTCTCTTCCGTGGCAACTGATGTGTCGTGAGTCGCGATGTCTGAAACTGCTTGTAAGGCTTCTTGTGCCACATGCTCTTCTGTCACGTGCTCGGCTTCTTGGACAACTACCGATGCTTCAACTGCATCATGTGACGCGACAGTTTCTGCTTTCGTGGTTTCCTGCGAAACATGCTCTTCCGTGGCAACTGATGTATCGTGAGTCGCGATGTCTGAAACTGCTTGTAAGGCTTCTTGTGCCACATGCTCTTCTGTCACGTGCTCGGCTTCTTGGACAACTACCGATGCTTCAGCTGCATCATGAGACACGGCAGTTTCTGCTATCGTGGTTTCCTGCGAATTATGCTCTTCCGTGGCAACTGATGTGTCATGAGTCGCGATGTCTGAAACTGCTTGTAAGGCTTCTTGTGCCACATGCTCTTCTGTCACGTGCTCGGCTTCTTGGACAACTACCGATGCTTCAGCTGCATCATGAGACACGGCAGTTTCTGCTATCGTGGTTTCCTGCGAAACATGCTCTTCCGTGGCAACTGATGTGTCGTGAGTTGCGATGTCTGAAACTGCTTGTATGGCTTCATGTGCCACATGCTCTTCTGTCACGTGTTCGGCTTCTTGAACAACTACCGATGCTTCAGCTGCATCATGAGACACGGCAGTTTCTGCTTTCGTGGTTTCCTGCGAAACATGCTCTTCCGTGGCAACCGATGTGTCGTGAGTCGCGATGTCTGAAACTGCTTGTATGGCTTCATGTGCCACATGCTCTTCTGTCACGTGTTCGGCTTCTTGGACAACTACCGATGCTTCAGCTGCATCATGAGACACGGCAGTTTCTGCTATCGTGGTTTCCTGCGAAACATGCTCTTCCGTGGCAACTGATGTATCGTGAGTCGCGATGTCTGAAACTGCTTGTAAGGCTTCTTGTGCCACATGCTCTTCTGTCACGTGCTCGGCTTCTTGGACAACTACCGATGCTTCAGCTGCATCATGAGACACGGCAGTTTCTGCTTTCGTGGTTTCCTGCGAAACATGCTCTTCCGTGGCAACTGATGTGTCGTGAGTCGCGATGTCAGAAACTGCTTGTATGGCTTCATGTGCCACATGCTCTTCTGTCACGTGTTCGGCTTCTTGGACAACTACCGATGCTTCAGCTGCATCATGAGACACGGCAGTTTCTGCTTTCGTGGTTTCCTGCGAAACATGCTCTTCCGTGGCAACTGATGTATCGTGAGTCGCGACGTCTGAAACTGCTTGTAAGGCTTCTTGTGCCACATGCTCTTCTGTCACGTGCTCGGCTTCTTGGACAACTACCGATGCTTCAGCTGCATCATGAGACACGGCAGTTTCTGCTATCGTGGTTTCCTGCGAAACATGCTCTTCCGTGGCAACTGATGTATCGTGAGTCGCGATGTCTGAAACTGCTTGTAAGGCTTCTTGTGCCACATGCTCTTCTGTCACGTGCTCGGCTTCTTGGACAACTACCGATGCTTCAGCTGCATCATGAGACACGGCAGTTTCTGCTATCGTGGTTTCCTGCGAAACATGCTCTTCTGTGGAAACTGATGTATCGTGAGTCGCGATGTCTGAAACTGCTTGTATGGCTTCTTGTGCCGCATGCTCTTCTGTCACGTGCTCGGCTTCTTGGACAACTACCGATGCTTCAGCTGCATCATGAGACACGGCAGTTTCTGCTTTCGTGGTTTCCTGCGAAACATGCTCTTCCGTGGCAACTGATGTGTCGTGAGTCGCGATGTCTGAAACTGCTTGTATGGCTTCATGTGCCACATGCTCTTCTGTCACGTGTTCGGCTTCTTGGACAACTACCGATGCTTCAGCTGCATCATGAGACACGGCAGTTTCTGCTATCGTGGTTTCCTGCGAAACATGCTCTTCCGTGGCAACTGATGTGTCGTGAGTCGCGATGTCTGAAACTGCTTGTAAGGCTTCTTGTGCCACATGCTCTTCTGTCACGTGCTCGGCTTCTTGGACAACTACCGATGCTTCAGCTGCATCATGAGACACGGCAGTTTCTGCTATCGTGGTTTCCTGCGAAACATGCTCTTCTGTGGAAACTGATGTATCGTGAGTCGCGATGTCTGAAACTGCTTGTATGGCTTCTTGTGCCGCATGCTCTTCTGTCACGTGCTCGGCTTCTTGGACAACTACCGATGCTTCAGCTGCATCATGAGACACGGCAGTTTCTGCTTTCGTGGTTTCCTGCGAAACATGCTCTTCCGTGGCAACTGATGTGTCGTGAGTCGCGATGTCTGAAACTGCTTGTATGGCTTCATGTGCCACATGCTCTTCTGTCACGTGTTCGGCTTCTTGGACAACTACCGATGCTTCAGCTGCATCATGAGACACGGCAGTTTCTGCTATCGTGGTTTCCTGCGAAACATGCTCTTCCGTGGCAACTGATGTGTCGTGAGTCGCGATGTCTGAAACTGCTTGTAAGGCTTCTTGTGCCACATGCTCTTCTGTCACGTGCTCGGCTTCTTGGACAACTACCGATGCTTCAACTGCATCATGTGACGCGACAGTTTCTGCTTTCGTGGTTTCCTGCGAAACATGCTCTTCCGTGGCAACTGATGTATCGTGAGTCGCGATGTCTGAAACTGCTTGTAAGGCTTCTTGTGCCACATGCTCTTCTGTCACGTGCTCGGCTTCTTGGACAACTAACGATGCTTCAGCTGCATCATGAGACACGGCAGTTTCTGCTTTCGTGGTTTCCTGCGAAACATGCTCTTCCGTGGCAACTGATGTGTCATGAGTCGCGATGTCTGAAACTGCTTGTAAGGCTTCTTCTGCCACATACTCTTCTGTCACGTGCTCGGCTTCTTGGACAACTACCGATGCTTCAGCTGCATCATGAGACACGGCAGTTTCTGCTTTCGTGGTTTCCTGCGAAACATGCTCTTCCGTGGCAACTGATGTGTCGTGAGTCGCGATGTCTGAAACTGCTTGTATGGCTTCATGTGCCACATGCTCTTCTGTCACGTGTTCGGCTTCTTGGACAACTACCGATGCTTCAGCTGCATCATGAGACACGGCAGTTTCTGCTATCGTGGTTTCCTGCGAAACATGCTCTTCCGTGGCAACTGATGTGTCGTGAGTCGCGATGTCAGAAACTGCTTGTATGGCTTCATGTGCCACATGCTCTTCTGTCACGTGTTCGGCTTCTTGGACAACTACCGATGCTTCAGCTGCATCATGAGACACGGCAGTTTCTGCTTTCGTGGTTTCCTGCGAAACATGCTCTTCCGTGGCAACTGATGTATCGTGAGTCGCGACGTCTGAAACTGCTTGTAAGGCTTCTTGTGCCACATGCTCTTCTGTCACGTGCTCGGCTTCTTGGACAACTACCGATGCTTCAGCTGCATCATGAGACACGGCAGTTTCTGCTATCGTGGTTTCCTGCGAAACATGCTCTTCCGTGGCAACTGATGTATCGTGAGTCGCGATGTCTGAAACTGCTTGTAAGGCTTCTTGTGCCACATGCTCTTCTGTCACGTGCTCGGCTTCTTGGACAACTACCGATGCTTCAGCTGCATCATGAGACACGGCAGTTTCTGCTATCGTGGTTTCCTGCGAAACATGCTCTTCTGTGGAAACTGATGTATCGTGAGTCGCGATGTCTGAAACTGCTTGTATGGCTTCTTGTGCCGCATGCTCTTCTGTCACGTGCTCGGCTTCTTGGACAACTACCGATGCTTCAGCTGCATCATGAGACACGGCAGTTTCTGCTTTCGTGGTTTCCTGCGAAACATGCTCTTCCGTGGCAACTGATGTGTCGTGAGTCGCGATGTCTGAAACTGCTTGTAAGGCTTCTTGTGCCACATGCTCTTCTGTCACGTGCTCGGCTTCTTGGACAACTACCGATGCTTCAACTGCATCATGTGACGCGACAGTTTCTGCTTTCGTGGTTTCCTGCGAAACATGCTCTTCCGTGGCAACTGATGTATCGTGAGTCGCGATGTCTGAAACTGCTTGTAAGGCTTCTTGTGCCACATGCTCTTCTGTCACGTGCTCGGCTTCTTGGACAACTAACGATGCTTCAGCTGCATCATGAGACACGGCAGTTTCTGCTTTCGTGGTTTCCTGCGAAACATGCTCTTCCGTGGCAACTGATGTGTCATGAGTCGCGATGTCTGAAACTGCTTGTAAGGCTTCTTCTGCCACATACTCTTCTGTCACGTGCTCGGCTTCTTGGACAACTACCGATGCTTCAGCTGCATCATGAGACACGGCAGTTTCTGCTTTCGTGGTTTCCTGCGAAACATGCTCTTCCGTGGCAACTGATGTGTCGTGAGTCGCGATGTCTGAAACTGCTTGTATGGCTTCATGTGCCACATGCTCTTCTGTCACGTGTTCGGCTTCTTGGACAACTACCGATGCTTCAGATGCATCATGAGACACGGCAGTTTCTGCTTTCGTGGTTTCCTGCGAAACATGCTCTTCCGTGGCAACTGATGTATCGTGAGTCGCGATGTCTGAAACTGCTTGTATGGCTTCTTGTGCCGCATGCTCTTCTGTCACGTGCTCGGCTTCTTGGACAACTACCGATGCTTCAGCTGCATCATGAGACACGGCAGTTTCTGCTATCGTGGTTTCCTGCGAAACATGCTCTTCCGTGGCAACTGATGTATCGTGAGTCGCGATGTCTGAAACTGCTTGTAAGGCTTCTTGTGCCACATGCTCTTCTGTCACGTGCTCGGCTTCTTGGACAACTACCGATGCTTCAGCTGCATCATGAGACACGGCAGTTTCTGCTTTCGTGGTTTCCTGCGAAACATGCTCTTCCGTGGCAACTGATGTATCGTGAGTCGCGATGTCTGAAACTGCTTGTATGGCTTCTTGTGCCGCATGCTCTTCTGTCACGTGCTCGGCTTCTTGGACAACTACCGATGCTTCAGCTGCATCATGAGACACGGCAGTTTCTGCTTTCGTGGTTTCCTGCGAAACATGCTCTTCCGTGGCAACTGATGTGTCGTGAGTCGCGATGTCTGAAACTGCTTGTAAGGCTTCTTGTGCCACATACTCTTCTGTCACGTGCTCGGCTTCTTGGACAACTACCGATGCTTCAGCTGCATCATGAGACACGGCAGTTTCTGCTTTCGTGGTTTCCTGCGAAACATGCTCTTCCGTGGCAACTGATGTGTCGTGAGTCGCGATGTCTGAAACTGCTTGTAAGGCTTCTTGTGCCACATGCTCTTCTGTCACGTGCTCGGCTTCTTGGACAACTAACGATGCTTCAGCTGCATCATGAGACACGGCAGCTTCTGCTTTCGTGGTTTCCTGCGAAACATGCTCTTCCGTGGCAACTGATGTGTCGTGAGTTGCAATGTCTGAAACTGCTTGTATGGCTTCTTGTGCCGCATGCTCTTCTGCCTCATGGGCGACTAATGATGCTTCCTGCGAAACATGCTCTTCTGCGGCTGTAGGGACTAATTCTTTTTTGTCGGATTTCTCCTGATTTTTGTTCGTTTTATTTTTTTTTAATATTTGCAAAAGATCAATAATGTTTTTAATGTTTTTGGAGGAATTCAATTTATTATTGGTTAATCTCGCCACACATTCTTTAAATGGTATTTTCGTTCTATTTTCTTGATGATCGGTGACGAGTTCTGTATTCGACGTTTTTTCACCATTTCCTGCAGGTTAATAATATTAAATCTTATTAAATCCACAATATTATGAAATTACTTATTAAATTATTAATTTTTGACCATACGAACTTTGTTTTGGGATAATTGTAACGGAATTAATTATAATTGAAAATTAATCAGTTTTTTTGTTCATAGGAGTAAAATTAGTTTGGGGTCCTGTTAATATTGTGGACACAGAAAAAAATTTTTGTAAATATAGTAATATACGTTTTAATTGTTTGTTCCTTTTATCCATTAGCATAAAATGGGATAAAATTGAAACATAATATGTATGTTGGTCCATATTATGTTTCAATTTTGTACTGTGTTCGAGGGAGCGTTTTTAATTTTCTACTAAATAGATGCGAAAAATCGTTCATCATAATTAGCTTGTAAAAGCTGTTCACGATCAATATGAGGACATACATACATATGTATGGACGTATGTACTTTCAGTTTTAAACATCATAAAATACGATCATAATTTTGCTAATTCACATTCACTTGCGAAACCATTTTACTTTCAAATGAAAAATTATAAGTTTCTTGAATTTTGAAATCTTTAGAATCTCATACCTGATAAATGGAATAAGGTTAACACTGCACCTCAGCAAAAAGAACAGGATATTTATAGATCATCGTTTTTAATTCAGTGGTTCTATAATGATTTTAGGGATTTTCGAGAAAATAGTATAATATGATAAAAAATTTATATCAATAGAAATTGAATTAGCAATTCATATAAATTTTGATAATAGTATGTACTTTGCTAACGCCAAATTCACGGAAAATTCGTCTTTAGTTTTTTGTATCTGTAATAAATAATAGTTAAGTTTTTAATAATGTAATTGGTTAACGGTTAAAACATATATATGGTTTTAGATAAAGAAAATTTTATTTGAAACAAACATTTATAAAAATTAAAATAAATGATAAATAATCGACAAAGAAATAAAAACCACGAAATTTTAATTATGTTTTAAGTGCACCGATTCCTTTTATAATATGATTTTTATTGCGAAATTGTCAATGTGGGACGTTTATAATATAAATAATAACCTATTTTTTATTTTTTTTAAATGTTGAATTTAAATATTTCAATAAATATGTATTTTTTAAACGAAATAAATTCTTTAAATATGTATAATGCAAAAATATTGAAGGGGCGACAAATTTGATATTTGCCAAGGGTGACAAAAAAATCGCTACGGTTCTGATTAAACTTATGCATAGCATCGGGTAATTAAACAAATTACAAATATGTATGTATGTACATAGGTATATTGTTTACCTGTTAACGGAAAGGCGGTTGCACAATACAATGCCAATAAGACAACTAGTGTTTGCAGCTTCATTTTTGATTTGAGAATGTCTTGCAGTTCTGTATAAAATCCTTTTATATTGTAGTTGAATAGAATTTAACGACATCTTTAATTATTGTTTTAAATAATTTTTTTTTAATCGATGAATACAGATATGTCTATTTTTGTCAACTTAATTACTGCTAACCCTATCTAATTTTTAATGGATTTGGTATTTACATAAGCATGATACGATGTAATGCCATTAGAGTTAACCGATTATATCATATTACTATACATATATGTATGTACATACATATGTATTCATATATAATATTAGGCTGGAGCGAAAAGTGCTAATTTTAAATTTTCATCGATGGAATTAGTTGAAAACTTTCATCGTATCAAGGGAACGTTAAATAAAAATTTCACTAGGTTCATGGATGAACATTCAAATTAATTTCAAAAGAGACTTTGTAAGTATGTAATGTTGGTTGGTAACATCGAAAACAAATCAAAGTTTCTATTGCGACGATTCGATATATATTTTTTTCGATTTAAATAAATTTAATAAAAAAACGAATTAATATTTAATATAAGATTCGCCATGTTAGCTGTTTATATTACAAAGACAGAGCGAAGCCGGGTAAAACAACTAGTATAAAATAAATATTGAAATTGAACATGCCTTTATGATAATCTTTCTTTTTTAAAATGATGCCTTGCGTTACTTAAGTTATTTTATGTCATATAATGTAAATATAATATAATCCCAATAATAATGAAATGATACATATTGTGACTCTAACGCACGGCGTAGTTATGCAAGATTAACATCATCTGATTTACTGGATCGATTCGGCTTCAATATAATGCTTTAATGGGAACCCCACGTTTTCTTTTTTAGTTACATTTTACCAAATAATAACGTTGGGATAGTTACATTTTTTGTTTTTGTTTTTAAGTGCATTAATATACCTACATATATAAAGGTGTTACGTAAGAAGCGTTTTATATATATATATATATATATATATATATATATATATATATATATATATATTTATATATATATATATATATATATATATATATATATATATATATATATATATATATATATATATATATATATATATATATATATATATATATGAAATATATAAAAAGTTTTTTATATATGTATGTATGTACATATACGTAGAATATATATTTTTGTATACACGAGTGTGTGTGCAAGTATTATACTATGTACATACATATTTACATACAATGTATTATATTATATATTTTTGAGAATGACTCTTAAATGATCTGTAGTTCAAATATTACGAATGAAATTATATTAGATGTACTATTTTTATATCAGTGACGTAGCGTGAATTCCAGGCGCCCCCCCGCAAAATATTTTAAGGCGCCCCCCCCCCCCTCCCCATATATTCATATTATTTCCTTACAGCAAAACAACTTTCCATATTAATAATTCATACCTTTTTCACGTAGAAAAACTTTTTTTCTGGACTTCTCATTGGCAAACACGACTATTTTGTTAAAATATAATACTAATCATTGCTAATCCTTCTAGTCGATGTTGTGACATGGTTGACCTTTAGTAATTTTTAACAAGTTTCAACTTGTGAACGAGCGCTCCGTAGTGGTTACCGGAAGCGTGAGGAACAAGATGATTGAAATGCCGAATTTAGAGTATAAAAAACCATGTGAACTGTATAAGAGGTAAGTAAAAATTATAAATGAAAAGCTTTGCCAAATTATCAACACTGTCGATCTTCTTTATTTTTACAAGATTTATTTTTTTTAAGCACGAACGGAAATCAAATATAATATAATGATATGTAAATCGTCATCTGATAATTGCTTTCCATGAAAGTGAACTTGGAAAAAATGTCATTAAATAACGTGATACGAACCTTCAGTTGCACTAAGGTTACGTTTAGTGCCGCATTAAAAATTCTTTGAAAATTCTTTTAATGGATCCTGGAATCGTGTTTCATGAATAAGTTCATCGAAATGCTTTTAGATGAGAGATTGACGATTCAATTTCAATTTTGGCTTCAACCCTAATATTGTTGAAATTGTTACTAATTGTTGAAATTGTTACTAATTCTTCAAATTTATTTCTAAAATTACTGATCTCGCAATATGCATTTCTAATCGTAGACAGAGTACCGATAACATCAGCGTTTTTTGATTGAAGGAGCTTTGAAACAAAGTTGGGAGGCCGAAGAATTTTTCAAGAAGCACGAGTAGGAGAATAAATTCGAAACTTTCCATTTTTCTTATAGTCACTGCTTCTGATTGTTCATCATTTCTTTTACTTTTTAATTTTTTTTCTGTAAGAAATTTTAAAATATTTGTACATATGTATATTTACCTATATATCGAAGTGCATTAATAGAGTCTCATCTGGACGACCAACAAGCAGTATACAATCTTTTTAAAGTAACTGATGGTGAATTTTCCTTAAAAACTCCCCACCTGTTAATGTAGACGGCGGGAAATTTATAAATTTTATTAGTTTTTACGCCTCATATAATTTTGTTTTATTGTTTTAACACTGAAAAAATATATACAAGAATAAGAGAGAATTCTCAGCTATACATATGTACATACATACATACAATAAAACGAGATGCAATTAGGTTGAAAAATAAGAGAGGTTTTTAAAAAAAATATTACAAATAAATTCCAGAACAAATTAAAAAACTAGTAAAAAAGGCGCGCCGCTTTGCGGCGCCCCCCCCCGCATCGCAGAGTCGGCGGGCAGGGTAACTACGCCACTGCTTTATATGTACATATGATATATTTTCTTTTTTATTTAATATCATAGGTTTAATTTTTTTTTATTTTTTATTTTACATATATACCAGGAAGGCATTACAGGTAAATCCCAATGCCCCTTCCTGGCCAATTACAAATACAAATGCAGCATTTTTATTATAAGTCGTTGAATTGCGAGACACTGAAAAAACTCGCAAATAAACGAGACATCTATGAATTGTACATAAATTTTTATTGTACATCAATCAAATTTCAAATAGTGGTGACATAGTAGGCAGGAAGGATTTTTAGCCAATTTT
Organism: Arctopsyche grandis; assembly: GCF_051622035.1. Lineage (NCBI taxonomy): Eukaryota > Metazoa > Arthropoda > Insecta > Trichoptera > Hydropsychidae > Arctopsyche > Arctopsyche grandis. Next base: position 17,146,588 of record NC_135355.1, read on the forward strand.
TTTTTTCCGGGAACCGTTTCAACAATGAAGTCAGAGAAAATTGGCAAACTCTGATAGGAAACGATCAACCTGGAGTCACAAATCCAGGTCTGACCAACAGCATACTCTGAAAAATTCATTTTCATTCAGGGATAGAACCCGGCACCTTCTTGACGGTAATCAGAAGCTTAACGTCCGAGCTATGCTGCTGGCTTAAATTAAATTAAATCTCATAACGTTTTTACTAATTAAGTGAACTTGCGTTGTTTTTAAAGTTTACTAAAACGGGCTTTAGAATGCACTCGGCTTACAGAGTGCATTAAATATCTTGAATCTATTGTCATTATTTTGCATTACTTGCAGCAAAACTTAAGTTTGAATGACTATTTACACAATCATTCACATTTTTCACAATATCGTTTATTAATAGGTATATTTTAATTCAAATTAGTTAATACAATAATCGTTCGTAAATTTTTTTTTTGGAAACAAATTTACATAACGTGTTATAAACGTCGAATACGATTCGCAATCAAGTATTTCGTATATTAAAAACAAAATGACTATTTAATGTGTTGTGGTTCATATACCTGTGTAAAATACATATTGTTTACATGATTATTTTCATATAAAGAATTCATTATTTAAACAGTCTGTTGTGATAAAGCCCATGGTTTTGTGTGAAGATTTGTCACATTACATAAGTAATTTTGTAATTAACCTTTGCTTGCGCCCTAACTTTTGATTTAAGATTCCCATATGACAAAACATAAAATTCACCACTTTGACATGTCACTTACTTCAATGATAAACATTGGACTCTAAATTTCAATCTATAAAGATATGTAAAAAAATGTCAAAGAGGTATTCGGTTTTCATTTTTGTTTATTTTGGGTACGAAATCTTTTCATGTTAAAAAAAATTGTAAATACATACCCAGCTGAAGAAAATTTATTGACGGCGAATAAATAAAATTGTAGTCATAAATAATGTTATATGCTATCATAAATTTTTATAATCACTCGTAGAAATGAAAATTAGATTTTGTAATATTTAAATACTCTTCGACAATTTTAAAAAATAAGTATATAAACCCGATTATTATGTAAATATGAAGCAAAGTCATCGTGATTTTGTATTTTTAAAAGTTTTCATTTAATTTTTAAGGTTAGCTTTTAGTTTTTCACTTTAAATGTGAAGTAATATTTTCAATACGTATTTCTTTTGATTTAAATCAATAAGATAAGATGAATAATTGATGTACTAGAAATATTTCTAAGAAGCAATCGGCACGACCTGACCCAGGTTAGCATAAAAAAAAATAATTGAGTGATTCTTAGACACGATGACTAAAGATCGATGGATTAAACGAGTTTAACGGAACTTTTCACGTTTGGCAAATGATTGAGGGATTTTCGTTCAATACCGTTAACCGTAACCTGTCTACTTTAACTGTTCTATTCGTGCTATTTTGAATGGAACGCGAACCGATCACATGTCATCGTGTGCGTGTGTGTGCATTTTGGCAACGGTATATAAAAGGAATTAAATCGCTTGCAATAGACCAGTTTCCTTCCAAGATTCGCAAGAAGAAGGATCAAGATGGTCTCGAGAGCGCTAGTTGGGGCCATTTTTCTATTTTTCGCAATCGGCTGGTCCAATGGAAAACCTCTAGGTGAGCTTTGAAACAACGGCAATTGTAACGACTTGTATAGTAAACGTTTTCATTTATTTGAACAGGTGGCGTACATTTAGATAGCTAAGAATGTTACATTTAACTCACATCTTTTTATGATTTTTATTTTAGTTAGACACAAATAATGATTATTTGTATGGTATGTAATTGAAATATAAGCAACTCATTTTGACTCATACAGTAAACAAATGACGTTTTTATCTTAAAAATCGAATTCTTAAATTTAAAGTGCTATACTATATTTAAAGTATGTATACATACTTATAAACATTGACAATTAGACATGGTTTAAGAAATCATTTTTACCTATATATGTACATATTATACATACATATATGTAGATACATCTATCGATCTTATACAAATGCTATCTTGATTCGCGAATTTTAATTTTATAGCTTATTAGATCACATGAGCCGTTATATTTGAATGTGGCGGCAGTTCAATTTCCAGTTCCAAAAACGCTATTTAAATTTGACTTAATTACCAAATTGTTATTACTACTTTTAATTCGATATGTCTAGCATCTCGGAAAAACAGAATAAACGTATTACATGCCACCAGTATTTGTAAATATTGTAAAGTGCAAATCATTATATTTAATATTTTGCGAGATATTTCTCTAAATGAAGAAAGTGAACTTACGCCACTTATAAATATAACATCTCATATCACAAATGGTATATTGGTATGCGCGTATGTATGTAATTAGTAATTAAATATGTCAAAGTAATGTTTTTCCTATTGGTAAAAAATAGCGAAATATTTAATAGTAAAAGTGATTAAATTGTAATATTCTTATTTAAAAACCACTTGGTTAAAGACTGTTATGTACACATTTATACAAAATCATAAGTAAACACGATATTCAATAAATTCATATGTACATATATTCATATTCTGATTTTTCTTCATTTGTTGAACAATTTTATGTATTTGAATTATACCTACCAAATCGATATTTTATCTGACCCGATAGTTTAAGAATACGTTTTAACATTGAATCAAAATACAATAGGAATTGAATATTGCGATGGAGTGACTGAAATACATTGTATTTTTGCTCATTAATTAAAAAAAATGTATTTAAATATAAAATATTTCAATATTTTTTTATATAGTTATTACATATATGTACATATACAATATTTAAATACTTTTGGGCTAGTTAAAAATATAAACAACTTTTAATTTTCTTTTGTTTTTATAGAATTTATCGATGAAAGTGATGAACTTTCATTGGAAAACGTAGTAGTCCCTGAAGACATCACCGACAACGATGGCTTAAAAATCGGTCTGAGAAAAGATAGGCAATTCGGATTTGGAAGAATAGGATATGGGGGCTATGGTGGATATGGAGGCGGCTACGGTGGATTTGGAGGCGGTTATGGTGGATATGGACACGGTGGTGGTGGATATGGTGGATACCATGGACATAGCCATTATGCACCCAGCTATGGACACGGAGGTTATGGACATCAAGGATACGGACACGGTGGATATGGTCACGGTGGATTCGGCGGCTATGATCATCACCACCATCATCACGGTTTCGGTCGCGGATTTGGACCAGAGTTGCCAGGCCCAGACTTCGATCCACAACGTTTCTATGCAGATCCCTTCTTCGCATACGCTGATGCACCGATCCCAATAGGTCCGGAGCCAATAAATCCAATCTTCCCACATAATGAGGCGCAAATTCCGGTATCCGTGATTGGAGAGAACCCTGAGAATAGACCTCCACCGCATTTGATTCCTGCCAAACCTAAGGATGAAGTTAAAGATAAAGAAGCATCGGCTGACAAAAAACAGGTGCTCTCGAAGGATGACACTCCGGCTGAAGAGATTAATAATTCGGAAGAAAGCAAGCCCGATAAAAAAGAATGTACGTGTAAAGACGATGTGAAAAAATCAGAAAAGTCATTCGAAGATAAAATAAATAGTTAATTTTATTACTGTTTGATGATATCTTTACATATTGTGATACATATTAAGTTAATAGTTAAATAAAGCGTTATTTTTTATTTTTATAAATATTTGTTTATTTTTTGTATTTCTAATGCAATAATCACTTTGAAAACACTGAACATATTGAGAAGTAGTACGACTAGTTATATATGTACATATGTATAATACATACATACATATGTATGTAGGTTCATGCGTAGTTTAAGATGACATAACTACACGATTATCGATATTAAATATGTATGTATTTTTCGTTACTTAAAAAAATATGTATCCTCATATTGGTAGTTCAAATATTTATAAAAAAAAATCAAATGCTAATTAACAAATATTCTTACTTGTTGAAATTATGATGTTTTTTTTATATTTTATAAAAACTTCCTTACTGCATCCTCTTCAACATCTTTGAATTTGCAAACCCGTGTTTGTGTGTCAACAGCATCATTTGCTTTTAGCAATGCTAAAACCATATACATACATATATGAACATATGTACATATGTCAAAAAAATATCAAATTTTAACAAGTGAATTTGATATGATTTTTTATTTAAGCCGAGTTCCCTTATTTTATCTATCCTCAAGTGCGTATGGTCAATAGTTCAAAGAATGTTTTCTTTCGAAGTTTTGGGTTTAGACAAAAAAGCCCATAAATTTCATCCAAGCGTTCTTTAAGTTTTGAATATTCTCAGTTGTGGTCACCAAATGTTAGAACGAGAGTGTGGTCGCAATATTTGGTATACAAAATTTTATATGACATATTAGCCAAACTATTTTTTAATCGTACTCGTAAAACAATTTTTACATCAATAAAAGTACCAGGGTGGTGACCTGACCCAAAAAGAAGTACCAAGGCGGCGACCTAACCCGACCTGGCCCGACTACACTACTGTATGTTTTGTGTCTTATAACAACGAGTATCCAATATGACCATGTATGCATATAATGTTGACATCTAATTCTTATCAATTCTTTTCGATACATAATATCGTATTTGGAAAATATAGAGATTATTTAACGATAAAGATCGATATTCAAAAATAAAACTTAAATATTAGAGATTAAATGTTATAAATCTTATGAAATTAATATAATTAAAGTGTCACTTAAACGCATTAAAAATTACATAAGTATTTATTTCAATATTATATTATTTGTCAGGTTCTCTTATTTTCAATTTGTCAGGTTCTCTTAAGTCCCAATTAAGGTTTTCAATATCCGATATCTGTATGATAAAATTGGTATTTGTTTATTAATTTTCGAAAGCTAAATATATATAAATAATTATTAATTAATTAACGAAAAAATAATATGAAAATGAAAATGAATCTTCGTCGTAAATGTTGTTACCTTGCATGATTCGGATAAAACTAGATAGGCAACTTTTGATCTTGGCCTTCGGTCAAGGATTCTTCGGTGTCATCAAATGCGTATGAACACTCGTGACCTTTTATTTGGTCATCATCAACAACATCAAAACTGTGGTCCGAAGAATACGATTGATTTTGAATGGCACGCATTGAACAACATGTACTTATCAAATGTCTTGCAAGACCAAATTGGATCATAATTTGTATACACTTGTGGGAAAATCCGCGTCCACGAAATGACGATTCATCATTAACCTTCACACAATCCGAGGCTAGAGTTCTTTGCACTGTTGATGATTGATTCTCAACACGTTGAGGCCTAGTGTTGAGAGTGGACGCGTATATCAAATTAAATATCAAATGACCTGGCAGTTTGATTTCTTTTGAAACTTTATACGATTTATAATATACATAATATTATATAAGTATGTTGATGTTAAGTGTTTTTCAACGTTTACATGGGTGATCATTATAATGACGGTTAATTCACAAGAGATTACCTCTCAAGATTGATGTATCTATACAATATAAATACATATGGATGTTTGTATGCCGATGTGGATATGTAGCGTTAAAAATTCACTATATTAAATTTGTTATTTTTCACGCATCATTCTATAATCACGAAATTGTATTTGGTATTGACCTTTCCAATGTGGCCATACATTTGCGGGGATTTCCTTTCACCCAATAAAATTGCATATCACCGGTGTGACAATTGTATGCGATTTTGTACGGCTTCAAGGAACATTGTCCGCATTTTTTGTTCACAGACAAGCATCTATATAAAATAATGCAACAGTGAGTTTGCATCAATTTTTTTCCAATACATTTAATCCAAATGGTGACTGTTAAAAAATAGTATAAATCGATTATTATGTGACACCTTCAAGGAAAAACACTTGAATAAGGTATAAGTATGTAGATTGAACATATTTTTTATACAAAGTCTAAAATATATTTACGGTGGACTTGGAAGGTTGGATTTAAATTGATTTAAACAATTCACAGACAATGTCACTATGTTGGCAATGAACTGGTCAGTACTGTTAGATCTGCATTTGTAATTTGTTTTGTGATGTTTGATATTCTAAGAAAGGAAGATGATTCTCAGAATTATATGTATTGTGGTTTACCTTGAATGAAACAAATTTAATTATTATTAATTTTGTTTATTTTTGCGATTCTTAACTATAATCGGGTATATAATTTTGAAAAAATTAGTTTTAAAACATTTTACAGAACAAAGCGTGAAGTAAAGTTTTTCGAAAAGCAGTGATTATAATTTTGTGTTTTTCCTTAAAAATTGACCGTCATTGGTAAAAACCTGTCTCTAAGGTCAACTTAGAACATCTAAGGTTAATTTATCCGACGGATTTTTGTCAACAGACTGTTCATATGATTTTGTCTTATATTAAAATATAATCTTATTCCAATCAAATGATGTTGTTATAAAAACGAGCAATATAAGAAAAGTTATTTTATTATCACATTTGCTAAATTTACTAATAATTCTGACACTTGCCGAGAATTGTATTTACATACTGTTTGTATATAGTAATATAATATATAACACATGAATAAAAAATTCAGATGTGACCAACCCCTGACATTATCTATGTATTTGAGGAATATAAGAAGGTTACAAAACAAAATTCGATATTGAACCGTATGACAGATTATGAAGTAGTAATAACTATGACAGCATTTTCGATACAAATTGAGCGCAAATGTATGGAAATTTGCACAAGACAAAAGTTCTACTTCCGGTTGTCAGATTTTGTTCAAATTTTTTTTATTATTTAAAATCAATAACAATATTTTACATAATAAATATCAAAAAGATTAAAATACTTTAAAAGGTCAAAATAAAATAATGAAATATTAAAAAAATAAAAAATACTACTTCCGGTTTACGAATTCTGACCAAAACCTTGGCAGCTAGAAGTAAGTACATACAGAATACAAATACAAATTTTCAGTTTGATACGTTCAGGGGTGTGGACAGAGCAGTGGGCACAACATTTTGCACCTTTCTAAGAGGAAAAAATCCCACTTCCGGTTCATTAAATTAAGTAATTTTTTTTTTATTTTTACTTAAAATTACTATTTTTATTATACACAATAAATATTAAGAAGCTTAAAACAATTTAAAAGGTCAAAATAAAATAATGAAATATTGTTTTTAAAAAAAAGACTACTTCCGGTTTACGAATTCTGACCAAAACCCTACCAGCTCTAAGTTAGTACATAAAGGATAGAAAAATAAATTTTCCGGTTCATTCAATTTGGTGATTTTTTTTTAAATCACTATCTTTATTATACACAATAAATAGCAAGAAGCTTAAAATAATTTAAAAGATAAAAATAAAATAATAAAATATTGTTTTTAAAAAAATATTTTTAAGTTTACGAATTCTGACGAAAACCTTAAGCAACTCTAAGTTAGTACATGAAGAATACAAATATACATTTTCAGCTTAATGCGTTCAGGGATGTGGACAGAATCGAGGCGAGGAAAAAATCCCTCTTCCGGTTTATTACATTTAATGATTTATTTTTATTTTCATCACATTGATACAAGAATTATACTTGATTTTTTTCGTGAAGAACACATATGTTTAAGGGATCGAAAAAAATAGTGGAAGAAACATCGAAAAAGAGTTAACTGCCATTTCTGGTTGAGGGATACTTACCAAATTTTATATATAACTTTTTATTACGCTTAAACTTCTAGATTTTAAATTTCAGTTCAATTAACTAAAAGGTTTTTTAGAAAAACATAAAAAACCACGATTCTCTAAAGTAAAACTACTACTTCCGGCTCAGATAAAAATATTTAAAATATATAAGGTTATAAGAATTATTATTTCTATTACATGTAAAAAAATTTCAGCCCGACTCAGTTAGCGGTTTGGGAGATAATTGAATTCAAAAACTTAAATAAAAGAGGACACCTATAAAAGGAAGTACCATTTACGGTCAACTTAAAAATTAAAAAAAAAATTATGTCATGTCGATAAGAATTTCAGTAACCGATTGTAAGTTTCAATTCGATAGGACTAACGATGTTCAAAAATTCCCCAAAATACACAGTCACACACACAGACACACAGACACACACACACACGCACACATTTTTTATAGAACATAAAAACGTGATCAGTAATCGATTCTGAGTTCGAATAAGTGGAAATCTCGAGTTCGAATTTTCGCATGATCACAAAACTTCATGTATTGCTACTACATACATAGATTAAGTAAAAACCTATAGTTCGTGTATGAACAAACTAGTATGTTATGAATGAACCGGAGTGAACACTTGGAATGTAACATATGTATGTACGTATGTACATACATTTTCCTATTTATTAAATAGCATTTTAAGTCGACGTAGCATGTTTTTGTTGTTTTGTGTAATGATCACTAGGATGGTAATAGTAATATTGTACATTATTCCAAGACATACAAATATTAGATTTGCTTTTGTTTGCATGACACCCTTACCTAGGACACGCATTGACATCACGAGTCGGTCAACATCAGCATATCATTAGCGGTTGCCGCCGACAGGGGAAAAACTTTTTTCTTGTAAATTCAGGCTGTGGAGAGGACAACAGGTAAAACCCATCAGCAACAGCAAACCAGCGTATAAAGTGGTGTCTGTTGATGTGACGGCAGCCATTCCTGTGCTGGACATCACGCAGACATGAAGCTCTTCGCAGTAGCCGTTACCCTGATGGCCATATTGGCCTATGTGCATGCCGCCACCTACTGTAAGTTCACCTTCACCTTATCAACGTACTTTATTGATACGCTATTCATTATTGATTTGCTAATATTTGACGTCATCACAGAAGGGCGTCTAAATATATGTCTCTAGAATGATTGCAACTTGTCAGTACTAAACTTGTGTACTAAAAAAAAAAGTGACACTCATAAGTTAGGCTATTGCATGTCAGGCTTCCTATTAATGGGATATATAAGCATTTGCCGGTTTCGTTTCATAATTGAATAAAATTATATTCACAAATGTATATAAGTATTTTAATAGAAACTTCCTACTGAAACCGGATTGTTTCACCGTTTTCCAATTTTTTTTGTCATATTATGCTAATAGTCAAGGAATACATTAAAAATTCGCATTTATATGCTTATTGCCGTTGATTTATTTGTTCTATCGAAAGCATAAACAACAACACAAAAAAATGTCTATTCGGATGTATTAGTTTTTAAAATGTTTAACCCGTCTTTTGGTATGATGTAGAAATTTCCTCAGGTGTTAATAATGCTCAATAAGGTCATTTACATTGAATCTCAATTAGTATACCTATTTAAATGGAGGTCATCGTATTTTTATGAACATAAAAATAATTGAATCTAGTGAAAATGTGTGTAATGGTAAGTTTTCCAATTTTAGTGATTCCGATATCGGAACAAGAGCTTGAAGTTCTGCTGAGCGAAGAAGCCCAATTAGAAACTGTCGGCAGGTTGGTGCGCTCACCTCGTCGCAAAAATCCTTATGGAAACGGAAACGGAAACCCATACGGTGGAGGTAATTATGGCGGTGGTAATCCATATGGTAATTATGGAAACTTCGGTGCTCCAGGAGGATTCGGAAAGCCTGGTGGTTTTGGAGGTGGTGCCAGTCAGTCAAATGCTGATGCTTCAGCTGCTACCCAAACTACCAACTTCCAAAATGGTGGATACGGCTTAGGAGGATTTGGCAAACCAGGCTTCGGTGGCTTCGGAGGTGGTTTCGGCGGTAGCGCTTCCTCGGCCAATGCCCAAAGTTCAACCTTCAACCAAGGAGGCGGTTTCCCAGGATTCGGTGTTTCAGGTAGTCAATCGGCAGCTAATGCTCAAACTCAGAACTTCAATGCTGGTGGAGGTGGTGGATTTGGAGGAGGTGCGTCGGCAGCTTCTGCAAATGCTGGAACCCAATCGTTCGGCGGTGGTGGAGGTGGTGGTGGTGGTAGTGCTGCGAATGCTGGAGCTCAAACCCAGAATTTTAACCTTGGAGACGATGGTGGAGTCAGCGGTGGAGCTTCTTCGGCAAACGCAGCTTCCCAGACCCAAAACTTTTCATTCGATTAAATTAAACCAAATTTTGTGAAATTAGCATTCAGAATGAAATTAAAATAAAATTCGCTGTAATTAGTTTTTAAGTATTTATTTGGTTCGTTATGATTAAATTTTATCAACAAAAACATCCGCCTTTTAATAAACCTAATAAAAATATTATTGATGTACATATTTGCATGAAAGGATGCACATAAATAGTATGTAAGTTACATCACTTTCAATACATATAAATAAAAATAGTAACTTTACAAACTGCAAATCAATATTAACCATATAACTAAATACATCAGATATGCAACCTTATTATATTATATTATGACATAAGATTTTATTGTATTCATTGTATACACTTTTTATTTAATAAAGAGATTTAATAATATGATTGAAAAAGGTAAAAAAATACGAAAATATTCCGATTTCCAAAATTTTATACTGTGTACATAAATTCATTTGAAAGAAATTTATGTACATACGTTTATTATACATATGTATGTATGTACAAATCGAGGACTCTCAGCATGACCGAAGAAATTTGTAAGTGTTAACCAAATAGCAAACCGTAGAACACGAAATCAAGTTTTGACAACTAGAGAAAAAATAAAATAATAATGTCAATCCCCTTAAAAACTTGTTTGAAAATCTAATAAGTAAATTTTTTTTATTGAAAAAAAAATCGTAGTCATTTCGGAAGATTTTTAACAACCAGTTTTTTTTGACGTGTAGTATCACGAATGCTCATAATTATGTACAATATTTCCTGTGATTTTTTTTTTTATATAAAAACTACTGTTTGACCATGATTTTTTACATGAATAAAAAATAAACCTCAGCAAAATGTTGTTGTGTTAGAAACTGGTTACTTTGTGATTTAGGTTATTCAGTAAGAGTAATAACCAAAAATCTTACGCGCATGTATGAAAATAAAATCGGGAAATGATTTTCTTCAATGAAAATATTTAAGTATAAATTTATTGCAACATCATAAAGAAAATAGTTTGATAATTAAATAACACAATTTAAAAATCATATTCGACCAACGATATGTCCGTTACCAATTTTTTTAAATAGTTTTCTAGCATACATTTTACTAAATTAATTTTTATCACTAACATGAAATCCTACACATAAAGTCATATACATATGTAAGCGCTTAGATTATAAAAAATAATAATGAATCTAATATATAATTTCGAAAGAGACTTTGCATATATGTATGTAACCTTCATCCGTAGACGACACCTCCGATTTATTTTTTTTTCATGGGCACCGATTTGATTTTTTGCTGGGGGGGGGGGGGGGGAAGCCGCTGAAGGCGAAGCTTTCGGGGTGCAGCCGCCGAGGGCGGAGCCTCTGGGGGCGAAGGCTCCGGGGGCGCAGGCGCCGGATTCTGGTATACATATAATTTCGAAAAAGACAGTATATATATATATATATATATATATATATATATATATATATATATATATATATATATTTATACATATATAGTTTGTTTGTTCGTAACAGTCAATTTAATAAAAAAAACAAACGAGTATTCAAATAAATGTATATAAAATAAAACCATTCAAATAAATGTAATAAAATTTTTACTATTAGATTAGTCATGTTTAAGCGGTTTATATTACAAATACCGAGCGAAGCCGGGTAAAACCACTAGTAATAAATAAAACGTATTGATACACGAATTAGTAAATCTTGTAAATCTAAAATTACATTTTTTTATGGTTGAAAGAAAATTGTTTAATCTATATCATATTTTATCACTTTGATCCAGATTTTTTATCCCTGCTTTTAAAGTTTTTTTTTTTAAAACATAATAAATGTGGAATAGTTTTAAAAAAATAACATTAAGTTTTAGTTGCTAAAAAATAATTTAAGCTTGTCACTTTATTGAATGAATATGATTTCTCGTCTTAATTGGTCGGGCTTTTATTTAAGTTTTTTCATCAAAAAACAAATATCTCTAGAAGAGAAGGTTAATAAATAATTTTTATTTTTTTTGGCTTTATTTTACTTTACAATGGAAGATAAATTACATACAAATATAAAAATATATATTTTATATAAAATAAAATATTAAAATATAAAACTCGATTAATTAATTACAGTGCGGCATCTGATTTCTTATTTAACAAAAAATATACAATGTCGCAGGCCCTCTACATACATACATATACATATATTTTTAGCCTATAGATGACACTAATATTATTTAAAGTTAAATGGAATTAAAACTCTACAAACTGACAATCTAAAGTTTAATTTCGAAAGAGACTTTGTAAGTACATATGTAATGTTGCTTGGTAACATCGAAAACAAATCAAAGTTTCTATGACGACGATTCTATATGGTTTCGATTCGATATATATTTTTTTCGATTCAATTAAATTTAATAAAAAAAAACAAATGAATATTTACTAGAATGAATTTTTAGATTCGCCATGTTTAAAAGCTGTTTATATTACAAATAGTGAGCGAAGCCGGCTAAAAAAACTAGTGTTATATAATCAAGGACCCGAACCCCTATTTTTTTCGATCCGGTTCGGTAAAATGTTTAAATGTTTAAAAATACTTTAAAAGCGAATGTATATCCTACGGTGAAACTATTATGAAGCGAGTATATTCTTCTTGTATTGACGATTCCATAATGGAAGAAACTCTTTTAAATTTGGATGAAGATGAAACAATTGTTTGACGATGCATGAAGAATTAAATAAGGAGTTATCAAAGACATACAAAATAACGTACATAAAAATAGCCTCGACTTTAAAAAATAAATTAAAACATACATGCTGACAGGAGAAAAAATCGATAATTTAAAAAACTTGTTTTCGTCCCTTTTGACAATAAAACCAACTTCGACTGAAACTGAAAGTTCTTTCCAGTGCAGCAAATTTTTGTAACAAATCTAGAATTAGGCTTTCGGATTCTCATTTAAATATTTTAGTATTCTTAAGAAGCTACTTGAAATAAGTTTACTTTTACAATTACATTTTTTCCAGTTAATAGATATATTATGTATAATTTACTTTTTTTATATTTTGTAAATAAATAAATATTTTTTTATTAATAAAAAATATATTAAATTGAAAAAAAAATGTATTTTTACACGTGTCCCGGGATCCCGGGCTCCGTCCCGTATCCCGGAAATTGAAAAAGTCCGGGAAATCAGAAACCCTAACGTACATATATGTATATATATATATATTTTACCAAACCGAAGAAAATATCGATTCGAAAAAAATAACGGTTTATACGATTTTCGCTTTTCGGTTCCGGTTCACATCCCTGGTTATAATGATGGTTATTTTAGCAAAATTTAATTTGAAATAGCACATACATAGTTTAATTTTTCAAAAGCTTTTAATTTTCATCAATAGATGTCTGTCAATTTTATAATTATTTATTGATTGAATAAATAAAATTAAAACAGCCCAAATCCGTTATGTAGTCAAAATCCATCTTTAGTCAGTATTATTATCGTGAGATAGCGGTTCAAATTGGGTGATGCCAAGTTGAAAACTGTGAAACAAACATTCATATTTTTGATTTTTAATTTGAAATGCTTTTTATTGTTTATAAATTCACAATACATCTTAGGTCTATTATAATAGGTACTGATCTACTGATCATTTCCCATTTTACAATACTTTTGTTAGTATTTATAGTATTATCTAATTTTAAAGTTAGTGTACAACTGTACAGCATAATAGGAAAAATTCTCAAATACTTATTTACAATTCTTACAAATGTTCATAAACATTCATAATATTAACATTCATATTTAAAAATATTGGTCTACATATATCGTTATGCTATTTAAAATGCTGAAAGTTTTTGAATATCATTTACCTTTAAATTACCATAAATTTCATATGTATGTACGTATATACATATGTACGTACATATATAGACATGTACATATGTTTGAATTATAGATTTTTTCATTTATATTAATTGAATTATGTTTGTACTTATACTAAGTATGTGAGTATGCTATTCTTATAATTACATGGTAATTTATCTACCTACGTACATGTGTAATAAACATATGTATGTACATACGTACATATGTATGTATGTGTGTAGATAAATTTCTCTTAGAACGAAATGTCAAATTTCTCATCTATACACTTTGACCTATCTAATGTTGGTCACTTTTTAATGGCTTGATTCAAGGTCATCCAGTTGTTCGTTTCGACTCTCATAAAAATATACAGGTGTTCGAAAAGTTGAGTAAGAGTATGAAGAAATGCGCATCATCTCACCTAACATTGCATAATGTACAATACGTGTCACAACAATGTGGGCCCATTGTTGAATTCTAGAAGTCGTTTCAAATAAATCATTATTTTTCGCACGTTCCTAATCATTGAAACTGAACAAAGTCGATTCATTTTAAAAGTTAGTCCTGTTTTCTATCTCACGTGATGAAACCTACATATTTTGAATAAATATTGAGTGGTTTAGAAGTCGAGCACTGAGTTTCGTGCCAGTTTCATTAGTTTAAATTGCATACTAACCACACTACCAACTTGTTCACTAAAAATTAGGGGTCAAAATTTCATTTCTTTCTTTTTGTACAAAACATTACATTACAAACACAGAATAACTGAATAAATGTAGTAGTTCTGTAGCAGAGTATTTTTTTCATATTTAGTCTTTTAAAAATTAAATTTTCCCATAAAGACTTATACATAGTTGTACATGTACTTCTCTCACGTCAAATGTGGAAGTTGCTTAAAATATATTATTCGTTTTTTTTTTAGTTTATTGTAAGAATTTCCGAAAGATTAGGTATGAAAATATAGAAAGAAATGTAAATAAAAGCATGTAGGAAGAAAAAAAGTTACATACATATGTATATAGGTTTTTCATTCCGAATTGACCCTTTTTTATTTTTCATTTCAAATTAAACCTTTTTCATTACAAATTGACATTGATAGGTCAATTGGAAACGAAAGAGGTCAATTTGAAATGAAAAATGAAAAAGGGTCAATTTGTAATGAAAAACCTGTATTAATATTGATATATGTAGGTAATTAGTTTAAGCATATGTACGTATGTATGTATGTATGTACATGTGTAGTTAAACTAAAAGTTAAACTATATAAATATAATAACAAAAATATGCATATTGTTTTGAATGTATTTATTGTAAGTTTGAATTAAAAACAACATTTGGCTTTGTATATTACATTTGTTCAGTTAGAATGGCACACATTCATACACTATGTTAACTCCAGGAGTCCCTTAACTGTGTTTTGCAGGTAAACTGCAAACTCTCAACAGTATCACAGTTAAAATGAACACTTTTATTTCATAGAAATATTCAACTATATTTAAATTAATCGAAGATATGACATCCAGTAATTTACCACCTGCAACATCAAAAAATAAACAAATAAATAAAAATTTCAAATTTTGTTTTATTTGTTTGATTCAAATTTTCAATACGTACTTGCTGTACCCTGGTGGTCCGTAAACTGGAGCAGGTTCTCCATAGTTGATAGATGGTGTTCCGTAACTGTTTGACACGTGAATATCAGATGAAGGCAAATATGCTTGGCTGGGTGCTGATATTGAGTGACTTGGTCCTGAAAAGCTTTCAATGCCAGAGTGTCCAAAACCTCCGCTGGACTGTCCAAAACCTCCACTGGAGTGCCCAAAATCTCCGCCGGACTGTCCAAAGCCACCACTGGAGTGTCCAAAGCTACCACTATCGTAACCACTGTCGTACGATGGTCCTGAGTGGTAGTTGTAGGATGGAGCAGTGTAGTAACTGACGGATGGTGCACTATGGTATACAGGAGCACTGTGGTATGATGGACCACTATAATCACTGTGACCACCATGATCGTAGCTTTCGTATCCTCCTCCGTATCCTCCTCCGTATCCTCCTCCGTATCCTCCTCCGTATCCTCCTCCGTATCCTCCATCGTATCCTCCTCCATATCCACCTCCGTATCCACCTCCGTATCCACCCCCATGTCCACCTCCGTATCCACCTCCATGTCCACCTCCATATCCACCTCCGTATCCTCCTTTACCTAAGGCAGAGCCTAGAAATAGTCCTTTCTTGGCTCTGAAATAATAGTAAACGTATTTATAAATGGGTGCGATTTAACTGCACAGTGAGAAAAATACTTTGTATTTTAAAAAAAATGTTTTGTGCATTAAAAAATTGCATTATTTTCGGTGCATTGAACAATCTCGTATTGTGCATCGAATAAAATATTTTGGAATTATAAAGTGACCATTAAAAAATATGAAACGATCATTCGAAAATATGGATTTTAGCATTAGAATGGATACAACAAGTGCCAATGTTGCAGTCAATTGTCAAAAATGTTTAATTTTGTTTAAGTATTACGTATGAATATGAATGATGATGTCAGGTCGTAGAGTCGAAGCCAAGGTCGTAGGTGTCGAAGGTCGCAAGCTAAAGAGTAAAAAATAAGGAATCCAGTAGAGAGAAGCGTTCGCCGTTGTCGGTTCGTATTATGGTATTCGCGACGTTGCCGTTACAATTCATCTGCAATTTTAATGCACATTTCATCCGCTTTTTAAGTAGCAAATATTTTTTTCAATGATCAAAGCAAAGTTTCTAATGTAATCTGTATCCGTTATTTATTGCACACAATTTTTTTGTTGTGTACGGAAACTTTTTACAAAAATGTACAATTTTTTTTAATTGCTTTTTTAAATGCACATTTATTTTATGAAATGAACGTTTAAACTGTTCCCTTTATAAATAATGTATGTATTATGTAAAAAATCACATGGACACTTTGACTATGTTATACTCGTGTATTTACGATTCACAAAAACAAAGAATCCTATATCCACCCATATAGACAAAAATAATCGCAAAATGTACATACATACATATGCACAAGTCATATTTTACTCATTCTATTGGGCAGATTTTATAGAAAAAACACTATAGAAACTAAAATTCTTATGTATAATGCGAATGTGAGATGAAATACACCGTCATAAGATAAAAGTACTAATAAAGCTTGTTCGGAATCTTTTTCTAAAACAAAAGCTAATTTCAATGAATATTGTTGAAAGTGTAGATTCATCATAAGAATTTACTTTCTATATCTCAATATTTTTGTATTTATACACTTTTAAAGGATAGACTTTTCGTTTCAATTCAATGGAAAATACTGTTTTTCTTCTATAAAAGATATTTTTCCGGATTTTTTAAATACATATTTTTATAAAAAAAGGTATTTACCAAAATAATATTTGGCAAACGTGTTCAAATGTATGAAGTACTGGGCATAAAATTCATGTTATCCATCGAATACGTTAAGTGCAGATGCATGTATGTATGCTCATAACGATATATGCATGCATATAAATTTTGGTTATTAATCTAGTACTGAACTAATATTCTTTACCCTAAGAGTTTACCAGCTCCCAGCCCGAGTAGACCTCCACCTACAAGTCCACCTTTTAGTAAGAGTCCACCTTTGAGCAGACCTAGCTTGGCCAATTTCAATTTCAACAAAGTACGTTTTTGTCTCGAGTGTGGTTCCAGGTTGTCTGCTTCGCCGGTGCTTTCGATGGCTTGTACCTACGAAATGGAATAATATTTAGGTTTGCAATTAAGAAAGTTAAGATGTTTATATATGTGTTAATTTATTGTCTCCGAGAACTAGATAGCTGAGATATGAGCATGTGTTATACAATATTTGCGAAAAATACGGTTACCTGGGTGTGTAACGGTTTACATAATGAAGATGTGACTAATAACAATTTATCATAAAACATTATGTGAAATATATGTGGGTTTTTTTAAATTAGCCAATATATATGTGCGAGATGACACTGTTTCGCGAGATCAAAATATTAATTTATGATAGGCGTTGCTAAATTGAATTATCATATTTTTCACATTGTATGTAAATTAACAATTTATTAAAGTAGAAGCAAATGCATTCATAAATCATGGAGTAATTCTAAATCACGAACTTTTGATGAGTATACATTTTAATTATTTATTGAGAAATACGACTTTGAAATAGTCGGTACAAAAGATCCGATTACAAAATCATATTTCTTAATATATTAACATTACATACATATGTATATCAAACTTTAAATATTAATATTTCAATTATATGTACATATGTATAATATGTATGATACAAAAAAACAAATTTGAGCATATTAATATTTGTACAAATTTATTTTTAATAGAATATATTAATATATTATTGGACATGAATGAAAAAATAGTGCTAAACTATGTATGTACATAAAGTAATTTTAAGTTGTGTTAATATTTTTATGTTATTTTTTCTATATATACATACATATGCATATATAGGGATAAAAATATCTGAATCTAAAATTTCATTTAAATTTATATATAAAACAATTTTTTTACAGAAATTTATTTTGAACTTAATTTTTTTGGCTTTATTTATAATCTAATATATGTATAATTTCGAATGAAACTTTGTATGTAACTATTGTTGGTTCGTAGTAAAACAAATGAATATTCAAATAAATTTAATAAAATGTTTACTATTAGATTGGCCATATTTCAGCTGTTTATATTACAAATACCGAGCGAAGCCGGGTAGAAACATTATTATAAAATATACTTAAAAAAAACTTTTTAATTTGCCCTATAACTTAAACTATAATTTTCTTACCTCCGGGGAATAGCCTTCAGCAAGAAGTAGTTGTCCATTTTCAGGCGCTTCTGAAGCAAGGCTTGTAGCGACTAGGGCCAAAGCGATCAAGAACAACTTGCTCATCATTTTGATATCTGAATAATAAAAAAAAATAGATAAAATCAATTATCGTGCAATATGAATTACATCCGAATAGTTAAATGAATCGCAGCGATGGATGAATGCAATTTATTTGTAATCCAAAACGGGACACTTGAAAGCACACGAACTAAACAAACACTAAAATTTTCACTTTGAAATAGGATCACTCATCATCGCACGGTCATCTAACCACCCTTGAAATGGTATTTGATATAATTCGTAACGCACATTTTTAGTATGCACCAGTCGGTTGGTGGTTTGGTTACAAACTGAGTTACCATCGGGCATTTGTTGGTCTTTATATCGACACATGGTCCATTGTGAATTGTATGCTTTGGGCATCCCCACCGTTGAGACCATGGTCAATGGACTATCTATCCGTCTTAGTTCGTCATTGAGCGTCGTATGACGAAAGCGAACGCATATTGATTGACCGGTGTCGATTGATGTACGCTCATTACTGTTGGAAAATCGTAGGACATCAAAGAAAATCAAGGGAAAATGATAACTTGTTAAAAATGTAAATTTTCTCCGATTGCACCGGTTGTTGATTTGCATGCATAAATAAATTTGTTTAATTATACGATATATTTTTAATTTATTGAAATATAATATGTGAGTAAGTATAGTATGATAATTTCTGATTCTAGAACGATTGCCAATTTCGACGGTTTCCAAATGTAGATAATGAAATACGGATTTTAAATTCAAAATATAATATGTTATTGCAAGCATCTGGAAATTTTTACTATTTTTGTATTATTTACATAGAAAAACAGCCCACGACTTTATCTAGGTATTTGAGGAATATTAGAAGAATAAAAAACAAAATTCTTTAATGAAACTTCCATACACGTTCACACGTACCTGCCATGAGAACATTTTTGATACAAATTGAACGCAAATATAAGGAATCTTACACAATACAAAAGCTCTACTTCCGTTTGCCGGTTTTTTTCAAATATTTTTTTTCTTAAAATCACTATAAATATTATACATATTAAATATCAAGAAAATAAAAGTAATTTTAAAGGTTAAAATGAAACAATGAAATATTGTTTTAAAAACAATTACTACTTCTGGTTTAATTCTGACCAAAACCTTATCAGCTCTAAGTTAGTACATAAAGAATACACATCTAAATTTTCAACTTGATAAGTTCAAGGGAATGGAAAAAATTGTGTGGTCACAACATTTTTGACATTTCTAAGAGGAAAATATCCCACTTTTTTATTTTTTTTATTTTCATCACATTGATACAAGGATTATATAATACTTAAATTTTCTCGTTTAAGGAGTCGAAAAAAATAGTGGAAGAAAAATCGAACATGATTAAATTGCCACTTTGCTGGTTGACGGATGCTCCTCCTAGAAATGGTACCTCCCCCTTATAGGTATCCTTTTTTTTTAAAAAAAATTTGAATTCAATTATCTCCCAAACCGCTAACCGAATAAAACTGAATTTTTTTACATGTAATAGAAATTATAAATGTTATACATATTGTAAAAATATTTTACCTCAATCGGAAGTGGTACTTTTGCTCTAGGGGATCGAGGTTTTTTATGTTTTTCTCAGAAACCTTCCGGCGTATAGAACTGAGATTTCATATCAAAAAGTTTAAGTTTAAACATCGACCCCTTAAACAAGTGTACTCTTCACGAGAAAATTCAAGTATAATCCTTGTATCAATGAGATGAAAATAAAAATTATCATTAAATTTAATAAAACGGAAGAGAGATTTTTCTTCTTAAAAATTTTTCTTTTTTTTAAACATTATGCTATGTGCTGAGATGCTAAAAACATCGACCACACGTTTTTTTCACCAGCTAAAAATTTATATTTGTATTCTATATACATATGCTAACTGAGAGTTGATAAGGTTTTGGTTAGGATTCGTCAACCGGAAGTAGTAATTTCTTAAAAACAATATTTCATTATATTATTTTGCGAAATAGAAATCTCATCAGTGAATTGATCACCGACGCGCACTACCACAGTCTGATTTCAATAAATATTTCGTAGCAATCTGACATCTCTGTCATCCAGGCCAATATTTTTTTAATTTCACGGCCTTTGACACGGTCAAAGGCCCTTTCAAAGTCTATAAAGCAGACGTAGACAGGTTTACAGACTTCTCTGCATCTTTGGAGTAGTGTTGTCATGCAGAAAAGGGCCTCTCGGGTACCCAAACCTCGTCCGAACCCAAAATGTTCTCTGCCAAACGCCTCTTCACACCGTGAGTAAATTCTGCCCTGTATTATCCTTAGTAGGATCTTCAATGTGTGACTCATTAGGCTAATTATTCTGAAGTCGCTACACGTTCTCGTGTTACTCTTTTTTGGCAACGGGATAAATATGGATTGTAACCAATTGCTAGGTAGTTCGCCTGATAAGTATATTTTATTGAAGAGTTTTGTGAGATCTTCTATGTTGTCGTTGTCCAATAAACTTGAGGAATTCGCCAGGAATCAGATCCGGTAGCTTTCCGACTATTTGCTAGTTTTATAGCATGTTCCACTTCAGATTTCAATATATGTATATGGTCCCGTTTCTCGATCTTCAATATGCCCTCCGGTCTCTTTGTTGTCTTTAAAGAACGATTTTGTGTACTCAGTCCATTCTGATTTCTTCTCACGATAAAATGATTTTTCCATTTTTATTCCTACGAAGTATGAAATCTTTTTTTCTAAATGATCCTATTGCTTCTTTTAGTTTTTTATGTACGTTAATGTCATTGTGTTTTTCTCGTAACTTTTCAATTTCGTCACATTTATTTTCCATCCATTTTTCTTTGCTTTCATTAATTTTCCTGTGAATTTGGCGGTGAATATTTAAATATTGTGTTGGATTATTATTTTTGTGTTTTCTACGTTCTTCCATTAAATGTATAATTTCATCCGTCATCCAAGGTTGATTTTTATTGGTCATTTTATTTGTTTCGAGAATTTTTTTCCCAGATTGGGTCAGTGCTGATTTCATACCTTCCTACTTTAAGTTAACATTTCTATTTTCTTCAATACATTTTTGTTTAAAATTTTTATTGAGATCTTTTGTAAATTATTCGTGAATCGTAAGATTTTTAAGCAGCTCTAAATCATAGATAGAAATCAAATCAGCTCTAAATCATAGAAAATGTTCTCATAGCCGATATGTGTGAATGGGTGGCACGACAAATCAGCGCAAACCAACTTAGATCTACGTAGATATATGTACCTAAACTATGGACTATTTGCTTATTAAATAATTATTTAAAAAGGAAAATTTTCAACAATAACTATAGAACGGGAGATATTAATGTGGCTATCTTCAAAATTGCTTTAAAAAGCTAATTTTTTAAAGAACTGCCTGTGTTAATCGTAAACGATATAATAATTTAATTATGGAAAAAGCCGAAAAAAAAATTCGAGCTCGGCGATCGAGCTATTTTATATTGGCGAACGAAGCATCTATGAACGAAATATCGGTGAATGAAATGGCTGTGAACGACAGGTCTGTGTAGAAACGATCGTGAACGAACTATCGTAGACGTTATGAAATAATGCGTATTATATTTCAAATTACGGAATAAGTGTTATTATTCGTATATTTGAAATAGGGTAAGCATGAATATTCAGACCCGAAGATTAACTAGTAAGAACAGCAAATGCATTTTTTTTTCAATTGGTTGAAATGCACGATATGGTCACCCATTGAAATGCACGATAATTTAAATCAATGGCCGATAAATATATCAATACATACATACGTATACGCGTATATTTTAGATATGAATAGTAGAACCCACGAAGACGGGCTTGTGAACCTTGGTCTAGAATCCGTTCCTACGTAAGATTTTTTGATGTCTATCCTGGTTTGGAAACTCTTTTTAAGAAATATTTTTTGCGGAATTCGGTTGAGAAACCCTGAATACGTAGGATTTGAAAACATAATTTTTGGGAAAAAATCGAAAACCAAAGATTCTCCCATTTTTTTTTTATCAAAAGCAAATTTAATAATGACGATTTACGAACCTTAGTTTAGAAACCCTGCATACGTAAAAGTTTGGATAGCTAAAAAACTATTTGAAAAAAAAATTGCTGCCCGGCTTAGAAACCCTGCTTAAAAATAATTTTTTGCGGCCTTAGATGAGAAACCATGCTTGCGTAATATTTCAAGGCACAAAGAGTATCAAATAAATGTATTCGCATTTATGAAATTATCATGTAGGTATGTATGGCCGACAATTTCAATACAGTAATTATTTTCGAAAACTTATTGAAAATATTGATTTTGCGCTGAATTATCGTTGCGCTGAATAGTCCATGCGCTGAGTTGTTGCGCTGAGTTGTCTGCGCCGAAAGGTCGGCGCTGAGATGTCGGTGCGCCATAAATAAAGTCGTGGGTTGGTCACATCAGATTTTTTTTTTAATTTGTGTGTATTTTGGAAATAATTCGATTACCATTAATCACATTGAAACTTCGAGTGAAATGCTGAAATATTATAAATCTAAAATAGTAATATCTCCTGTTATACAAAGGTCTCCTCTTTATCATTTTTCTTTGGATTTATTTCACATTTGAAATTCATTTTTACGTTTATATTGACTATATCGAAGTATAATCAAATAATTTACGTAAGAATTAGGGGTAGATAAATCAAATATTGCTATAAACACCGAATTATTTGAATATGCGCGTGTTTTTCCACTAGGTTTGAGTAAATAATAAAATAAGATTCTTGGAATATTTAATGGCAATTAGACAATATAATAAATCGACTTTTCTAACATTATTTCTTCAAAAGTATCCTTTGATAGATACATTTTTACACATACACAACTAAGAAGATGACGTTTGACTATTTATTTTAGACGGGCATCCTGTTGTGATTACACTACTTATTTATTCATGCATATTAACCTTGAAATCCTTACTTACGCATTGTCACACAAGAGAAATGCTTTTGACCCTGCCGTCATGTGTCTTGCTTGCTATATGGCATTTCACAAAACTTGTTTGAAAATGATATTACATACTTGCCTTCTCACAAAATTGCTGTACATTTGGAATCTTCCATCCGGGTACAAATTCGCCAATTAAACACACCCAAACGTGTTTGCTTTTCGCACCTGATACGTTGAATTGACGTAAATGAACTCGAAATCTCGTGGTAAGTGAAGATTTGCCAAATTGTATTTATCTTTTCACTTCGCTATGCCAAATTTAATATATCAAGGTTCTCTATTTTCCAAACGTTATAATAATACTAGCTGTATTACCCGGCTTCGCTCAGTGTTTATAATATAAACCGCTTAAACATGACTAAGCTAATTTAATTAAAAAAAAAAAAAAATTAAAAAAAAATTTAAAAATTAAAAAAAAAATAAAAAAAAATAAAAAAAAAATCAAAAAAAAAATTAAAAAAAAAATTAAAAAAAAATTAAAAAATTTTTTTTTGCCTTCTAGGGCTTCGCCCTCGGCGCCCCCCTGAGCCTTTGCCTTCTAGGGCTTCGCCCCTCCACGCCCCATGAGCAATTGCCGTTTAGGGCTTCGCCCCCCTTAGTTAATGCCTTTTAGGGCTTCGCCCCTCCGCACCCCCATGATTAAATGCCGTCTAGGGCTTCGCCCCCCTTAGTTAATGCCTTTTAGGGCTTCGCCCCCCGCGCCCCCAAGATTAATTGCCGTTTAGGGCTTCGCCCCCCTTAGTTAATGCCTTTTAGGGCTTCGCCCCTCCGCGCCCCCATGATTAAATGCCGTCTAAGGCTTCGCTCCCATGATCAGTTGCCTTTTAGGGCTTCGCCCCCCACGCCCCCAAGATTAATTGCCGTTTAGGGCTTCGCCCCCCTTAGTTAATGCCTTTTAGGGCTTCGCCCCTCCGCGCCCCCATGATTAAATGCCGTCTAAGGCTTCGCCCCCATGATCAGTTGCCTTTTAGGGCTTCGCCCCCCGCGCCCCCAAGATTAATTGCCGTTTAGGGCTTCGCCCCCCTTAGTTAATGCCTTTTAGGGCTTCGCCCCTCCGCGCCCCCATGATTAAATGCCGTCTAAGGCTTCGCCCCCATGATCAGTTGCCTTTTAGGGCTTCGCCCCCCGCGCCCCCAAGATTAATTGCCGTTTAGGGCTTCGCCCCCCTTAGTTAATGCCTTTTAGGGCTTCGCCCCTCCGCGCCCCCATGATTAAATGCCGTCTAAGGCTTCGCCCCCATGATCAGTTGCCTTTTAGGGCTTCGCCCCCCGCGCCCCCAAGATTAATTGCCGTTTAGGGCTTCGCCCCCCTTAGTTAATGCCTTTTAGGGCTTCGCCCCTCCGCGCCCCCATGATTAAATGCCGTCTAAGGCTTCGCCCCCATGATCAGTTGCCTTTTAGGGCTTCGCCCCCCGCGCCCCCAAGATTAATTGCCGTTTAGGGCTTCGCCCCCCTTAGTTAATGCCTTTTAGGGCTTCGCCCCTCCGCGCCCCCATGATTAAATGCCGTCTAAGGCTTCGCCCCCATGATCAGTTGCCTTTTAGGGCTTCGCCCCCCGCGCCCCCAAGATTAATTGCCGTTTAGGGCTTCGCCCCCCTTAGTTAATGCCTTTTAGGGCTTCGCCCCTCCGCGCCCCCATGATTAAATGCCGTCTAAGGCTTCGCCCCCATGATCAGTTGCCTTTTAGGGCTTCGCCCCTCCGCGCCCCCATGATTAATTGCCGTCTAGGGCTTCGCCCCCCTTAGTTAATGCCTATTAGGGCTTGCGCCCCATGAGGCTGGGCCCCCCGGGCCCCCTTCGGGGCCCCACGGGGCTGCGCCCCTTGTGGCGCCCCTTGTGGCGCCCCCTTTAAAGCCCCATGGGGCTGCGCCCCATGAGGCTGGGCCCCCCGGGCCCCCTTCGGGGCCCCACGGGGCTGCGCCCCTTGTGGCGCCCCCTTTTGAGCCCCATGGGGCTGCGCCCCATGAGGCTGGGCCCCCCGGGCCCCCTTCGGGGCCCCACGGGGCTGCGCCCCTTGTGGCGCCCCCTTTTGAGCCCCATGGGGCTGCGCCCCATGAGGCTGGGCCCCCCGGGCCCCCTTCGGGGCCCCACGGGGCTGCGCCCCTTGTGGCGCCCCCTTTTGAGCCCCATGGGGCTGCGCCCCATGAGGCTGGGCCCCCCCGGGGCCCCACGGGGCTGCGCCCCTTGTGGCACCCCCTTTTGAGCCCCATGGGGCTGCGCCCCATGAGGCTGGGCCCCCCGGGCCCCCTTCGGGGCCCCACGGGGCTGCGCCCCTTGTGGCGCCCCCTTTTGAGCCCCACGGGGCTGCGCCCCTTGTGGCGCCCCTGGCGGGGCCCCATGAAACTACTCGCTTTGCGCCCCCGCGGGGGTGAATCCATTGAATCGAAAAAAACAAATCGGCGCCCATGGATCGAAAAAAAAAAAAAATCGAATCACGTGTTCGATGACGTCACCGATCTACGGACGACGACGACGACGACGACGAAGACGACGAAGACGACGACGACGACGACCAAGGATATTTACATACAAAGTCTCTTTCCAAATTATAGATTAGATTACCTGTTCTTTTGGCATCCAGCCAAGAGAATTAAATCCCATAATGGGTAGAATGCCATTGGATGGCTCATTTCCTGTGGTTATTGCCCAGAATGACACATTTTTTTTATTGTATTCTTCTAAAAACCTGAGAAGCAAATTCAGACAACCATAAAATCGTATAATAATATGCATATAATACACTAGCTGTATTACCCGGCTTCGCTCAGTGTTTATAATATAAACCGCTTAAACATGACTAAGCTAATATAATTAAAAAAAAAAAAAAAATTAAAAAATTAAAAAAAAAAAATTTAAAAAAAAATTAAAAAAAAATAAAAAAAAAAATCAAAAAAAAAAATAAAAAAAAAATAAAAAAAAAAATCAAAAAAAAAAATAAAAAAAAAATAAAAAAAAAATCAAAAAAAAATTTTTTAAAAATCAAAATTTTTTTTTGCCTTCTAGGGCTTCGCCCTCGGCGCCCCCCTGAGCCTCTGCCTTCTAGGGCTTCGCCCCTCCACGCCCCATGAGCAATTGCCGTTTAGGGCTTCGCCCCCCTTAGTTAATGCCTTTTAGGGCTTCGCCCCTCCGCACCCCCATGATTAAATGCCGTCTAGGGCTTCGCCCCCCTTAGTTAATGCCTTTTAGGGCTTCGCCCCCCGCGCCCCCAAGATTAATTGCCGTTTAGGGCTTCGCCCCCCTTAGTTAATGCCTTTTAGGGCTTCGCCCCTCCGCGCCCCCATGATTAAATGCCGTCTAAGGCTTCGCTCCCATGATCAGTTGCCTTTTAGGGCTTCGCCCCCCACGCCCCCAAGATTAATTGCCGTTTAGGGCTTCGCCCCCCTTAGTTAATGCCTTTTAGGGCTTCGCCCCTCCGCGCCCCCATGATTAAATGCCGTCTAAGGCTTCGCCCCCATGATCAGTTGCCTTTTAGGGCTTCGCCCCCCGCGCCCCCAAGATTAATTGCCGTTTAGGGCTTCGCCCCCCTTAGTTAATGCCTTTTAGGGCTTCGCCCCTCCGCGCCCCCATGATTAAATGCCGTCTAAGGCTTCGCCCCCATGATCAGTTGCCTTTTAGGGCTTCGCCCCTCCGCGCCCCCATGATTAATTGCCGTCTAGGGCTTCGCCCCCCTTAGTTAATGCCTTTTAGGGCTTCGCCCCTCCGCGCCCCCATGATTAAATGCCGTCTAAGGCTTCGCCCCCATGATCAGTTGCCTTTTAGGGCTTCGCCCCTCCGCGCCCCCATGATTAATTGCCGTCTAGGGCTTCGCCCCCCTTAGTTAATGCCTATTAGGGCTTGCGCCCCATGAGGCTGGGCCCCACGGGGCTGCGCCCCTTGTGGCGCCCCCTTTTGAGCCCCATGGGGCTGCGCCCCATGAGGCTGGGCCCCCCGGGCCCCCTTCGGGGCTCCACGGGGCTGCGCCCCTTGTGGCGCCCCCTTTTGAGCCCCATGGGGCTGCGCCCCATGAGGCTGGGCCCCCCGGGCCCCCTTCGGGGCCCCACGGGGCTGCGCCCCTTGTGGCGCCCCTTTTTGAGCCCCATGGGGCTGCGCCCCATGAGGCTGGGCCCCCCGGGCCCCCTTCGGGGCCCCACGGGGCTGCGCCCCTTGTGGCGCCCCCTTTTGAGCCCCATGGGGCTGCGCCCCATGAGGCTGGGCCCCCCGGGCCCCCTTCGGGGCCCCACGGGGCTGCGCCCCTTGTGGCGCCCCCTTTTGAGCCCCATGGGGCTGCGCCCCATGAGGCTGGGCCCCCCGGGCCCCCTTCGGGGCCCCACGGGGCTGCGCCCCTTGTGGCGCCCCTTTTTGAGCCCCATGGGGCTGCGCCCCATGAGGCTGGGCCCCCCGCGCCCCCTTCGGGGCCTCACGGGGCTGCGCCCCTTGTGGCACCCCCTTTTGAGCCGTGGCGCCCTCTTTTGAGCCCCATGGGGCTGCGCCCCATGAGGCTGGGCCCCCCGGGCCCCCTTCGGGGCCCCACGGGGCTGCGCCCCTTGTGGCGCCCCTTTTTGAGCCCCATGGGGCTGCGCCCCATGAGGCTGGGCCCCCCGCGCCCCCTTCGGGGCCTCACGGGGCTGCGCCCCTTGTGGCACCCCCTTTTGAGCCCCATGGGGCTGCGCCCCATGAGGCTGGGCCCCCCGGGCCCCCTTCGGGGCCCCACGGGGCTGCGCCCCTTGTGGCGCCCCCTTTTGAGCCCCACGGGGCTGCGCCCCTTGTGGCGCCCCCTTTTGAGCCCCACGGGGCTGCGCCCCTTGTGGCGCCCCTGGCGGGGCCCCATGAAGCTACTCGCCTTGCGCCCCCGCGGGGGTGAATCCATTGAAACGAAAAAAAAAATCGGCGCCCATGGATCGAAAAAAAAAAAAAATCGAATCACGTGTTCGATGACGTCACCGATCTACGGACGACGACGACGAAGACGACGAAGACGACGAAGACGACCAAGGATATTTACATACAAAGTCTCTTTCCAAATTATAGATTAGATTAAGTATGGCTCGACATCTACGTGCTTTTTCAAGGCTCAGAGCGGTCTATGTATGAAAGTATATTAAAGAAAAAAAAAACCATTGATAACTTTTCTTAATGAGTGATTGCCTAATTGTCGGTAAAAATAATATTACTTATTCTAATAGCGAACCTATATACCTATACATACATATCGTATAATATCACATTGAATTTTGACGAATCCAGAATAATGACAGCAGGCCATGGTTATCAAGTTCTTATTTTGTTTAGTTTTCGTAATTTTTTATATTGCGTTAACTTCACCGTATGCATTTGTGTGAATATTTATTAGTTTTTCCATGTAATATTTTCGTGTCTTCATAGATCGTTAAAATCTTAATAACCACAAAAACCACAAAATATTTCATGTAGAATGTTGTATCAATTCGTATGCAAAAATATAATTTATTTTTAGCCATAAAATATCTTTGGTTATTATAAAATGTAAAACATTATCGCGAATTCAAAATATTGTATACAGGTTTAAGGAATGATTGAGTTATCATGTTAATCAAGAAAACGGTTTTATTTTAATAAGGTTTTTATTCATTATACAATACAAAAAAGTAACAAAAAATTGGTAATTTTTTTTTAAATATCTAACTATTTAAAAAATATATCATTGAAATCAAAATTTCACATGGTTTAAAATTACTAAGGTTCTTGCAAGAACACACTTTACCATTATTATACATACATACTTATATATTTAACATATATGTATGTATATATGCTTAATATAATATCTATGACTCCCAAATCTTTGGAATTAAATGATATAGAAAATTGATTTTCAACTAGTCATTCTAACCATAAAGCACATTCGTAAAACTCAATGAATTAATAACTTGTGCTACACACATGCATATATATTTTACTAATTAATTAAGGTGGTCCGTATTTTTCGAAAGGTTTGTTGATCATCATCATCATTGGTGGTGCTTCATAATGGTAGCCCATAAAGATTGGTTCTGAAGCTGCAGGTAGTGCGGGTGGTAAATACTCTTGCTGCATGAACATCGGTTGTGATGCTGAATGTTCTTGATGAATGAGCATGTGTACAGGTATAGGCGCAGGTGCTGGTTCCGGCATCATCATCATTTTTGGTCCACCTAAGAGACCACCAACGGTTTGCAAAAGTCCACTACCTAAACTTTTCAGCTTCCCGCTATCTATGAGACCTCCGGCATTTCCTAAAAGTCCTCCAACAGCTCCCGCGAGTCCTGCTGCTCCACCCAATACTGGTACTAATTTTACTCTACAAATAATTTTATTTATTTTTACACATATGTATATATACCAGGAAGACTTAACAGGTAAACCCAATGCGCCTTCCTGGCCAGAAACATTGTACATTTTGAAACAAGTATTATTAGGATTTTAAAAAGTAAATACATATCACTTAATATCCACAGAAACATCTATGGTTAAATTTGTAAATTTGCAGCATTTTTTACAACTCAGCGAAATTAGAGATTGCTGAAAACTCGAGATTTGCCAGAAAATTGGGAAGGTTGCCAATTTGTTTGAACCGTTTTAATGGAAATCAGTAAAATAGACAAACTCTTATAGAAAATGGTCGACCTGGAGTCACACATCCAAGGTGACCACTTTGTTCAAAACATTATATGGTGACGACTAGGCAATGCTGCTGGTTACTAATATATGAGATACATAGTTTATAATTAAATGACATGTTTTCACATTTTTCCACCTTAAAGGACATGACATTTCGTGGAAGTTTTCATCGATTTTAAAATTGCATAAAATGAAAATAGAATGAGTTATGTATTATGACTAATTAAGATTAATTAATTAATTAATAGTAAATTACCTTTTTGAAGTCCCACAAGGCAACACGCAGTATATAGGTTGTTGATAGTCAATTAATAATGTTAAGTAATGAAAAAGATACAATTACCGATTTGTTTTTGTTATATGGCCATGTAAATATATTAATGCTAATTTTTTTCGTACTGTCAAAGAAAATAGTGTTATTAAAAAGGATGTATTGTGATAATGAAATTGCAAATGGTGTATTGGGAGTAGAACTTTTTTAAATTGATTGTATAAAAACAGATTTTTTTATATAAATATAAAATACATAAGTAATTTTTAAAATAGATGTATGTGTTTGTAAATTTGATGATATGACAAGGTCTTAAATATACTTAGTTGGAATTAAGTTTGGATGTCAAATTGTTACAATGAAGATTAAAATGAAATAAAATAAAAATGTCATTAAGAAAGTTTATTATTATATTTGTACATACATTGTTAAGGTATCTTAGATATATGTGTATCCCAAATCATACAATTGTGTTATAAGAATATCACGTTTAGATATACATCTGTGTACTTACTTCTTGCCTAAAAGAAGAGCACCACCTAACTTTTTCTTGATCAAGAGCTTCTTCACGAGTCCAATTTTAGCTAACTTTAACAATTTTAGCTTAAGAAGACTACGTTTTGATCTTGAATGTATCGGTTGATCGCCATATTGACTCTCACCGTTAAATTCTATCGCCTGTGTCTAAAAATATTCCATGATTTCATACAATAACCGTATAAATTTAATTCGAAGAAATTGATATATTAGTATCGATTTAATTACCTCGGGTTCGAAATTCTTTACTTCATTTGCTACTTTTTCTTCTTCGGCTATCTCGGCAGCATTGCTCATCGCCAAAACGACGAAAACCACTAAGAATACTTTTGAAAACAGCATGTTGATATCTGAAAAATGAAAAAGAACACGTTCACTTTTGACTTTTATAGAAACTACATTTGTATATTTTTCACTATTTTGAACACAGCTAGTAAAATATGTACAGAAGGACTAACAATTTTCGATTTCAATGCTCGGTAACAACTCGTACGTCGATATTTTTTCCTATGTATATATAAGTACGATGTCGCCATGTGAAACTTTTGTATAAGCCCCCCCCACCTCTTGTATATAAATTGACAAATTAACGTTTTTGAAAATTGTCTAGCATAAAATTGAAATTACTCAAGAAAGTGAGAGCTTTTCACGGCGAATAAGTGTATTGATACGCATATCTTTAATTTTTACATAATGTGCTTAGTAAATTGTGTAATAGCAACATAATTTGACATTAGAATTTTGAATTATGAATTTATAATTTGCGAGCTACAATTTTTTTTCGAAATTACATTTGAGTTCGTAAAAATAAAATTACTCGAATAAATATTTGACAAGATTGAAAAATTTCAACTTTTTTTATAACAATGTGTAATACTTTTTGAGTTTAAACGAAATCAAAAGAAAAAATTTTCATGGATCTGGATTCTTTTGTTTTTTAATTAATATTTACTAATTTTTCAAAATAGTCTTTTCTTTTGATATGCATTTGAAATCATAAGAATAGAGATAAAATTCATTGACAAAAATTTAGAAAATCCTGAAAAATTTCGCAATATGAAGTTATAAATGCAGATTTTGCAAGTGTGGGTTTTGATTTCTAAAAAATATTTCTCATCCGTGCATAAATTCGTAATAATATATGATATATGTAATATTTGGAAAATACTTTTTCCGTGCTCATCAGACAAAAATGTGAATAGTTTTATTTGCTACATATACTTATGTACACGTATTTTTTTTTTTGCATTTCACAGTTTATACTTATGGTAAAACGAGCTTTTATTTGTTTTGGTCGAAGGTCGAGAGCCATTCCTTCAAACGGAAACGCGGTTACTAAGTAGAAGAATTCGTAGACGTACTATGACACAAGTCATTTACGTAGAACTTGTATTTTACTAGCTTTATTGTTATGTTAATTAACCGGATAAATCTGTTTCAGTTAAACATTGGGAGAAAAATAATATTTAATTGAAAAATATCTAAAATTATATTATATTTAGTAAATAGTAGACATCAGAAACGATGTTTAATCTACATATAATAAACTAGAGATGCACTAATACTAGCTTTTTACACACATAGATACACGCAACGAAGTTTTAGATTTTTTTTCGTACCTTAGATGTAAAGGTACATCCCATGTGAGGTTTTTTCAATGTAAAATTATTCCATTTATATGAGGTGAATTAAAAAAAATTCGGATGTGACCAACCCATGACTTTATCTATGTATGTATTTTGAAGGTCACAGAACAAAATTCGATAATTAAACATACATACACACTCACACGTACCGGTTATGAGGCCATTTTCGATACAAATTGATCGCAAGTGTAGAGAAACTTCTACAACACAAAAGTTCTACTTCTGCTTGTCGGATTTTGTTCACAAGTCTGATTCAAAAACTTAAATAGTCAGACTTGTGAACAAAACAAAAAGATAATTGAATTCAAAAACTTAAAAAAGAGTACACCATTAAGGGAACTTAAAAATTTGAAATAAAATTTACGTTGTATCGACTTTTTAGACAATTTTAGTTCGATACGACTAACGGTGTTCAAAAAATACACAGACACACACATTTTTTCTAGATCATGAATACGTGATCAGTGATCGATTCGGAGCTCGAATCAGTCAAAATCTCGATTTCGAATTTTCGCATGATCATACATAGATAAAGTAAAAAAAACTTTATCTATGTATGAAAATCTCTAAAATTTACTACTTTCACAAACTTGAATGAGCTAACGGCAGCGCAAATATATATTTTTTTGAATTTTTATATTATTTTATACGGATTACAGAACATCTTTTCCAACTCGAGGGATTCCCAAATTCAAATACTCGCTGTTTTCGATGCATTATAAATATATAGGTAGCCTAATGTACATATGTATTTTGTTTTGTTTGCATTATTTCTATTATTGATTTTGTAATAGTGGAACACTTGGTGTAAAACCGATTCGATTGACCAAACGTTTAATGTGAACAAACACCATCCACTGATCAGTATCACTGATGTAATAAGTATTATAAGCAGATTTGATCTCTTTTATTTGTTGATTTTCTATTTCGCCAAGGCTATGCGCATTTCCTCACGCACGTTATTAACCTTGTCTTCTATAATTTGAGCAAATACAATTAATATATAAATGATAGTGGTCTTTTTAATATCGCTGTTAAGTTTAAGTTAAGCGTTGTATTTTTAACGATATTTTAAATATTTTGTAATGGAAGAAAATTGCAAAAAGGTACATAGCAGAGCGTGGTTTCGATCCACGGACCTCTGGGTTATGGGCCCAGCACGCTTCCGCTGCGCCACTCTGCTGCCTGTAGAGGTGGTGCAAATATATATCTATGTAAAATATAATATTTCATGAAAAGTATGAATCCTTTTTGAATTTTTGGTATAAACTATATTTAACCAGCAGAATAGACTAGTGGTTAGCATATAATGATTTGAACAGAGTGGTCATGGGTTCAAATCCCACTGGTGCCTGCTGGCCAGACCTCAGATTTGTGACTCCAGTTCGATCGTTTCCTATCAGATCGTTTACCAATTTATCTGATTTTCATTGAAACGGTTCCAACAAATTGGCAACCTTACCCATTTTCTCGCAAATCTCGATTTTCGCTCAATTGTATAAAATGCTGCAAATTTACAAATCTGACCATTAATGTATCTGTGAATGTTAATTGATATGTATTTACTGAATCTATATTTGGAATCTATATACATATATATAAATCAATGTCTGTTTGTCTGTCTGTCTGTCTCGAATAGGCTCCTAAGCCAAAGAACCGATTACAATGAAACTTTCAGGATTTGTTGTATGCATTTCCGGGAAGATCACTGTGAAAAAAAAACGGGAAAAACGGGAATGAGTGTCATTGCAACGCAATAATTTCAAATGTGTTTGCTGTCTGCTTTTTTCCGACAAATGGGAACGGGAACGGAAACGGGAAAGAGAACGGGAACGAGAATGGGAACGGGAACGGGAATTGCATGCGTTATTGTGGCATAGCAACGCATGCTGGGTTCAGCTAGTTGTTTATAAATGTTGCAAATTTACCACAGATTTCTCTGTAAGTGTTAATTGATATGTATAATACTTGTATCAAATGTGCAATGTTTCTGGCCAGGAAGGCGCATTGGGGTTACCTGTTAGGCCTTCCTGGTATAGATTAAAAATAAACATATAAATTTGGGTTACATCGTACCATAAAAGGGTTGTAAAGCTAAAAGTTCTGTAAGATTTTGATTTAAGTATTGAAAACATTGAACAAACCTTACCGAGTGCTACAATTGAATTGTGTACACGACAAGACGCATCGTTTAAAAAAAACGTAGACACGACTTTTTACATAAGAGTTGGCAATTCTAAACCATTGACCCGTTAAACCAGATTTGTTGACAATGTGTAATTGTTCAAAGGTGTTTTCTTTTATTTCGTCATAGAATAAGATTAAACATATGTCGGACACTTCTGGTCAGCTGGCTGTCATCTATGTACTTTCGATTTCAACCAAAATCTGAACGTTGGTAAAAATATAATGGATTCTCAACAGCACCCGTATTACTGCTATACGGGTTGGCATGCAAAACCACTTGCAAATACGGGACAAACTTTTTTCTTTTCTAATTATCGATTCCAAAGTAAACACCCAGAAGTGACGTGATTGTCGATCGTCGTGTAAAAACGTGATGAAATGTGTTCAGTAAAAAACATGGCTTATTATATGTGGAGTTTGGTGAGGATATTTTTAAGCTATTCACCAATTTTCTAAAAAGCTGTTCAATAGTTCGAATGTCGTAAATATAATAAATTGAGTATCTTTCGTGTAATAAATAATATTTATGTAAAATTAATGGATACATAACTTTTAACGTTGAAATCTTTGAAACTATAGCCAAGGTGTTCATATTTATTTTCCTGATATTGCACAATTAGAGAGTATATATTTTTAACAATTGAATCCGTTGTAAACATCTAAAAACGGTAGAAAGATTATGTCTAAATTTGGTATAGTACAAATGGGACTAAGTACATCCCGATTCTTGTTTGAATATGTTATATTTTTTGTTAATATTAAGATTACCTACATACAAACATACATATGTAACTTCATTATATAACAATATTTGAATTTTTGCAACGAAAGATTTTTCACATCTATCCACTTTCTATTTTTTTATAGTTATTATAGTATCGCTATAAAAGTATACGTATTTTAAAATGAGTCATTGTAGTTTCCAAATAAAATAAAAAATCACAATTCATATACAGTCCCATACTATATACGTGATTCGCTTAACATATTGAATATACATATATGTAAATAAATGTATACACTTATTTAGTGAATTTAATATTTGCTGTTTTTGTAGTGGTAAAACAAGTATCTATTATTTTAAATATTTTTTTATTTAAGTTTGGACCATTGTGGCATTACAGGAATTCCTAATGCGCCAAAATGGTTGGGAATATAACAAAGAAGAGAAAAATATATATTTATACAGATAAAAATACATTTATAAATAATCATAAAAAAACAATAGCATTATAATAATAGTAGATAATGTAAAAATATCAAATAAATAAATACATATGTATTTATTATGAAATGTCTTGCAT